>NW_006399900.1:2172509-2287977 GCF_000299155.1 Elephantulus edwardii
GGCACATAACAAAAACAACATCATACCACTTATTGATCCCGTGATTATTTGGCAGTTCTTTTAAAAATTGAGTTGCATTACCATACAATTTATAAATTAATTTTTGTGCATTTATCCCAGAAAAATTAAGACTACTACATAAGAACTGATAAATAAATGCTTATTAGCATCTTTATTCAATCAGTTCTCATTAGGAACATGGAATGATTATGAAAATGTTGTATCCAGTAGTTTTATCTATGTTGTTAAATTTAATACAACTGATTGTTTTGGCCTAGTAGTAAGAAGCTGTGCTGAAATCTTAAAGACATGCAGTTCAAGTCCACCAGCTGGTCCACAGGAGAAAAATGGACACTGTCCTCCATACCTTTAAAAATCTGCCAGGGAATGTTGTTGTTGTTGATTGCCATTGAGTTGAGCACAACGCATAGCGACCTATGAACAAATGACCTGAAGCCTTTCTATAACTATCATTGTTTCTCAAAGTTCATAGAGTTTCCAGATGATTATTGTTGTTGCTGATGTCTGTCGAGTCATAGGCAGCTCATAACGACTGTATGAACAAAAGACCTGAACATTTGTATAACTTTCATCGTTTCTCCAGGTTCATAGGGTTTCCGGAGGCAACCTATTTTGGAAGGGGATGTCACTCCTGCTTCCAAGCTTGTTTTAATCAGGGAGTTCCACCAAACACTGTCCACCATGGGTAAGCATTATTGCGTTTGACACATCAGTGTCACAGTGTTTAGTATCACAGCCACCTTGAGTTACCTCTATAGAGTAAATGGACAGACCAGGGCTATACCACTTAGAAGAATGTTTGACCAAAAACAATTAAAACCAGGCCTGAGGACCACAGATTAAAATCACCCACCTTTGGCTTGGTAACATCACTTTAGTCCATGAGGCCACCTGAGCTCCATATAGCTTTATCTTTTTGTCTGTCTATCTGTCTGTCTACTTTGCTATCTATAGGTAGTTCTGTTGCTCCCTGTATGATATTTAGAGGCTGATGGATGCTATCCAAGTAAACTTTTGCAAGTAAAGCAAACCACTGGTTCAAATCCAAGGAACGAGAGGTGACAAGGAAGCATTGAAATTGAGCAAAACGCAAGCCAACTCTGCCAGACTTGCTTATTTACTTGATACAGGACATTTTCCAGTAAAACCTTCCTTCCTGAATGGCTAGTAATATTAAATCCATCAGTGATTGATTACACGTCTTTAAATCTCATCAAAGGAATGAACGACTTCATCACAACTGCCAAACTAGAGAACTGCGTGCAGCCAAGTTGACACACAACCTGACCATCACATTAGCTGGAAGGGAAAACTGACTAAATTATCAAATATGAAGACAGATGGGTCAGGAAATTGTTGGCAGACTGGACACAGCATGACTACTGTTTCAAGCAGCTGTCTGATCAGAACATGAACCTAGGACTGCACCCACAGTATTCTGGTTGACAAATAGAAAGGCGTATTGTATTCCTCACCTTATTATTCTTACTAAGTGGCTAAAACTCCCCACATGCTGTCACTCACTGCTCCGTGTAGGGCTGGGTGTGAGCTCTGTGGACCTCCCTCTCTTAGGACTGAGAGATGTCGTATCTCTGACTGGGTGTTCTGCCTCTGCTTGACTGTCACAGTGTCCTTCGCCGTGCACTCCCAAGCACCTCTTAGATTGGTATAAACTCTGTCTCTGACTTATGACTCCATTTTCCCACCTCCTTAGTTGGCAGAAACAGCTCCTGTCAAGACATCTTTGACACTCCCTAGGCTTACAGAGGCTGTGGATCTGTCTGGGTGCCCTGTCCCTGGATGTCTCCTAGACCAGCAATCTCTGTTCAGAAATCCTATCCTTAGATACCATCTGGGTGAAAAGAAATTCCACCCAGACAGAAAATTCCACTCTCATTCTTTTTCTGGTTGCCAGAAACTCCATTCTAAAGCGTTCCCCTTACCCTGCCCATCTCAGTGGCAGAAATAACACTAGCTGGGTACCCCGGCCAGCATGTCCCCCCTTTTTATTTTTACCTTTCTTTTTTAGTTTTTTTCTTTTATATTCTTTTGTTTTGTTTTGTTTTAATTTTCCCCTTTATTCTTCTCTCTAATTTTAGTTTCTCTTCTTCATTATTTTTGTTGTTTTTTTGTTCTGCCTAGCAATAGGCGACAATAGCAACTATACCTACACACACACTTTTTGAAACACCATTCACTGAGCAAGTGGCTAAAACCTGCATAACTATTATCAACACCAGTTCAGCTTTCTCTGAATGTTTTACTGAAAAGTGAAGAGAGAATTTTGCATGCACACTCACTCATCCTGTATCATATTCACCAGGAAAAGGGAAGGAAGGGCCAAAGTGGTACTGAATCAAGTCAGTAGTGTAGGTGCCCTCCTCAGTCAGGAATACCAAAACAAAATATAGCCAAGATAAAATGCCACAACTTTTCAGAGGTAACAGGTAACTTAAAATTATATTGTTGTTGTTGTTGTTGTTGTTACATGCTGTTCAGTTGCCTGTGACAAATAATGGCCTATACAGCACCTCTGAAGCCTTCTCTGTCCTGAGCCAGTCTCACTAATTCCCACACATCAACCCCCTTGCTCCAGTAAATCCATCTCATCTGGGGTTTTCCTCTCCTGTGCTGTTCCTCCGCCCTTCCTAGAATGATGTCCTTCTCCATGGACTGGATGGTCTCTCTTAGCCACGTGCCCAAAGAGTGTGAGTTGGAGCTTCAAAATCTAGCCTCTAAGGAGAAATTAGGTTTCACCCTCTCCAAGGCAAGCCTATTTGCTTGGTTAGCAGTCCATAGTATGTTCAAGACTCTTCTCCAGCACCACAATTCAAAGGCATCAATTCTTCTTCTGTTATTTTTAGTCGTTGTACAGCTTGCTGATGCATAGCAAGTAATTGCAAAGACCATGGCCTGGATTAGGTGCATCTTGTCTCTAGATTGACAATGTTGCTTTTCAGCACTCTGGAGAGGCCACTGACAGCAGATTTTCCCAGTGCAATTCATCGTTTGATTTCCTGACTGCTGGTATTAAGAGTGTTGATTGTGGAGCTGAGCAAGCTGTAATAGTTAACAACCTCAATCTTTTCATCTATCATGGTGCTGCCAATTGGCCCAGTGGTGAGAATTTTTCTCTTCTTGTTGTTGAGTTTCAATCCATATTGCAGCAAGTGCTTCAGGTCTTCTTCAGTTTCAGCAAGCAAGATTGTGTCATCTGCATAACGTAGACTGTTGATTAGTCTTCCTCCAAGCTTGATGCAACATTTCTCATCATAAAGCCCTGTTTCCCAAATTTTCTGTTCTATATATACATTGAAAAGGTGTGGAGATAGGATGCATCCCGGACACGTTTCTTTTCTGATTTTGAACCAAGCAGTGTTTTCCTGCTTTGTTCTGAGGACTGCTTCCTGGACCAACTATAGGTTTTTCATAAGCACAATCAAGTGTTCTGAGATTCCCATTTTCCTCAAGGTTAGTGACAATTGTGATCCACACAGTCAAATGGTCAAATGCCTCTGCATAGTCAATGAAACAGAGATAGACATTCCTCTGATATTCTTTGCTTTCTGCCAAGATCTATGTGACATTGGCAAGAATGTCTCTCATGCCACGACCTCTTCTAAATCCAGTTTATATTACTTGTAGTTCCCTCTCAATGCACTGTTGGAGTCATTTTAAAATCATCTTCAGCAAGATTTTCATTTATGACATAATTAGATAATTTTCACACTATGTAAAAACAGCTTCTTGCTATGGGAAAAATATGAATCTATAAATGGAGTAAATTTTTATTCCTTTGTGTTTCATCAGAAAAAAAACCTATTTGTGCAGTGGCCATTTTTTAAATTTTTAAGTCCTTTCAGTAAATGAAAAATTTATTTCATTCTTGTCATTTAGGTAGCCTCTACTTTGACAAGTCAGCCCTTCCTATCACATTCTGAGTGCCTTCTAAGCTAAGCAGCTTGTTTTCAACCATCAGACAATATCATGACATCACATGCAAGCAAGATTCTGCTGAAGATTATCTAGAAACTACTGGAACAGCACATCAATAAAGAACTTCCAGAAGTGCAGACTGGGTTAGAAGGGGCCATGGTATTAGGGATATTTTAGCTAATGTTAGCTGGATCTTGGCTGAAAGCAGGGCGTACTAGATGAATGTCTATGTTTGTTTCGTTGATTATGCAAAGGCATTTGACTGTGTGGATCATAAAAATGGTGGCTGACTCTGAGAAGAATGGGAATCACAGAACACTTGATCGTGCTAATGTGAAACCTGTACTTGGACCAAGAGGCAATCATCAGAACAGAGTATGGGGACACTGCATGGTTCAAAATTGGGAAAGGTATATGCCAAGGATGTGTCCTATCTCCATACCTTTTCAAACTATACACAGAACAGATTATCTAGGAGGCTGGGCTCTATGAGGAAAAATGTGGCATCAAGATTGGAGGAAGATCTAACAACAATCTGCATTATGCAGATGACACAACCCTTCTTGCTGAAACGCCTGAAGCGTTTGATGCTTAAGGTCAAGGACTGCAACCTTCAATATGGATTGAGGCTCAATATCGAGAAGACAAAGATTCTCACCACTGGGCCAACTGGCAGCATCAGGATGGATGGTGAAGAGATTGAGATTATTCACAGCTTTAGTTTGCCACTATCAACACTCTTGGCACCAATAGCCAGAAAATTGAAAGACTATTGTGATGGGAAAGTCTGTTGTTAGAGACCTCTCCAAAGTACTGAAGAGCAATGTGTCACTATGGAGACTAAGATGCATCTGATACAGGCCATGGTCTTTGCAATTGCTTGCTATGCATGAGAGAGTTGGACAGTGACTAAGGATGATAGAAGGAAAATTGATGCCTTTGAGCTGTGGTGCTGAAGAAGAGTATTGAATATACTGTGGACTGCTAAGAAAATGAACAGGTTCATCCTGGAAAGGGTTAAACGAGGCTGTTCCTTGAAGGCAAGGATTCTGAAGCTTCGTCTGACATGCCTTGGACATAGTCCTTGAGAAGGACATCATGCTTGGGAGGGTAAAGGGACAGCCCAGGAGAGGAAGATCCTCTATGAGGCCTATAGATTCAGTGACTGGATAATGGGGTAGGTGTATTAGAGACAATGATCATGGCACAGAATAGAGTAGGGTTTAGGGCTGTTGTACATAGTGTCACCATGAGTCGCAGGTGACTTGATGGCACATAACCACCACCACAACAACATATTGAGCAATATTCCAGTGCTACACATTCCGTTTTTGAGAGCCTATTATTTCAAAATTTAATAACCTATCCTGTTCTTAATCTGTTTTACTTTGAAACCTATGTTGAAACCTGTCTACCATGAGTTATCATATTATATTTTAAATAAGAATCTCATAGCTTTCAGCACCATAGAAACATTTCAGATGGATACCACCTGATGGTAAACTGACAAATAAATGGTAGAAAGCTACTGTTCTTGTTGGGCACCATCAAGTTAACTACAACTGATCACAACCTTATAAGCAAGAGACTTGAACCTTCCCCATCCCGCTCCATTGTCATGATTTATGGCAAGCTCAAGTTTATTGTGACAGTCACTGAATCAATTAATCTCAGTGAGAGGCTTCCCCCTTTTTCTCAGGCACCCTACGTTTTGAAGAATGAGGTCTCTTTCATGGCATAGTGTCTACTGACAACCTGTCTAAAGTATTTGAGATAAAGTATCTTTACCTTTATCTTTCCCTTGGTTGCACTTTTTCTAGATTTTTTTATTGTTGTTGCTGTTCTTTTGACAGTCCATGGGATATTCAATATTCCTCTGTAATACCACAACTAAAAGGCATAAATTTTTCTTTGGCTTTCCTTATTCATTGCTCAAATTCCAGCTATAAAGGAAGCAATTGAAAATATCATGGCTTAGATCAAGTGTTCTTGGTTTTTAAACTGACATCTTTGTTCTTCAGGACTTTAAAAAGGTCTTTGACAGCAGATTTCTCCAAAGATTTGATTTCTTTACTGCTGATTCCATGAGTGTTGATTGTAGATTCAAGTGAAATGGAATTATTAACAATTTCAGTCTTTTCTCTCTATATCCTGATGTTAAGTATTGGTCCAGTGGTGAGGATTTTGTTTTCTTTAGGTTGAAATGTAACCCATATTGAAGGCTATAGCATTTGAACATCTTTAGTAAGTAAAGTCTTTTTTGTTTTCTGCAAACAAGGTTGTGTCATCTGCATAATAATAATAATATATTATTGATTAGTCTTCTTCCAATCCCAATTCCACATTCTTCTTCATAGTTTATATTTTTTTTAATATCTGAATTATTTACACAATATACAGACTCAATTGGTATGGAGAAGACATGCAACCATGACACATACTTATTTTGGTTTTAAATCATGGATTGACCTCTTGTTCTGCTTAGATAATGGTTTCTTGGTCTAAGCATAGGTTTCCCATGGAAATTAAGTGTTCTTGAATTGTTCTTTTAATCAATATAATCTATAATTTGCTATGATCCACAAATCAAATGTCTTTGAATAATCAATAAATACAAGTAAGTGTCTTTCTGGTATTTCCAGCATTCAACCAAAATCCATATATTAGTAATATCTTCCGCAGCTTCTTCTGAATCCAACACTGTCAGTACATTAGAATTTTTTTTTTCAAATTCTTGAATTAAAGGAAAATTACCAAACAACACTTTCAAACCTCTGTGGCATTACAAAAACAGTGAGCAACTTGTAGTGACAAATACACACATCACAAAAGAAAGAATAAAAATCAAATCTTTAACACATTTCCTCAAGAGAAATTAAATAAGAGTAGCAAACAAACACTATGCTCTCCAGAAAAAAGGAAATTATAAACTTTAAAGCAGAAATAAATGAAACAGGGGGAAAAAACCACAACAGAATATACAAAACTAGAATTTGCTTTTTTAAAGTGTTAGTAAAATTGACAAGCCACTATCAAACCTAGCAAAGGAAAAGAAGTTGCAAACAATATAAACAGAAAACTAAGTGGGCAGTATAACAATAGAACCAACTGAAATAAAAAGTAGAATAATAATACTATAAAAAATAGTGACACAAAAAATTTGAATACCTTGAAAATTTTTGAACAACATTTTAGAAACACTTTATCTGACTAAACCAGTACAAAATAAGGAATGCAAATCAGAACAACAATGATGTATCACCTCATTCAGCAATATTAATAAAATTAAGTAGGGCTGGAGCCAACAAATGCTAATGAGTGTGTGGAGAGTTTAGAATGCTCATGTACTCCTGGTAGGACTGTAAAATTGTACAACCACTGTAAAACATAAGCTTCCTTAAAAATGTTTACATACACACACACACACACATATATTTATAAAGGTTGGCAAATACAGAAATGCACAAACAGGAGAGGATAACATTGATGAATGGGACCTTCTAAAGATTAAGTCCTTTTGTACACCAAAAACTTTTCCCAATATGTTGAAAAAACATTTGAAAATGCTATCTCAGACAAGGGTCTTACAGAATACTACAGAGCCTCCAAAAGAAAAATACAACCTAATTACAAAATAAGCAAAAGACGTAGAAAGATTGTTCACAAAGGAAGATGTTTGGACAGCCAACACACAGACACATGAAGAAATGTTCAAAATCCCTGGCAGTAAGAAAGATGCAAATCCAAACCACAACGAGATTCTATCTCACTCCAGTAGTGGTAGCAGAGTTTAAGAGGACAACATGCAATAAATACTGAACAGGATGTGGAGAAACTGAAACTCTCATACAATGTTAATGGGATTTTAAAATAGTACAACCACTCCGTAAGGCAGCTGAACATAGAAATTCCATACGGCCCAGCTATTCTACTGTTAGGAATACACCCTGAGGAAAATAGAACTAAGACACAAATGAGTTTTGTACACTGATGTTTTTAGCAGCATCACAATAGCAAGAAAATGGAAACAGCTCAAATGTTTAAAACCAAATGAATGGATTGAGAGGTTGTGGTACTATAAGATAGAATACTATCCAGCATTCAGGAGCAATGTTTTCATAAAATACTGTATAACATGAGAGAGGCTAGAAAGCGTTATGCTCAGTGAACTCCATCTTATAAATATTGCATAAACTCTTATTACAAAAATAGAAGAATAACTAATATGTTGGGTATAGAAGTCCAAAAAGGGAGGGGAAGGGAGCAGGAGAGCTGACAGTAGGGAAGGGGAGAAATCAAAAGGACACAGAGTTTGCTGGGTGGAGGAAGGAATTAAAGGAATTAGGAAAGAGTCAGTGGATACTTGAAAAGATGGAGTGAGAGTTGGCATAGATCAATGGTGACTGGTTTTTAAAAAACACAATGTATGGGAGTGAAAAACAGTAAGAATGAAGTAAAATGTGAAACACAATGTATATGAATGAAACACAATTTATACAAATTTTATACGTAAGCCAATATAAAATTTAAAGAAATATGTAAAACAAAGTGTCATTTGATTGAGCAATCTCAATACAAGGTTTATATTTTATATAAATAAGAACTGATATGAATAAATATGTGCCCATCCTATTTATTGCACTATGTTTATAATAAGGAAGAGATAGAAATTACCTACATGCCCATCAATGGATTACTGGATAAATAAACTGTTATGTACGCACCATAGTATACGACGGAATGTTAAAGAATGAGGAATGTAAATGCTGAGTGACACTACATAACCTGCAGAAAAGTAGGCTATGAAGTAAATCACCCACAAATGGATAAATGCTGTGTGGTTTCACTATTAAAAGAAGCCAAGGAAAGATCCACATAGAGAAATGAACTTTCTTTGAGAGTTACCAAGGATGAAGGAAGAAGGGGAGGGAAAAATAAAGTAAGAAGATAATAAACTTAAAATAAACTGAGTGAAGGGAAAAGTAATATACAATAAGGGGATGATCAGCACTATATCCCTAATGGGACAGCATGGAGATACAGACAAGGCAATACAGAAAATGCAAGCAATGCTATTACATACACACCACTGCATTATCATCCATAGCAAAAAAATCTATAAGTGGACACACAGACAAGAAGAACAGATCACAGGCAGATGATAAAGAACTGTATATAGGTTTGACTGACATTATTTCTACTTTTATACTTGTATATACTATAAATAAATCCACATACAGTGTAAATAGATGACAAAATTATGCGAACCTCTTAATCATGATCAGATGTTCCAAAAGAATGAATTGCTGATGTAGGACTTAAGGGCCAAAGTCTCAGTGGACATCAAAGCCAGCCACACATGGTACATAAAGAAATGTTCGATGTATTACTCTGAAGAGTAGCTGCTACTGGAGTCATAAAAGTTTGCAAGCAGGCAATTTCAGTCTTTGTAAGAGAAAATAAAGGAAAAAAAGCAAAGACACATGAAAACAATGGGTGCAAAAGGATAATGGATCATGGAGCCTCAACATCCGTGACCCTGCAAATAACAAAATTAGACTGTGCCTGGCTGTTATTGCTAACCATGAGGCCATGACCTTTGTGCATCCTTTGAGTTTGGGACTAAATTCATCTCTGTGGCTCAGTTGTTAACCAAACAACAGGCAGGTTTATGAGGTGAGCAATGACACAGGGATGTGCTCGGCAACCAGCTGAAAAACCAACATACAAAATAAAAAGACACCAAAAAACCAAAACCCAATATATTGCCATCAAGTTGGAAACAGCTCCTAACTGGCCGTCCACTGGATTTTCATCAGCTGTCATTTACAGGAAATGAGATTGTCTATCTTTCTTTCTCCCTTAGAGCAACTGGTGAATTCAAACTTTCTGCCTTCGGATTGGCAGTGCAAGTCTTTACCCTCTCGTTCACCAGAGTGCTCTAGATGAGATATTTGTTCAGTAAAACAAACAAACAAAAACCAAACTTAAAAAGACTATAAAGGATAAGATAGAAGGAGAAATGGAAGCTAGAGTCACTGGGAGGAAGCAGGAAGAACATTTTTACAGTATGGGAATTGCTTGTAATTAATACCACAAAACAAAATATGTATGAATGATTAAAAGGGAAATTCACTTTCTCTGTAAACTTTTACTCAAATCATAATATAAAGTTAAAAATATTGTTACACATTGGAAAATAAGAAAGAAAAAGATTGGTCAGACACAAGACAACTTGGAATAAATTGTCACTAGTATTATTACAGGGAACTCTGCTGGCCTAGTGGCACTGTGATCCCAAAGATAATGTGGTTCAAATCCTCCCGCTGCTCCTCTGGAGAAGGATGGGTAGTTTTTTCCCCGTATGATTAACTGCCTCTGAAAACCCACCAGAGGATCAGATAAGGGTCGGCTTCTGACTGTACGGTGCACAACAACAACTATTATTATGTTTGGGTTTTGGAAAGTCTTTCAACATGTTTCAGAGTCTTGAGTTCTTCAAATGAATGTTATATATTTCTTATTCTGAAAGCTCTTGCTTTAAGATCATAAAAAATAAAACAAGTATATGCAAAATGAATAAGTAAAGACACCAAATAGTAGTGAGATAACTGCTATTTTTTAAGTAATAATTGCCACAATAGATAGACATAAAAGCACCAGCAATCAAGAAGAAATAGGTCTCCTGACTAAGTATATCCATTGCAAATCATGCCTGAAATTCTGCCTCTTTTCTATTTATCATCTGTAGTATCTCAGGTGTGAATCTGAATAAAACCTTTAAAACGCAATTTGTTAGAAAAATGTTTTTGCTAACTGCTTTCTGCAGTAATATATCAAGAGGATTTAATTCCCCCTGCTTATGCTATTCTCAACTTAAAGGACGTTTAATACCTTAATGTCCCCTTCTGGATGCTTCTTCAAGCAGAACAATTTTGGCTTCTAGTTGATGATCCATTTAACTCCCAGGCAGAGAGATTTAAAAAAAAAAATGAATGCACTAAAATAAAGAAAAAGAAAAGAAGGGAGGAGAGGACAAACCCACAGCAATTAGAGCACTTGCTTTCACTCCTCTCTCTAGAAGTATCTAATTCTGCTTTGTGAACGATGTTTAATGAGTGTGGCTTTGCCTGACTTGATGCATTGGCCACTGACGTTACTCACAGTTGATGTGAGCCAAATCATGTCATCCATTAGTAATGTAACAGAAGCAGTCACAGGAGTCTGATATGTAATTTTGCAAAAACTGTATGGACAGGTGATGAAAGGAAATGGTTTGAATTTACTATGGGAAGCACACAAGGCAAAGTGGATGCAATCCAAGTTGCCTGGTAATAGAGAGATTATGAAAATGTTTTATTTTCTTGTATTTCTCCACTGCCTAGGGCATAGCTATGGAAATTTCTGAGGGTTTTCACACTTGTGGCAACCCTGGGAAAGATATTAGTAAGAATGTCTACTCCAGAAGTGTTGAAATGGCTCTTAGGAGTTTGTTAATAGAGTAATAACATTGTCAATTTTACCGAGATAGAAAGCAGGAGCAGTTAAAGTGTCAAACAAGTAAAATCTCAAAAGGATGCACTTTCAAAAATGAAGTGACAGCATCTTCTCCTAACATTTCCTTAGCTCTCCCTATTGCATGCTGCTAAAGGCACAGTGCTTCTCTGATGGCACAGAAAAGGAACATATATCTCTATAAACTGGAGCATAATTCTATTGAATTTTCTCATTAGTCCTTCGAATCTACATGGAACATGTCCTTTCACATGGCAACTTTTGAGGTATATAAACTTAGTTACTATTGTTTCTGTTTATTTTCGTATTACATTGTAAAAACCTATCAGTTTTCATACTGTTAACTCAGAGACTGCCAGTTTGAATTCACCAACAGCACTTAGGGAAAAAAGATGAGGCGTCTCCTCCCTTGACATTTACAGCATCAGAAGCCTGCTGGAGGGTCAGCTGTGAGTTTGAATAGAGTTAATGGTAATGTGGACTATATAAAAAATACAAAAATGTACAAATATTGTTATTATTATTTTTCCCCTCCATTTTGTTGCTGTTTTTAGGTGCCATCAAGTCTGTTTTGACTCCCAGAGAAACCATGACAACAGATATGAACTTGACCCTAACCTACTCCTTCACAATTATCTCTATTATGCTCATCTCCATAATTGCAGTCACTGTGTCAGTCTGTCTTGTTGAGAATCTTCCTCTCCTGTGCTAACCCTCTAATTCAAGGAGTGATCGTTTCTGACAACATACCCAAAGTACGTGAGATCGTTTCACCATCTCTGTCTCTAAAGATCATCTTATTTGCATTTCCTCAAAGGTAGATTTATTTGTTCCTTTGGCAGTTCATGGTATATTCATACTCTTCTCCAACATCATCATTCAAAGATACCAATTCTTCTTTGTTGTTGTTGTTGTTGACTACTGTCGAGTCAAGCATGATTCAGAGTGACCCTATAAACACAATGCCAGAAGCCTTTCTATAACTGTCATCATTTATCAAAGTTCATAGAGTTTCCAGAGTTATGTTGTTTACAAAGTGGATCCCACTCCTGCATCCAAACCTGCCTTAAACTGGGAGCTCCACCAAACACTATCCATCGTGGGTAACTGTTATGGTACGTGACGCCCCAGTGACACAAAGTTCAGCATCACAGCAACCCCAGGTTATCTCAGTACAGCATATTGACAGAAGAGTGCTGTACCACTTAGAAGAATGTGCCTCCAAAATATAATATAAATCGATTTTTAAGTACAAAGGCCCTCCCCAAGGTCTTGTTGATTCTAAACAAGAGGCTTAAATTTCAAAAACAAAATAAAACCAATATAATATGTTTTTGTTGTTATGTGCTAGAATCACCTGTGATTTATAGTGGCCCTGTGGACAGTAGCTCTGAACCCTTCCCTTTTCGTGAGCCAGTCTTACTAATTCCTACACACCAACCTCATTATCTCACATATTATATCAGTCCATCTCATGTAGAGTCTTCCTCTCCTGAGCTCTTCCTCCACCCTTCCAAGCATGATATCCTTCTCCAAGGACTGGTCTCTCCTGGCCACCTTCCCAGAGTATGTGAAACAGAGCTTCAAAATTCTCGCCTCCAAAGAGAGACTCAGTTTCACCCTCTCCAAGACAGACCTATTTGTTTTCTTGGCAGTCTGTGGTATTTTCAAGACTTTTCTCCAGCACCACAACTTGAAGGCATCTATTCTTCTTTTGTCATCTTTAGTCATTGTCCAGCTCTCTGAAGCAAAACAAGTAATTGAGATGATCATGGCCTGGATTAGGTACACCTTTGTCTCTAGACTGACTTCCTAGCTTTTCAGCACTCTGGAGAAGACCATGGTAGCTATAGTATTCTCTCTTCATTGCCCTGCTTTCAGATGCATACAAAAATTCTGTAAATACTGTGACTTAGATTTGGTTCAGTGAAATAATGCAGTGACAAAATGGCAAATTCTGTATAAGACCATTGTTATAAAAATATGAAGGTTATAGTTAAAAGGGGAGAAATAGGTGATAGGGATAACTGGAAAATAATTTAATAGGTGATTCCTATATTGGGATAGGTGAAAGGAATAGCAATCTCAAGTGAATAGACAATCATACATTATGTGTATTGCAATTAACAATCAAGAACAGGACATACACTAAGGATTAAACGGAGGTGAAGAAAAAGTAAAAGTTTAATAAACAAAGATGGTATTTGAAGGGAATAATGATATATAATAAGGATGTGCGTAGACATTGTAATAAGTTAATTGCATCAATTAATATTAATTAATACCTATGAATGGTTGAGAAAACCAATGAGTTTTGCTAACTCTCATTTGTATAAAACAAATTTCAAAAAAATAAATAAACTGCTGCTCTTTGTCATTTTGAAAATGTTCTTGATATCAAGACATCCTTGACCGATGTGACATGCAATATCTTGATTTCTGCTGTCAGGGGTATTGATTCGAATCCAAGAAAAATGAAGAGTCTGACATTAATATGTGTTTGTCCATATATCACGAGGTTGCCTAGTGGTCCAGTGATGATGATTTTTACGTTCTTGATGTTGATATGTAATTTATATTGAATGCTATAATCTTTGATCCTCTACAGTAAAGTGCTTCAAGATTTGCTCACTTTCCTCAGGAAAGGCTGTGTCATCTGTATAACACAGGTTGTTGATGACTCTTTCTCCAATCCTGTCACATTCTTCTTTATATAATCCATCTCTTCAAATTATTTGCTGAGCATATAGTTTGAGTAGGTATGTAAAAGGAATACAGTCATGATCCACAACTTTCCTGATTTTAAACCATACAGTGTCCCCTTATTCTGTTTGGACACCTGTTTCTTGTTCTATGCATAGATTTCATACAAGAAAAATTAAGTGTTCTGGAATTCTTCTCAGTGCAGCCATAATGTATTATAATCCACACAGTCAATGCCTTTGCATAGTCACTGAAACACAAGGACACACCCTTCTGATATTCTCTGCTTTCAGCCAAGACCCATCTGGTATTAGCAATAATATCCCTCATACCTTCTGAATAATACAGCTTGAATTTCTGGAAGTTACATAAGTTTCTAAATTTGTTAAATTGCATGTGCACTAGAATAAAAAAAGGCATGAATATGAAAAAAACCCCTATATTATTTTTCTACTTACGAATATGTAGTTAAAGGAAAGACGATAGATACCCTGAGCTTTGGCATTGGAAGGGATCATAGAGCTGCACTCCTCTCATTTACACAGTGACAATGAAGTGAAAATAAGTGAGGGGTAGGTCATCTCTTGATGAGACAAATTAAGGCATTGGACTTGATTCTTCTGAGCCCTAATTTCTGTTCATTTTATTATATTGTTGTATTTGTTGTTGCTATGTGCCATTAAATTGCCTGTGGTGCTTAGTACAGCTGCCCTGAACCCAGCCCTGTCCTGAGCCAGTCTCACTAATTCTGACACACCAGCCCCCATTACCCCAGTCACTATATCAATCCCTTTCATCTGGGGTCTTCCTCTCCTGCGCTGTCCTTCCACTCTTCCAAGCATGATGTCCTTCTCCAAGGACCAGTCTGTCCTGGTCACTTGTCCAAAGTATATGAGATAGAGCTTCAGAATCCTAACCTCCAAGGAGAGACTTGGTTTCACCCTCTCCAAGACAGACCTATTTGTTTTCTTGGCAGTCCATGGTATGTTCAAGACTCTTCTCCAGTTGAAAGCATCTATTCTTCTTCTGTCTTCCTTATTCATTGTCCAGCTCTCTGAAGTAAAGCAAGTAATTATGAAGACTATGGCCTGGATTAAGTAAACTTTTGTCTCTAGATTGACATTGTAGCTTTTCAGTACTCTGGAGAGGCAGGTCCCTGACAGCAGATTTTCCCAATGCAATTTGTCTTTTGATTTCCTGACAGATGGTGTTAAGAGTGTTGATTGTGGAACTGAAGAAAATCTGAAGTGCTGGCTGCAGAAGGTCAAGGATTGTAGTCTTCAATATGGATTGAAGCTCAACATTAAGAAGACAAATATTCTCACCACTAGGCCAATTGGAAACACCATGATAGCTGGAGAAGAGATTGGAGTTGTTAACAATTACAGCTTGCTCGGCTCCACCATCATTTTATTATATTAAGACATTTAAGTTAAATAGCTATTCCAATTTCCTTAGGTCTCTGTGGTGGATACTTCTTTGATTTCCTCTTTTTTATTTTGTATTTTTAACACTCTGAACACTTTCATTATTTCTGTGATTTTAGGACAGAGACACATATTTCACCCTATTCTAATGACCACTGTTAAACACTGTATAATGTGGATGAATCCAGATAGCACTGTAATAAGTGAAATAAGTCAGTCACAAAAAGACAAACAATGTATAAAACCACTATTGTGAAAAACTAAAGAAAGTTTTACATACAGATAAAATCATTCTGGAATGGTCACCTGGGATGGGAAAAAGAGAGGGAAATAAAAATTAATAAACAAGTAATAGACAATTATTAATATGCATGAACGTATAAATTATAATCAGTAAAACAAAGTAAGAATGATTGCATGAAAAACCAATTATACTTCTTAAACTTTCAATCAAATCACAGTAAAACTTTTAGCAAAAAGAATTTTGCTGACACAACACAATATCTAGTTTTTATTTTGACTCGTAAATCAAGCACAGATTTTAAAGCTCGCATGTGTATCATGAGTATTAAGGATATAGAAATAAAATGAGAAGAGTTGAAGAGTAAAAAGCTCAGTGCTAGTAATAGCATCTTGGTGAGGAGATTCAATAGGTTCACTTTCTACAGTGGTTTCTGGACTTACCAGTAATTATAAACCCCTCAAAGGCCCACTCTCTCCCTTTTCTATTCACTTCCCCATTCCCTCACAAATTTGTGAAGTGCTTGCATGAGATCACTTCTCAAAGAAGCTGCTGGCACTCACCACTTCATTTTTTTGGCCTTATTCGTTAGAAACCCAAAACGGTTTCACATATAATAGGCACAAGGAACACGCAAAACCTGAGGGCATGTTATCATGCATAACAGTTAGAAGTAATCCAGAAAGCAATTGGGGAATAAAAAGTCTTATCTCCCCCAGAGCATAACTAAGCATGGCCCAGACTTGATTCAAGTCCCAGTAGAACGTGACTAAGAGGCAAACGGCTTATTGAAGGAGTTAAGCCCATCCATCCTCACAGCTTGTGTCTTGTTATCCTATCAAGGCCTTGCAGGTGCTTCCTCCTCCCACTGTACTGGATAAAACAGCTCTATTTACCAACGTGAATGGAAGGTAGATTTAGCTCGTCAAAACAGTCATTAGAGGAGCCTCATGGAGCTCGCAGAAGTAAACACAGCGACGTGTCTGGCTGTACTGAGTAATGGGGTACTACATTCCTCACCCTTCACTGGGCATTACACTTGACAGTGATACTTAGACTCTTTTTCATTAAATATCTGGATTGAGAAGAGACGTTGGATGAGTTCCCATCTTAAAAAGTACTTTATTAAAAAGTACATTACTAAAAATGCCCTTCCCTTTTTTTGTTTTGATTTTAAAAATGTTTTTAAATTATTTTTATTTTGCCCTCATATTTAAGAAGTTTTTTAGATGAAAGTTTATAGAGACTTTGGATTTCCATTCATTCATTGTGGCACACTTTCCTCCTTGCCCACCCTCTCCCAGTTTGATTTTCTCTTTGAAAAGTAAAAAGAAAGAAAGAAAGAAAGAAAAGAAAAATTCTGTCACTGTTATACAATCAACCCCGCCCCCCAGTCCACTCCACTATGCAGCTTTCATTCTGGACTCTTGTCGTGACAATAATACCTAATGATATATTCCTCCTAAGGAAAAATTAACCTATGAAAACTCCCTATACTAATGCACATGGCACAGTGTTTTGACAGTGATCTTGAGGGGAGAGGTCAGGAACGTAGACAGATTGACCAACACCTTACTGATGGTTTGGAAGCTTCAGGCTACAATTATTATTCCAAATCATCATCATTCACCTCCTTGGTAGGATATTGAAGAATCAAAACATTATTCTGTGGGGAAATCTGTTGAGTCCTGGGAGTGGGTTTGAGGCAGTGAGACTAACTAGGATATACTCAGACTACACAGTAGTGGCTGCGTTCCAATCTGATAATTTACCAAAATAATTCAGGCTTTGATGATTTATTGGATCCATCCTGAAAGTAAGACTAGTGGCTGTCAGTGGGTTCTGACTCATGGCAACCAAGTTGTCAATGAGTCCATCTTACTTAGAGGCACAACCAATAGCAATAGATATTAACAGCAGTTAAGATATTACAAGACATGTCACACAATGAAAAGCTGCTGTCACAAGGACCTCTCTGAAATGCTAAAGAACGATGATGGCAGTTTAAAGGTAAGGAGTACCTGATTCAAACCATGATCTTTTCAGCCATGGAAAGTTGGATGACAGAAGAAAAACTGATGCTTTTGAGTCATGGTGTTGAAGAAGAGTATTGAATATCCAATGGGCTGCCAAAAGAACAAACACCTTTTTTTTGTCCTGAAGAATGTGCAAACAAAGGTACTTCTTGGAAGCAAAGATAATGAATTCATCTCACATACTTTATGCATGTTGTCAGAAAGTGCCAGTCCTTGGGCGAAGTTATCATTCTTGGAGAAGTGAAGGGTAAGGGAAAGACAAAAAGACACTCAAAGAATAATATGGATTGACATAGGACCTCTACCAATGGACTCAAGTATATCAGAGATTATAAGGGTGGCACAAGATAGGGCAAGGTCAGTTCCATTGTCCATAAGATTTCTGTAAGGTGTACTCAACTCTACAGCAGCTAACAACAACATTAATGTGTCAGGGCAGAACTGGCTGTGTTCCAGAGTTTTAAAGTAGATTTCAGAACTCTCTTCTGAGATACCTCTGAATGGCTTTGAAGTGCGACCTTTTGGTTGCTAGGTGAGCATGTACCTTTCATGCTGCCCCGTGATTTCTATCTTGAAGATAAATGGCAGTAACTTTACTAGTAAATCCAAGGTACCAGCTGATCACCTTGCTGTCTCTAATCTGCTTCTAATTGCTGCCGTGTAGTGAGAAACACTAAAGACTGACAGGTGCTGGAGTAACAAAAAGCCCATATTTTTGCCACTTTTCCTCATAAAAGACAAAATTGAGAATCCAATTTAGACCCAAGGGCCCCCACAAGAACAACTTGGGGCTCCTAATGAACTCGTGCTTGTCTTCTTCCTAACCTTTTCCTGTTCTGCTTCCCTAAAACACTCTCCAGTTTCTCCTAGAAGAGCATGGATCCTGGACGTAAGATACAATGACTCACTCTCAAGGCCACCTTATGAGACTATAATTATACCTGTCACACGCTGCTGTTGTTTCTCTTAAAAAACAAACAAGCTAAATAAATAAATAACAAAACAAAAACAAGGGGGAAAAACACCCAACAAATCAAACAAACAAACTCTGCTGCCAAGTTAGTTCTGACTCAGAGTGACTTTCTGTTTGGTTTTCAGGGCCATAAGGAATAATGAGAGAAGACTGTCCCTCTTTTTTCCTGAGTAGCAGCTGGTAGACTCAAACTTCCAGAGACCCAGCCTTTTGTTTAGCAGTTCAAAATCCTACAGACTATGGACCAGAGCATCTGTGCTGTTGGTGATGGTGGTGTCTTCATTAAGTGTCATCAAATCAAGAACGTTCATAAAAGTCCCATGTACAACAAATCTGAACCCTATCCTCTCCTCTCCTCTCCTCTCCTCTCCTCTCCTCTCCTATCCTATCCTATCCTACCCTATCCTATCCCACCCTTATCCTCTCTGATAAACTTGATACCACTGCTGCAGGACTGTGTCAATTCTTCTTGTTGAGGATCTTCCTCTCTTTCACTGATGTTCTGTCTTTCCAAGCATGATGTCCATTTCCAAGGAATAGCCTCTCCTAACAACATACCCAAAGTATGTGAGATGAAGTTTCACAATCCTTGCCCTAAGAAGCACTCTGGCAGCACTTCTCCAAAACGTTCATGGGCTTTTAACACTGTACTCCAACACCGTATCTCAAAGACATTGCATCTTCTTCTGTCATCTTTATTCATGTCATGAGAGTCCAGCTTGCAGATCACAGCAGGTCATTGAAAAGACTATGGCTTGAATCAGACTGATCTTAGTCTTTGGACTGACATCATTGCTCTTCAGTGCTTTGGAGAAGTCCCTGATAGCAGACAATACAACTTCTGATTTTTTTTTTTTTTCATTCATTGTTGCACATTTTCTCCTGCCTCTTCCCCTCCCCCTCTCCCAGACTGCTCCACAATGTACCCCTTTTCCCAGATCGTTCTCATAAATACAATGCATAATCATATTCCTTTTGGACAGTTCTTCCCCTCATCTGTTCCAATGCAGTATTCATTAATTATACCCTCTTTCTCCATTCTCTCCCTAACACCCCCATGTCTGTTCTATTTTATAGCAGTGGTATAATGTGGTATTTGTTCTTTTGTGAAAGGTATTTTAGTCAGCACAATGCCCTCCAGGCTCCCCCATATTATATAATGTTTTACGAGTCCATTATTTTTCCAAGGCTGTGTAGTATTCTATTGTGTGAATGCGACTTCGTAATTCTATCCATTTGTTTGTTGATGCACAGTTGAGTGGCATCCATCTATTTGCTGTTGTGAATAACACAGCAATAAACATGGATGTGCATACATTTTCGAGTTGTGGCTCAGGTTATCAGGGTATATTCAGGTGGTGGAATTGCTGGTTCCAATAGTGTTTCTATTTCCAAAATTTTGAGAAAGTGTGAAAAAAAAAATTTTGAGAAAGTGCCCGAGTGCCTTCCATAGTGGTTGTACTATTTTACATTCTCACCATAAGTGAATAAAAATGTCAATCTAAAAAAAAAATAAACAAAAGAAAAAGATCTCTCCACAATGCACAGCCAATCTCTCCAAACCCTCCACAATCTAGCAAGAATTGCCATTATTGCTGGGGTGAGAAGATTTCTCACAGTTGTTTTGATTTGCATCTCTCTGATAGCTAGGGATTTTTAACATTTTTTTCGTGTGCTTATTTGTCATCTGTATGTCTTCTTTGATGAAGTGTTTATTCATAACCTGTGCCCACTTTGTGACTGAGTTTTTCTTATTGAAGTGCTGGAGTATTCTATAAATTTTAGATTCAAGTCCCTTATCAGAGATGCCATTGCCAGTTTCCTTTTTAAACTGTTGGGGAAGTGTTCTCATGTGCATAGGGATTTGATCCTTAGAAGATCCCATTCATCTCTTTTATTTTCTACTGATTATAGGTTTCTTAATTACACTTGGAAGATCTGTTTATACTGTGGATTAGGGCTTCTAGAGTTCTTAGCTTTTCTCTGATGATTTTGTAGTCTTTGGCTTTACTACTAGGTTCCTAATCCACCTCAAGTTGGTTTTTGTGTCTGGTGTGAGATGTGGGTCTTGTTTAAGATTTCTACAAATGATTTTTCAATTTTGCCAACACATTTTGTTAAAGTGACTGTCATTTCCCCATTCTTCTCCTTGTCAAATACCAGTTGACTATAGGTAGATGAGCTGATTTCTGGATTATCAGTTCTATTCCATTGATCTATGTGTCTGTCGCTGTACCATGCTGTCCTAACTACTACAGCTGTGTTGCAGGATTTGAGATAAGAGAGTGTGATGCCTTCTACCTTATTTCTCTTTTTCAGTAGTGTTTGTTTCACTTATTCAAGGCCTCTTTCTATTCTAGATAAAATTGGGAATTGCCTTTTCTATCTTATTAAAGAATGGAATTGGTATCTCTATTGGAATTGCTCTGAACTTGTAGATTGTCTTTGCCAGAAATGTTATTTTCATTATATTGAGTCTTCCTATCCATGAATATTGTATATTCTTCCTTTTCACCTGATATCTTTTTATTTCTTGTAATAATGTCTTGTAATATTTTATAGGTATTTTGTGTCTTTAGTTAGATTTATTCCCAAGTATTTAATCTTGTGATTCATTGTAATTGGTATTTTTTATCTTAGCTCTATTTCTATATTCTTTTTGTCACTGTACAGAAATCCAGTTGATTTTTATACGGTGATTTTGTACTCTGTTACTTTTCTGGATTGGTCGACTATGTCTAATAGTTTTCTCACTGAATTTTTGGGATTTTCTAAGTATATTATTATATCATCTGCATATAGAGATAGTTTTACCTCCTCTTTGTCAGTTTGTATGCCTGTTTTTTCCTTGTCTTGTCTTAGTGCTCTCACAAATACTTTTAATTCTATCTTGAATAGGAGAGGTGAGAGTTGGCATCATTGCCTAATTCCTGATCTCAAGGGGAATGCCTTTAATCACTCCCCATTGAGAATGATGTTGATTCTTGTGTTTGTGTATATACTGTTCACTATGTTGAGGAAATTCCCCTCTGTTTTTATTTTGTTGAGTAATTTAATCAGGAAGGGCCTTTGGATTTTATCAACGTCCTTTTTTACATCAATTGAGAGAATCATGTGGTCTAGTTCTTTGTTTTGTTGATATGATAAATTACCTTGTTTTCCTTATGTTGAACCACCTTGCATGCCTATTATAAATCTCACTTGGTCATGATGATTTTTTTTATGTAATGTTAAATTCTACTGGGCAGGATTTTTTCAGTGTTTTTGCATCTATGTTTATAGAGATACCGGCCGATGGTTTTCTATTTTGTTGATATCTTTACCTGACTTTGATATCAGGGATATGTTTGCTTCATAAATGAGTCTGGGAATATTTAGTTTTTTTCTGTTTTCTGTAATACTTTATGTAGAATTAGTGATAGCTCTTCTCTGGAGACTTGATAGAATTCACTGGTAAAATCATCTGCTCCAGGGCTTTTTTTAGCTTGCAATTTTTTAATTACCTGTTCAATTTCTTCTTTTGCAATGGGTCTCTTCAGATGTTTTCCTTCAGTCTCTGTCAGTTTGGTTAGGTTGTGCGTTTCTAAATATTAGCCCATTTCCTCTGGGTTTTCATATTTGTTTGATTATAGTTTTCTGTAATATTCTATTGTTAACCTTTTTTATTTCAGTTAGGTCTGCTATGATATCACCCCTTTCATCTCTTATTCAGATTATCTGTGTCTTTTCTTTCTTTCTTTTCCCTTTGTTAGCTTTGCTAATGGTTTGCCAATTTTATTGACTTTTGAAAAATCAACTCTTGGTCTTAATCATAGTTTTACTTATTTTTCTGTTGTATTTATTTGTGCTCTAATTTTTATAATTTCCTTTCTTTAAGTGGTTGTTGGATTTACTTTTTTTTTTTTGCTCTTCTTTCATTACTTGTTGGAGGTGTTGACTTAAATAATTGAATATCTTTTATTCCTCCTTTTTTATGTATTTGTACTGTTTTTTCTGTATCCTAGAAATATTGGTATGTTGTATTTTCATTCTTATTTGTTTCAATAAATGTTTCAATTTCTTTTTAAACTGTTTTTATTACCCATTCATGTTCTAGAAGGGTGTTGTTCAGCTTCCCAGTGTAATTATTTTTATTCTTTGTTCTTTTGTTCTTGGTTTCTAATTTTGTAGCATTGTGGACTGAGAAAATGGTTTGTATTGTTTTTATGGGTTGGTTTTTGTTTTGTTTTGGTTTGTTTTGTGACCTAAGATGATCTATTCTGTAGAATGTTCTCTGCATGCTGGAGAAAATTGTATACTGCTCTTATATATATATATAATCTCAAGTTGGTTGAGCGTGTGATTCAATTCTTTAACATCTTTGTTGAGTTCCTTTCTGGTGGTCTTATCTTTCCTTGAAGGGAGTATATTGAAGTCTTCTTCTACTCTAGTGGCAGTGTCTATTTTTTCTTTTAGTTAAAATTTTCTTTGTGTTTTTTGCAGGTCTACCATTTGTGTATAGATGTCAATTATGGCCATATCTTCTTGTTCTATTGATCTTGTAAACATTATATAGTGACTTTCTTTGTCCTTTGTGATGGCTTTTACCCTAAAATCTATTTTATCAGAGATTAATTTTCTCAGTATATTTTTTTCACCCTTTGCTTTTTAGTCTGTCTTTATCTTCACTTTCTGAGTATATCTGATATAGGACAACATATTGATGAGTTTAAAGGTTTTTTATAATCCAATCTGCAACTCTTTTTTTTTTTTACTTGTATCATATTTTTGGGTTTTTTGGGTATCTCTGTTGATTACTTTGTTCAATCCTCTTTTCTATGGCGTCTCTGAGAGAAGGATTTTCTTCAGTATTTCCTGAAATGTTGGTCTTATTTTTACAAATTCCATTCGTTTCTACTTTTCTGAGAACACCTTGATCTCCCCATCATATTTAATGAACATTTTTGCTGGGTACAATGCTCTTAGTAGTAAGTTATATTCTTCAAGTGTTTGATATATGTCCTTTCACTATCTTCTTGCTCACTTGATTTCTGCTAAGAATTTGGCCTTTAATCTTATTGCCCTCCTTTATAAGTTATTCTTCTTTCTTCCCTAGCCACTTTTAGAATTCTCTCATCTTTGATCCTGGCAAATTTGACTATGATATGCCTTGGTAGTTTTCTTTTAGGATTTATTCTATATGGAATTTGTTCAGCTTTTTGTATGTATATTCTCTCATTCTTCATTATTTCTAGAAAGTTATCTTCTAGTAACTCTTCCACAATTTTCTCAGTGCATTTTTCCCGATCTTCTTTTTCTGTGATTCAAATTATGCATGTGTTTTTCCTCTTGATGGTGTCCCATATTATTCTTAGGTTTTCTTCATTTTTCTTTATTTTTATTTTACTTTTTACCTAGGAGATCAGTGCTGAGAGCTCTCTCTTATATTTCACAGATTCTGTGTTCTAGCTCTTCAATTCTGCTCCTCTGTCCCTCCAACATGTTTACAGCTTCTGAGGCACTTGTCTTAATATTCTGGATTGTAATTTCTTGTCTTTCTAGGGTTTCTAATACCCCATTTCTTTTATATGCATTGTCTTGTTTGTTTCTTTGTTTTAAGTTCCTTCTAGCTTTTGTGTATAGAATCTAATAATTCTTCATGTTTTTCTTCTACTCATTGAATATATTCAATCTTTTTTTTTTTTAATTCTGTGTCAGAGAGTTCCATTAGACTTTCCAGCTTCAAAAAAATCCATTGATTCTGTGTTTTGATCACTCTTTTGGGGTAAAATCTTGTTTTGGTTTTGTGTAAACTGTGATGTAGACTGTTTCTTCAGTGTCATTACTGTGATAGTAGGTTTTTTTTCCTTGCCTGGGGCCCTAACAGGTTCTTGGTCTGTCCACCTTGGCTGAAGAGCTGAGTGCTTCAGAAGAGGAAGAGGCAGCTCATCCTATCTGAATTTCTCCCAGGTCCCTGGGCTTACCGAAGGACTTGCTTAGTTGGAGCACTCAGCACTTTCGTAGGGAGGGGGAGACCAATGCATCCTGTCTATCATCCTTGCTCTTTGGTTTTTTGGCAAAGTTTCCTGGATCTGGGAGGGGGGGCAAGTGCTTCTATTCCTCCCTCTTTGGTCCCACAGTTAAGTTCTCTGGGATGGAAGGCTTGTTGTTTTCTGATTGTAGCCTTCAGAAGGCTTGTTGTTTTCTGACTGTAACCTTCTCTCTGGAAGCCTATAGCCCTCCTTGATCTGTGGGGTGGTGCAGTCAGGTTCCTTGACTCTTTTCACCACTTTCTCTGATGGTTTACAGGAAGAACTTTGTCTGTGTTTTTCTGTTCCAGGACCATATCCCTGTGCATGCTGATTGCTGAGTTAAGGCACACTGCGGGGAAACAGAATGAAGTTCCTGGGGAGAGTGGTGTCTTGGCTGGATCATGAGTGTTAGTGACTGCAGCCCTTGGGCCCAGAGCAGAGCCAAATGCAGAAGCAAGGTTGTACAAAGTGCCTGCATGCTGCAGTCCAAGAATCATCTTTTGACGTCTTGACTGCTGGTACCGGTTGCTAGTTACCATCAAATCAGTTCCCAATTAATGTACAAGGAAATGCAATGTTAGCTGGTTATCTGCTTTCCACTTGATTGGATATATGTTAAGTTGACCATTGTTAGCCATACAATTTTAATTGCCTGATTTTTGGAACAAGTAAACTAATAGGCCGTCTTATTCTGTCTCAATGCAGAGCTCAGCTAAAACCTGTCCAACTGTTTTATACTCCCCTGGTTGTAGGATTTAATTATGCTTAGAAGTCTGTTCGTGTTGTAGATAAGAACTTCTGGAATTATTAGTCTTTGGATTTTAGTCTTTGGATCCACCTTGAGTTGGTTTTTGTGTGAGATATGAGTCTTTTGTAAGTTTTCTGCAGATGATTTTACAGTTTTGCCAACATCATTTGTTAAAGAAGCTATCATGTTCCCACTTAACAGATTTCATTTTCTTGTCAAAAATCAGTTCTTGACAGGTAGATGCATTGGTAATGTCATAAAACATTGCACAATATGGGTGAGCCTGGAGGACATTATGCTGAATGAAACATCTCTGTCACAAAAGGACAAATACTACATAATACCACTGTTATAAAATAGGACTGACATACAGGTCTAGGGGGAGAATAGGAAAAGAGTAGATAGATAAAAAAACGCTGTATTAGAACAGATGAGGGGAAGAATAGACAGAAAGGAATATATAATTAGGTATTATATGTATGACAAACAGTCTAGAATAAGAAGTACAGTACAAGGGAACTAGGGGAGGAGAGAGGAGGGGGACAGAAAACAATTTGCAACAATGAATTAATAAAACAACCTTTAAAATAAAGGAAAAAATAAAACCTGTTCAACATCATAGTGATAAACCTAACATTTATTGGCTGGGAATCTACTTACAAGTTGGGAACTGAACCAGATCTCCTTTTAGAAGGCTAAAATTCTGCAATGGATCTCCCTCTACTCCTTTTTGCCTCATGTTGGTACTTACTTAATTGTATACTAAGATTTGTTCTCTCAACCAGAGCTTGTGCTCAACAATACCAGAGGACATTGACTCTCCCAGTCCGAGTTCATTGTTGTTGTTATGTGCTGTCAAGTCATTTGTGATGCATAGTGACCCTATGTACAACAGCCCTAAACTCTGCTCTGTTCTGTGCCAATCGCACTGTCTCCGACACACCCATCCTGATTACCCCAGTCACTGAATCAATCTACCTCATAGAGGGCCTTCCCCTCCTGCGCTGTGTCTCCACCCTTCCAGGCATGATGTCCCTCTCCAAGGACCTCCTTACAACATGACCAAAGTATGTTAGATAAAGCCTCAGAATCCTTGTCTCCAAGGAGCCGCCCAGTTTAACCCTTTCCAGGATGAATGTGTTTGTTTTCTTCGCAGTCCATGGTACCCTCAACACTCTTCGCCAGCACCACAGCTCAAAGACATCAATTCTCCTTCTGTCCTCCCTAGTCATTGTCCAACTCTCTGATACTCAACAAATGACTGCAAAGACCATGGCCTGTATCAGACGCACCTTAGTCTCCAGAGAGACACCACTGCTCTTCAGTACTTTGGAGAGGTCCCTAACAGCAGACTGTCCCGTTGCAATATGTCTTTTAATTTCCTGGCTACTGGTGGCAAGAGTGTTGACTGTGGAGCCAAGCAAACTAAAGCTGTGAACAATTTCAATCTCTTCACCATCTATCCCGATGCTGTCATTTTGTCCAGTGGTGAGAATCTTTTTCTCCTTGATATTGAGCCTCAATCCATTTTGAAGGCTGCAGTCCTTGACCCTCTGCAATAAGTGCTTCAGGTCCTCCACAGTTTCAGCGAATCACCAAGTCTGTATCTGCTGCTTTAGCTATCTTTGTTCTAAACTGTTTATGCTAAATTGTGAGAAAATATCAGACTGTCAAAGCACAATGTTTTTTTGAAACAAGTAGGCTCTATCATATCTCTATACAATGTCTGGATGTCTTCCAAAATTATGATACCAGCAGTGCTAATAACAATTATATCTAACATTTATTAAACACTTCCTGTATATAGATCAATGACAAGAATTTTTCATTTATTATCTTGTTCAAATCTCAACAAAGTAATTTAAGGTGGGTATCAAAATACATTATTGTTGTTGTTGTTGTTGTTGTTGTTGTTGTTGTTGTTGTTAAGTGTCATCAAGTCATAGGCGACTCATAGCAACCCTATGAATGAAGGACCTTTATAACTTTCATCTTTTCTCCAGGTTCATAGGGTTTCCAGAACAAGCTATTTTGGAAGTGGATGTCACTTCTGCTTCCAAGCTTATTTGATTTGGGGAGCTTCACCAAACACTGTCCACCATGGGTAACCATTATCACATTTGACACAGCAATGTCACAGTGTTCAGCTTCACAGCAACCACAAGTTACCTCTGTACAGCAAGTGGACAGACCTGGGCTATATGACCTAAAAGAATGCTTCACCCAAAACATTCAAAAACAAGCCCGAGGGCCACACTTTTGGCTTGGTAGCATCACTTTCTGTCCCCTAGGCCAACTGACCTCTCTCTATGCTGTTGTTGTTAAGTGCCGTTGTGTCGTAGGTGACTCATAGTGACCCTATGAACACATTAAGGTGGGTAATTCACTGTTGAAGAAACTGAGGCAAAGAGATTTAAGAAATTGATGCAAAATCATTCGGCTAGCATGTGGAAGACATTGATTATGGGTTCTAGCCAAAGGCTGGCTTTAATATTAAAATAACACATAAAGTTTGGCATAGGAAGAGTGTGACTAATTTTATTGACATTGATAGAACCAAAATAAATCTTCTCTACAGCTGAAAGCCCCTTACATCCAAATGTTTCTCTCCAGTGATCAAGATGTCTTGCTTCGGGAATTTCGGGCATAAGTTATTTATTTTATCACTTGTTAGAGCCTGCCTTCATGCAATAACGTTATTCCTTCATATATTCCCCAAAAGGGAGCTCTGGTGGCCTAGTGATAAGGAGCAGTACTATCAACATGACTGTCATCTATATTCCTTTTATAATATATTCATGAAGAATTATGTTTGCTCAAAAGTATTCTAGAATTTAAAGTAGAACAAACTAGAGCATTATAGTAACAAAATAGCAAACAGTGTAGTAAGACTCTCAGGTACGGGCCTTTTCCTCCTTCTTTAAGGTTATTTTACATTGACGACTCAGCTGACTTTTCTTCCTACTTTCTACAAAACTATTCAAACTGTTGGCATCTCTCATGTGACTGTAGAGGCCAAACTGATGTGGACTCCCACCCCACAGCCATATATCAAAAACTTCTTCAGAAAAATTAGCCTGTTCCCACAAATTTTCTTGCATCTATTATTATGAACAGATACTTCACCAAAGAAGACATGCAGATGGCAAACAAACACATAAAGAAATGTTCAAAATCCCTAGCTCTAAGATAGATGCAAATGAAACAACTATGAGATCATTTCACCCCAGGAAGAATAGCAATATTTAGCAGAACAACAAACATCAAATGCTGGTAAGGTTGTGGAGAAACTGGAACCGTTATTCACTGTTGGTGGGAGTATAAAATGGTGCAACCACTATGGAAGACTGTATGGAGCTTTCTCAAAAAGTTTCAAATAGAAATACCATTTGACCCAGCAATTCCACTACTGGGAATTTACCCTTAAAAAAAATATAACTGCAACTCAAGCAGATATACGCACACCCATGTTTATTGCAGCTTTGCTCACAATAGCAGAGAGCTGGAAACAACCCAAGTGACTATCAACAAATTAATGGATAGAGAAGCTCTGGTATATTCACACAATGGAATAGTATGCAGCACTGAAAAACAAGGAACTCATGATATATTATGCAAATGGGTGACCCTGGAGGAGATGATGCTGAGTGAAATATCTCAGTCAAAAGGATAAATATTGCACAGGGCCATTGTTGTAAAACGGGACTGACATTGGGGTTGAGGGAACACAAAGAAGGAGGGGAGGAATAATGTATACTGCGTTGAAACAGATGAAGGCGAGAACTGTTTAAAAGGGATATATGATTGGGTATTATTGTCATGACAGAAGTCCAGAATGAAGGCTGAATAGTGAGTGGACTTAGGGAGAGAGATTGCATAACAATGAAAGAGTTTTACTTTTGAAGGAGAAGAGTGAATTGGAAGGGGAAAGGGGTAGGCAGGGAGAAAAGTGCAACAATGAACGACTGGAAACCCTCAATCTCTGTAAACTTTCGTTAAAATTAATTAAAAAAAGAAGACAACTCTTCCTCTCATTTTTAAACATAAAATTCTGGGCAAATTTAAGAAAAGCTATCTAAATTGGGTAGATGAAACACTCATGTATAGTTTTCCTCCTCATCCACAAGCATGAAAACGGAGCACCCCCACAACTTCTCCAAATCAAGAGGAGTTCATGGCATTTCTGTGTATTTGGTGTCGTTATCTATTAAGTCCAATAAATGTCAAAACAGAGTTCAAACATGGTGGTCAATTGTTGGTGCTGATGTTGTCATGTATATTGAGTAGCGTATAATTCATAGCAACCCTTATAATAACAAAGCCAAACCAACCTATCCTGTACCATTCTCATCATCTTGACATACTTGAGCCCATTACTGCTGTCACTGTGCCAATCAATCTCACTGAGGGTCTTGTTCTCTTTCACTGACCCTACACCTCTCCAAACATGATGTCCTTTTCCAAGAAATAGCCTCTCCTAACAACGTAACCAAAGTATGTGAGACAAAGCTTTGTCATCTTTGCTCCCAAGGAACATTCTGATAACACTCACTCCAAGACATATGTTTGTTCTTTTGGTTGTCTATAATTCAGTGCTCTTCTCTAACACCACAGTGCAAAGGCATCAATTCTTCGTCTGTTATCCTTATTCACTGTCCAGCTCTCAGATGGGTAACAAGTGGTTGAAAATACCATCACCTGAATCAGGTTCACCTTAGAATTCAAACTGCTATCATTGCTTCTCAATAATTTAGAGAGGTCCCTGACAGCAGACTTACCCAATGCAATATGGCTCTTGATCTCCTAACAATTTTCCTAAGGCATGTGAGATAGAGCTTCACAATTCTTGTCTCCAAGGAGCAAGCAAAGACATTATTGGTTTGTTCTTTGGGCAGTTCATTCAGTACTCTTCTCCAGCACTACAACTCAAACGTGCTGATTTTTTTTTCTATCTCTCATCCTTATTCCTTGTCCATCTGTCAGATATATTGCTAGTAATTGAAATTAACATGGTCTGAATCAGACACATTTTAGTCTTCAAACTGACATCGTTGCTCCTTAGTAATTTGATTAAGTTCCGGACTGTAGGCTTTTCCATTGCAACATGTCTTTTAATTTCTTGATTGCTGGTGCCAAAGGTGTTAATTGTGGATCCCAGTAATATGAAATTGTTGACAAATTAATCTTATTCCATCAGTAATTATGTTACTAATAGGCCTGATGGTGAAGACTTTTCCCTTCTTTATGTTAAAATGTAATCCATATTGAAGGCTGTAGTGTTTGATCTTCTGCAGCAAGCATTTCACGATATACTATACTACTTTACCACCTAGCCAAATAAGTGAAGAGAAACACTTAAACATATCTGTTGCTCTCAAGATTGTCTAAGCAATAAATTAGTCTGCCCAATTACTAATTACTGTTCTTATTCAATAGTGTAACTAATAAATCCTGAAAACACCCATTATGTTTATTGTCTTACTGTGTGTACTGCATGTGTTTGCAGAAATTACATCCATTTCAAATTAAAGAAACAATCTGAAATGCATAGTCCAAATTGTATAATATCCCAAGAATTGATAAAGTTATAAATAAATTGAGTTACATGACTTGAAAGTGCAACATTAAAATAAAACATACGTTACTTCAAACTACCCTAATGTGTTTACTCTTCAAAGAAAAATCAGAATATTCCTAAATTTGTAATTTCTATCCTTCTATTGGAAATTATGAATGACATCAATGCATTCTCAATGAGAGATCAAAATGAGATGTCATTAATTTAGTCTTCAAAGGTTTATTTGGAATGATAGAATTGCATAGATGATGATGCATCACCTGATTTAGATAACGTGTCATATACACTCCAAAGACCACTGAGAAAAAAATATTTCTTTCCTCCCTGTGTAAACATATCTTGAACATTACATCAAAAAGTGAGAACCAATTTCTCTACTCTTGAATTTGACTTAGTATCAGTGACATACTTGACCAATGGAATGCAGTGGAAGTGACACACTCACTAGATAGCTTAGGCTAAGTCTCCTAAAAATTCCACCTGGTTCTCTTGGATGCCCACTCTCTAAGCTGAGCTACTATACTGTGAAAAGTTCAAGTCACACGGACACATGATGAGGCAACTTTGTATGTGTTCTAGTCAATAGTCCTGGAAGAGTTTCTAGTCAATATCCAGCATCAATTACCTACTATGTAAAAGAATCATGTTGGACATCTAGTCCAACTAAGTCCTTAGATGCTAATATATATGTCCATTTTCTGATCACTATTGAATAAAAGATTCACAGTAAGAATTACTTGCTGATCCCATTCAAGATATATACACATATGGTATTACATTGTTGCTTTAAGCCACTAAATATTGGCGTTCTTCCAGAAGAATGTCTGAATCATGAGGAGATGGGGCTGGATAGTGGGTGTGGGGAAATGGAAAGAGGAAAACAATTGAATTCTTAAAAGCTTGAAAAATTATACTTACAGTACCTATATCACACTTCCATAAATTGAATATTATGAGGAAGCTTCTAACCAAAGGTTGTGTGTTTTGAGAAATTTCTCAGATTCAGGGTCCTAATTCATACAGAACAGAATTGCATCTTATAAGTTTGGATATTTGAATCTCAAGTAATTTTTTAGAACTCTTTTGAAAAAAGAAGCATTAAGCTCAACATGCTTATTTTAAAATAAGAAACTAAGAATCCCACCACCTTAGCAAGGAAAAGGTGAACAACCCAGTTGCAAAATAGGCACAGGATATGAATAAACACTTCACTAAAGAAGGCATTCAGATGGCAGACAAACATATGAACAAATACACAAAATCCCTACCTCTAAGAGAGACACAACAATAAATAAAGTCTACGATTAATTTCTTAAATACCCATATATCTTTGAGTCAAAGAGGACTCATCAACTCATCACTATTTTATCCCACAAAAGGTTATGTTTTAATAGGAATTTTACATTTAATGGTACAAAATTATAGAAGCTGCCTGAATAAGGGCAATCTATAAAATAAAATAAAAAAACAACACCACAACACTTTCCTATCACTTCAAAAACTTGCAAGTAGTACTGTATCTTAACAAACTTATTAAGAGTTAAGAGTTTCCTTTAGATTGTTGTTGTTGTTGTTATGTGCCGTCGAGTCACTTGCGACTCATAGCGACCCTATGTACAACAGACCTAAACTCTGCTCTGTCTTGTGCCAATCGCACTGTCTCTGACACTCCCATCCTGATTATCCCAGTCACTGAATCAATCCACCTCATAGAGGGCCTTCCCCTCCTGCGCTGTCCCTCCATTAAGATGAAGAAAAATATCTTTTTTTTAAAGGACTAGAGAGTAAATATTTTACGTTGTAAGTGGTACATAAAATCCCTGTTGTTTTTTATTTTGTTCTTTTTTAATATAAAAACATGACTATTGTCACATCAATTCTGACTCATAGATACTTTCACTCAGGTTTCCAAATCTGTACATTTTTATGGGATGAGATTGCCTGTCTGGCTCCCAAAGATCAATTGGTAGATTCAAGCCACTAACCTTTTGGTTAACAATGCAACAACACATAATGAACTATTAAATGCAAAAGCAAATGAAAACAAACATACATCTATAGGTTATAAAAGAGTTTATGATATAGTTGACTTGTTCACTTGGAATACAAATTTACACATGTAGTATACAGAATCGTGAAGAATGGACAGTGTTATAAAAATAAATGGTAATGCTGTTGTTTGTTGTTGTGTTTACCTTTGAGTGGAACTGACAGGTTCAGGTTTTCAAAGGCAGTAAATAGTACAGGAAGAAATTATCCCTCCTTCCCCACATACCATCTAGTGAATTCAAACCAGTTCGCCTTTGGGTTTGCAGTGCAGCTTCTTACAATTTGACTATTTTGGATTAAACAATGATAAGCCGTTTTCTTTGTTTAGGCCTTTTGAAGCCCTATGTTATCTGAGTGTATATTAGGATTCACCAAAAGGAGGATGTGATGTCCAACAATTCTTAAGTGTATATTTAACTTTGGAAATGACATTTCAATACTATCTGATGGGGGTAGAACTTGGAAACTTTAAGACAAACGGAGCAATTTCTGAATTCTAAAAACAAGAACAAACTAACAAACAAAACAAAAACACTTAAGAAGTATGTAAGAACTAATTAGTAGAAGAGTGACATATCAATTTTCCTTTAATCCAAGAAGCTGTGAGCTCTAGCTAATATGAGACTGTTAGGACTTGCTTCCATACTGAAATGTAAGTGTTAAAGTCATGCTTGATGAGCTATTGGTTGTATTTCTGTTACACCTGTCTTCTCATAGGAAGTTTCCTGAGAGATATCTGCTAGTTTCTTATGAAGGGTGTTTAGGTCAATCCAAAATAGCATAATCCACATTCAGAAACAACTGCCAATTTAGAGAATTACATTAGTGACCGGTAATTTAACTAAAATCAAAGTCATAATATTCTTTCTTCCTTTCTTGATGTGCTTGACAATTTCAAAATACAAACAAATAAGGACTCAGAGCTATTCCAACATGATAAAAAGAGAAATTAGAATCATTGGCAAAGATAACAAATTTTAATGACTTGAGGGTTTGTTTATCCATGCAATGTCTTAACCCATTTATTAGGGGTCCCTGATACTTTTTCCCTTTGAAAGCATTTATGTTTCTTCCCAGCTCCTGATTGTGTCATTTGGGTTAGAGGATGGTGTAGTAGAAAGAACACAGGCTCCTGGTGCAACTGCTGCATATTAATTGTAGAAGTGGTTTAACTTTGCTGAACCTCAGTAATGCCTATGTGAAATCAATATGCTAAAGATGAAAATATAAAACATATATAGAGGGTTTTTTGGTCATAATACATTATTTACATCAATTCAATTAAATGCATTATCAGTGAGTGAGAATCAACTCAGTGACCCTCACCGCTGCCTTTGAGTTCACAGTGCAGATCCCTATGAAATAGCCACATTTACATCATCAGTAACTGATTTTTTTTATCTCTTTCAGTATTTCTCTGTCACTGATTAAAGTTCTGTGGAATACACTTTGAGAAGTACAAAAACAGAGATGTTGGGTATAAGCTCATGGTTCAAGATGGCTGATAGGTGCAGCTTTGGCCGTAAAGGGATAATTTCTTACATTTCTATGTATGTATGAAAGATTCATAAAGAAGATTCACAAGTAAGTGAAGAATGCTTGTCAGTCAGATATTGCTCTAAACCCAAGTATCCAATGAAAGATAGAGCAGGATCTTAAACCCTATGTACAATAGAGCACCCTTAGACTAGAAGCTATGGCACTGGAGGCTGAGGATTCATACTGGGAAACACAAAGGAAGAGAAAGAGTTAAATCAGACATTATGATTGGAAAGTGGAATGTGAGAAGTATATGAGTAGGAAAATTGGGCATTGTTAAGAAAGAAACGGAACACATAAATATTGACATGCCAGGCACTGGTGAATGAAAGCGATTGGTTTGGGACTTTAAGAAAAAAAAAGTTTTATACTAGTTTACTTACAAAGTTTGTAAAGTTCATATACATTGTTTTTCACACCAGATCTTTCCTCTTAGTTTGGGACATTTTTACTTAAATAATCATATGATCTACTACATTGGAAATGGAAATGAAAAGATGAGGATAAATGGGGTCACGTTCATAGTCAAAAAGATCATTTTTAGATCCATCCTGAAACGTAATAAGACTATGAGCAACAGATAACATCCACATACATACAAGAAAGACCGGTTAATGCAACCATTATTCAAATATATGCACCAGAAACCAGAGCCGAAGAGGAGGAAATAAAAGGTTTCTACAACTTTTGTGGTCAGAAATCGATCAAATGTGGAATCAAGATGCATTAATAATGATGAGGACTGGAATGCAAATGTTGGAAATATGGAAGAAGGATAAGTAGCTGGAAAATATGGTCTTGGTAACAGGAATATGGCTGGAGATAGAATGACAGAATTGTGTATCATCAATGCAAATACCTTTTATAAGAAACAGAAATCATGGCTACACACATGAACCTTACCTGATGGTCTACAGCAGAATCAGATTGATTACATCTGTAGAAAGAATTGTTTGAGAGCTCAAAGTCAGCTGTGAAAACTAGGCCAGCAGTGGATAGTGGAACAGATCATCGACTACTCAAATGAAAGTTCCAGCTAAAGCTAAAGTAGGTTAAATCAAATCCAGAAGAAACAAAATTTGACCTTTAATGTATCCCACTCAAATTTTAAAACCTTCTCAAGAACAGGTTTGTGACTTTAGAAACTAATGAACAAAGAACAGATAAGCTATGGGAGGACATGAAAAATATTGTCAAATGATGAATGCAAAAGTTCATCACAAAGAGGAAGAAAAGACGGAGATGAATGTCAAAAGAGACTCTAAATACTGCACTAGAGCACTGAGAAGCCAAAGCAAAGGAAAGAAATAAGTAAATAAAGGAGTTGAAAAGAGTTCAAAGGTAAGCTTGGAAAGACAAATCAAAGTATTAAAATCAATGTGTAAAGAGCTGGAGTAAGAGAATCAAAAGGGATGAACTCATTATTTCTTAAACTAAAGGAACTGAAGAACAAATTCAAACCTTGAGTTCTAATTATTAAAGATGCTATGGACATACTATTGAATGATCCAGGATTCATCTAAAGAAGATCACATAAAAAGAATCATTTTGAGTTGTGGTGCTGGAGAAGAGTACTGAACATACCATGGATAGCCAAGATAACAAACAGGTCTGCTCTTGAGAAGGTGAAAACAAGCTACTTTCTGGAGGCAATGATTTTGAAACTCCATCTCACATACTTTGGGTATGTTATTTGGAGGGAACAGTCCTTGGAGAAGGACATCATGCTTGGAAGGGTGGAAGGACAACACAGGAGAGGAAGACCCTGGATGAGATGGATTGACACAGCAACTGAGGTAATAGGGGCAGGTGTGTTAGAGACAGTGAGATTGGCTCAGAATAGGTTAGAATTCAGAGCTATTGTGCATAGGGTTGCTATGAGTCACAGGTGACCCCATGATAATAGCAACAACATAGGGGATAGATTTTAGATAATAAATCATGGGAGAATTGTTGTTTGAGTTGAGTATGATTCATAGCAACGCTATGAACAACAGATCTAAATCCCATCCTATCTTGTGCCACCCTCACAATCTCGAACATACTCGAGCCCTTTGCCAGAGTTACCATATCAGCCCATCTGGTTGAGGATTGTTTCTACCAAATGACTTTTTAAAGGGGAACACTTGGTGAATTTCACAGTGACTTATGGGCTTTCTACAACCACTGAACTCTTCACAACCTTCTGTCCACTCACGTTCTTCTAGTTTCCATTGGTGGAATTCAGCAGTACTCCTTTCAGTCAAGAAATTCTCCTACGCTTGGTTTAAGAACTCTGTGAAGCCTATTTCAAATTTATATGTGTTAAATCTCTGATTATTTAAAAACTCATTAAAGAAATATGAAGAAACCACTAAAATGGCAACAATGCTATTAAAATGATGATACCTCTTTTTGTTGACTGATCCTCAGTGACAACTGCTGAGCAAAGTTTGTCAGAACCAATTCCAGAAAAAATAAACTCAGTAATCCAATTGCCAGCATGGGGGAAGTCATTTCACATAACTAACTTCTCCCTTAAAAACCATCAAAAAGGATATAATTTCCCAAGGGGATTTTTAACTACCCCCCCCTTCAAAAAGTAGATAATTATAATATTTATTGTGTTAAGTTTATTTAAAGCACAGAAGAGAGTGGGGATGGGAAACTTACACTTCTTTCTCTGAAAACAGAAACAGTGTCACCAAAATCAGACAAACATAATGCAACGAATAAAAACTTCACAGTAATCAAATCGTTGCTGTTGTTGTTGTTGGTTTTATGCCATTAAGTCGTCCACAACCCACAGTGACCCTATGTATAGCAGTTCTGAATCCTTTCCTGTCCTGAGCCAGTCTCACTAATTCTGACACACTAACCTCCATTGTCCCAGTTACCATTATCAATCCATTTCATCCAGGACCTTCCTCTCCTTTGCTATCCCTCCACCCTTCTGAGCATGATGTCCTTCTCCAAGGGCCAGTTTCTCCTGAACACGTGTCCAAAGTATTTGAATACGTTAGAGGTTCAAAATCCTAGCCTCCAAGGAGAGATTTAGTTTCACCCTCTCCAACACAGACCTATTTGTTTTCTTGGCAGTCCAAGGAATGTTCAAGACCCTTCTCCAGCACCACAATTCAAAGGCATCGATTCTTCTTCTGTCATCCTTAGTCATTGTCCAGCTTTCTTATGCATAACAAGTAATTGTGAATCATGGCCTGGATTGGGTGCATCTTAGTCTTTAGTCTTACATCATTGCTTTACAGTACACTGGAGAGGTCCAGTACACTGGAGAGGTCCCTGACAGCCAATTTTCCCAATGCATTTCGTCTTTTGATTTCTCAACTGCTGTTGTTAAGAGAGTTGATTATGGAGTGGAGGAAACTGTTAATTGTTAATAACATCAATCTCTTCTCCATCTAGTAGGGTGCTGCCAATTGGCCCAGTGGTGGGAATCTTTTCTTGATGCTGAGCTTCAATCCATATTGAAGACTACAGTCCTTGACCTTCTGCAGCAAGCGCTTCAGTTTTCCTTAGTTTCAGGAAGCAAGGTTGTGTCATCTGCATAATATAGGTTGTCGATGAGTCTTCCTACAATCCTGATGCCACATTCCTCCTCAGAAATCCCAACTTCCTAAATGATCTGTTGTGCAAATATATTGAAAAGATATGGAGGCAGGATGCATCGGTTCTTGATTTTGAACCATGCAGTGCTCCCTTGCTTTGTTCTGATGACTGCCTCCTGGTCCAAGTATAAGTTTTAAGTAAGCACAATAAAGTGTTCTGAGATTCCCATTCTTCTCGGAATTAGCCCGTTTGTTGTGATCCACACAGTCAATTGCCATTGTGCAGTCAATAAAACACAGATAGACATTCCTCTGATACTCTGTGCTTTCAGCCAAGAGCCATCCAACATTAGCTACGATAACCCTAAGACTATGACCTCTTCAAAACCCAGCCTGCACTTCTGGAAGTTCTCTGTTGATGTGCTGTTCCAGTCATTTTTAGATAATCTTCAGCAGAATCTTGCTTGTATGTGATATTAATGATATTGTTTGATAATTTCCACACTCCATCAGATCACATTTCTCCCAATTAGTTGGCTAGGTGATTGTCCTCCAGATTTCTTGGCACCACTTGATGAGTACATCTAGGGCAACATCTGTTTGTTGAAATATATCAATTGGTACACCATTTACTCCTGGGGCCTTGCATTTTGCCAATTATTTCAGAGCAGCTTGAACTTCCTCTTTCATCACCACAGGTTCCCACTCATACGTTATTTCATGAAATTCTTCTGTGTCCGCTAATACAGGGCATGGTCCTTGTAATCACTTACTATGCATCAGAGAGCTGGACAATGACTAAAGATGACAGGAGAATTGATGTCTTTGAATTGTGGTGCTGGAGAAGAGTATTGAATATACCATGGACTGCTAGGAAAATAAAACAGATTCATTCTAGAGAGGGTTAAACCAGGCTGCTCCTTGAAGGAAAGGATCTTGAAGCTTCGTCTGACATACTTTGGACATGTTGCAAGGTGGGATCAGTCCTTGGAGAAGGATGTCATGCTTGGAAGGGTGAAAGGACAGCACAAGAAGAAGACCCTCAATGAGATAGACTGATTCAGTGGCTGGGATAATGGGGGTAGGTGTGTCAGAGACAATAAGATTGACACAGGATAGAGTCGTTGTGAGTCACAGGCAACTCTACGGCACATAACAACAATAACAGCAACAAATATTGGAAAAATCAGAATATAAAAATAAAACAACATATAGTGATATTTTATAAGTAAATGCAAGAAGATATCAGAAAATCTAGTAATATAATTTTAAAAGCATAGATGAAAATGAAAATACACTGTTGATCTGGGAAAACACAAACAACATTGTAAATTAGGGATAAAATAATTCCTCAAAATAAAAATAGTTGTAATGCAAAGTTGTCACTGTAAAGTCAACTACAACTCATAGCCACCCTATGAACAACAGATATCAACGATCTCTCCATTATATCTGGTCTTTTCAAGCCCACTGTTAAATTCATTGTGTCAATTTATTTCGTTGAGGGTCTTCAACTTTTTCTCTGGCCCTCTCTCTGTACCAGCATAATGTCTTTTTTTGAAGACTGGCCCTTCTTGATGGCATGCCCAATACATGGAAGGCAAAGCTTCACTACCCTTTCCTCTAACGATCAACCACAAGGAACAGCAGTCACACTTCTTCCAAGACAGACATGTTCTTTTTCAGTACAGGAGTTATTCAGGACTTTTCTCCAAAACCACAATTCAAAGACATCAGTGCTGTTTCTGTCATCTTTAGCCATTGGTCAATCTGCAGATGCATGGGAAACAATTGAAAATACTATGGTGTGGATCAGCTAAAGTACATCTCAGCTTTTAAGCTGTTGAACACTCTGAAGACGACCTTGACACATACATTAGTCAACACAAACAAATAAGAGAAAAGGAGGAAGTACAGTGAGAAAATATTTGCAGAAATAGCCACATGAATGTAAAAAGAAATATGTTAAAATCTTTCACAAGTGATTTAAGAATTGAAAAAGTGCCTAGATACAAAAGAATTATCCTACATGCACATAATCAGAAGATTTGATGACAGAAATGACAATATGTAGGGAGCTCTGGTGGCCTACTGGCAAGAAGCTACACTGTAATCCCAGAGGTACGGGTTCGAATCCACCAGATGCTTTGCTGGAGAAGGAGAGGCAATCTCTTTATGTACCAGTCAGATTTGATTGGACGGTACACACACCCCCAAAATAATAAAATATTTTTTAAAGAAAGAAGTGACAATATGTATGGTAGCAGAAAAAGGTAGAAATCAAGAATATATGTAATGTATAAAAACAATTTTACAACTTTAGTGAGAGATTTGTTGTTGTTTTTAGGTGCCATCTAGTCAGGTATGACTCATGTCAACCCAATGAACAGATCTATCCATGCCATCTTCACAATCTCTGACACACTTGAGCCTATTGTTACACTCATTATGTCAATTCACCTGGTTGAGGGACTTCCTCTCTTTTGGTGTCCTTGCAACTTCCCAAGCATGATGTCCTCTCTAATGAACAGCCTTTCCTAGCAACATGCCCAAAATACATGAGACAAGGCTTCATCATCATTCTCTTCAAGGAGCACTCTAGCTGCACCTTCTCTAAGACATATCAGTTTGTTCCTATGGCAGTCCATTGACTATTGAGCATTCTTCTCTAACATCACAGTTTGAAGACATCAATTTTTCTTCAGTCATCCCTATTCACTGCCCAGCTATCAGCAGCATAGCAAGTGATTGAAAGACCATTGCCTGAATCAAGTGCACCTTAGTCCTCAAACTATCATCACTACTCCTCAATAATTTGGAGAGGTTCCTGATTACACTTTTCTAAGGCAATGTCTCCTGATCTCCTGACTGATAGTACCAAGTGTATTGATTGTAGATCGAAGTAAGATGAAGTCATTGACAATTTCAATCTTTTCTCATCTAACATGATGTCAACTGTAGGTCCAGTTGTGAGAATTTTTGTTTTCTTGACATTGAGATACAATCTATATGGAAGGCGGTAGTCTTTGTTCTTCTGCAGCAAACACTTCAAGTCCTCATCACTTTCAGCAAAGTTATCGACTTAATGAAGGTTATTGATGAGTCTTCCTCCAATCAGGATACCACATTCTTCTTCATAGAGTTCAGTTGCTTGAATGATTTGCTCAGCATACAGATTGAATAGGTATGGAGAAAAGATATATCCCTGACACACATCTTCCCTAATTTTAAACCATGCAGTAGTCCCTCATTATGTTAGCCTAATAACCACCTGGTCTTCCATTCTTCTTAATGTTAGCCATCACTTGTTATAATCCACACAGTCAAATGCTTTTGCATAGTCAATAAAACACAAAAAGATATTCTTCTGGCATTCTTTGCTTTCAGCCAGAATCCATCTGACATGAGCAATATTCCTGGTGCCACAGCCTCTTCTAAATCCAGTTTGAATTTCTGGCAGTTCTCCATCTTATGTACTGTTCTAATCCTTTTTTGAATTATGTTCAGCAGTGTTTTGCTCACATGTGATAGTAATGGCATTGTTTGATAGTTTTCACATTTGTTGGATCTTTTTTTTCCCTGTTGGATCACTTTTCTTAGGAATGGAAACAAATATCGTGGAGCGAGAGACTTAGCAACACACAAAATATGGAAAATATTTCACCTTCTTAACATCATTTAAAAATTACTAAGCACTCTTAAGATACCTCGAAATTGATGATAATCCATATGAGAAAAAAAGTAAGAACAAAACCAAAAATCAAACTGGTATCCTATTTGAACTACATAAGTTCTTTTTTCATATTGAAAAAATAATCTTGAGTGTGCAGATAAAAGAATAAGGAGAGACATTTGATTTAGAACATATCATAGCTTATTATAATAATGCCAGAAATTGGAACAGTATGACATTAATACACGCTTAATAAAAAGTATTAGAAATCCAGAAGTAGTCATACACATATATATGTGTCAACTAAGTACATAATAGAAGCAACATTTCAGTTCTGAGTGTGAGGATGGGAAGAATTATTCAATCAATAATTTTTGGAACATCTTAATAGCCTCTGTAATAATGCATATATACCTTAAACCATATTCCTTAACTTTACCAAAAAAAATTCCAGATTGATAAAAATGTTTATTGCAACAAAAATTGAAAATTGTTATTAGGTGTTGTCAAGTTGAGTATGACTCACAGCAACCCTATGAACAACAGACCTGAAACCTGTCCTATCCTGTGTCATCTTCACATTTCTTGACACATTAGAGCCCACTGTGGCAGTCATTATGTCAAGCCACCTGGTCAAGGGTCTTACTCTCCTTTGGTGACCCTCCATCCTTCCAAGCATCATGTCCCTCTCCAAGGAATAGCCCCTCTTAACAGCATGACGAAAGTATGTGAGGAAAAGCCTCATCATTCTTGCCTCCAAAGAGCACTCTGGCTGCTGCCTTTCCAAGACATATCTGTTTGTTCTCTTGGCCATCCATGGGTTGTTCAGTATTCCTCGCCAATACCACAAAGGCACCAATTCTTCTTCTGTCATCTTTATTCATTGTTCAGCTCTCAAATGTGATTGGAAAGGCCATGACCTGAATCAGATGCACGTTAGTCATCAAACTGGCATCATTACTTCTCAGTAATTTGGAGATGTCCTCAACTATAGACTAAAACTTAAAATTACTAGAAGAAAATATAATAAAACAATTCAAAAAAGTATATGATGAAATACATATTAGAAAGCATAGAAATATATATTGGTAAATTAATATATTGGTAAATTTTTGTTGATTTGTTTGTTTCTAGACACACTTGTGGAGAATTTTTTACCCTTCATTTATAACCACTGAATCTAGAGTATAATTTTATAATTCCATTTTTTACTTGTTTATTGTTGTTACTTGTTTTCAATAATATCTATATTTCTGTGGTCTTCAGAATCACTCCTATTAAGTTCTGGATAAAAATAACAACCCTAATTTTACCATGATTCCTTTAAAAGCTTATTTTATTTGCTGGCAGCTCTTTTCACATGGTGTCTTCTTTAAATGTCTCATGGTGAAAGGAGAGAAAGCCTTTATAAATATGAAATTTTGGTTGGAAATTCATGGTTCAAGAAGATAAAAAGACAGCCATTACTTGCAATTTCCTGGCACCATGAACAGTCTTGTACTTTGATAGATTTGGCTTAGTTGCTTCAACAAATAATTACACATTTACTTTATATTTGTATTAAGAGAGCAAGCATTTTATGGATCACTGTGTCCTGTGGAAACACGCCAAGCAGTCTTCTTAAATCAACATGGAAATACAATTCTTACAACTCAGCAGTTTCCACCACAGTATAAATATTGGGAGACAGCCTACAATCAGAAAATCTGAGCGGAATAAACTTCATTCTGAGCTTATATGTTTTCATTCACTGCTTGAGAGTTGCCAGATATTTGTGAAGGACACTGAGGCATACAGAGAATCAGTATGCAACATGAAGGTCTCAGATTTCTGGCTCCTCAACAAATATTAAACCCTTCCCTCAAGGTTTTGCAGTACAGATAAGGAGCAAAGAATGACTAGATGAAAAAGCATCTCTTAACTGAAGCACCAACGGAGACTTGTACACCAATGTTCATAACAGCATTATTCAACATCGCAAGAACATGGAAATAGCCCGAATGTCCAACCACACTCAAACAGATTGAAAAATTATGATACATTCACACATGGAATACTATGCAGTGCACAGGAACAGTGATTTTGTAAATTACTACCTAACTTGGGAGAGACTGGAGAGCATTATTCTGAGTAAACTAACTTAGTCCTATAAGGACAAATACTGTATAAAACCATTATTGTAGAATGAGTATGAGGATTCATTCAGAGGAGGTGGAAGCAGAGGGGTGAGGATGGGCAATGGGGGGATGGTGTGGTTAATCATTGTTGTTGTTGTTGTTGTTATGTGTCATCGGGTTGCTTGCGACTCATAGCGACCTTATGTACAAGAGCCCTAAACACTGTTCTATCCTGTGCCAACCTCGCTGTCTCAAACACACTCATTCCGACCACTCCAGTCACAGAATTGATCCATCTCATTGAGGGTCTTCCTCTCCTGCATCGCCCCTCTGCTCTCCCAAACATGTGTCTCTCTCCAAGGACCAGTCCCTCCCTTGCAACATGACCAAAGTATGTCAGATGAAGCTTCAGAATCCTTGACTCCAAGGAGCATTCTGGTTTCACCCTCCCCGGGAAAAATCTGTTTGTTCTCCTAGCAGTCCATGGTATATTCAACACTCTTCTCCAGCATCACAGCTCAAAGGCATCAATTCTCCTTTTATCATCCCTATTCACTGTCCAACTCTCTGATGCATAGCACAGAATTGCAAAGATTATAGCCTGGATCAGGCACACCTTAGTCTCCAGCCTGATGTTGTTGCTCTTCAGTACTCTTGAGACGTCCTTCACAGCTGACTTTCCCAATGCAATTTATCTCTTGATTTCCTGGCTGCTTCCACCAAGAGTGTTGACTGTGATACAATTTGGTGGGTAGGGGACGAAGGAAATGGGAAAGATCTGATGTGAAAAGCAATGTATTAAAACTTTGTAAACAAACCAGTATAAAAATTTTTAAAATAAGAAAGAAAAGGTATCTGTTTCTTATTATATATCAATGTTAATTTCAGAGTACTAAGCTAATGTATTGTAGATAATTTGTTTTTAGTCATAATGACAATTAGAACTCATAGTAACGATGAATCTGAAGCCTGGTCTAACCTGTTTCATCCTCATCATTTCTGATGTATGTGAGTCCGTTGCTACAGTCACTATTTCAATCCAGCTTGTTTAGGATCTTCTTTCTCTGAACCCCCGCCCCTTTCTAAGCATGATTTCTCACCCTCCACAAGGACTGGCCTCTCTCACGTGATTCCCTAAGTATGTGAGACAAAGTTTCATATCCTCTGCCTCCAAGAAGCACTCTTTAACTCACTGTTGTTCATTATGCTTTTGCTGTTTTGCTTTGTGTGAATGGAAGAGTATGACCTCACTTAATTACAGAAGAATTGATGCCTTTGGGTTGTGGTGTTGGAGAAGTGTACTGAATCTCCCAAGGACTGCCAAATAAATGTGTACTGGAGAAGGTGTACCCAGAGTGCTTCTTGGAGGCAGAGGATATGAAACTTTGTTAAGATTCCTAGATTCTTTGGTGACAGCATTTCAAATAATGCCCCCCTCTTCGCTGTCATTCAGTCAGAATCAACTCAGAGGTGACATTTCTTCAGGCTTCTATTTTAGAGCTGAAGCATTGCCTGCTAGCCCAAACAGTAATTTAGCTCCTTGCTTTGAGCTGATGAAAGCCCAAACTGCTAATTGAAAAGTCAATTCGCAGACAATGAAGAAAGAAAACAAACAAAAACCCTTCCATGTACATTTCCTTAAAGATTTCCTGATATATGCCCCTGTCTTATTCACAGATTCATTTTAGTATCTGTTAGAGGCAGTCTTACTTCAGAACAAAATTAAACTTGAGCCTGTTTCATCTACTTTGTCATCCACACCCACCTGGACTTTCTGGGAGTCTTTTGCTCTTCCTTAGACCCTCTGTCTTTCCCAATATGACCTTTTTCCAAGGACTGATCCTGCCAAATAACTAAAGGGACAGAAAAACCCCCATTTTTTTATAAACCCCCATTAATGCTAGAGGCAGAAGAGCGCCATAAAAATTCTTAACTTAAGGCAAACATGAATGCCCTGGGTAAAGTCTTGTCTGTCCTTGCAAAATAAAGAATTATCTAGTGTCTATGTGACACAGAGGGAGTAAAGGCGGGCAAAGTAGCCAGCCTGTCAGAAGCCGACCCACATGACCGATCCCCCCACCCACCAACCATGATCTCAATCACCTAAAGAAAGCTATAAAAGCAATTGGGAGAGGGGGCTCAGGGCTTAGTCTCCACATGTGGAATTAATAAATGCTCTTGAAATTTTCAGATGTGTGATTGGATCTCCTTTGAGGGGCATTTCATGGGCAGAACAATAACATGCACTAAATATGTGAAACAAAATTTCCCCAATGATTGCCTCTAAAGAGCACCTAGAGAAAGCACCTATTCTTTTTTCATCTTCCATCTTCATTACCCAACTTTCAGAAGCTTAGCAAGCAATTGAAAAGACCATGACTTGGAACAGGCCCACATTAGTCATTAAACTGAAATCCTTGCTCTTTAGCATTTTGGAGAGGTCCTTGACTACGAATAATCCTGACAAAAAATATATTTTTACTTTCTTTACTTAGAGCTGCAGGAAGTTTGCTTGTGGATACAAGTAAAATGAAGTCATTGACAACTTCAATATTTTCTTTCTTGACGTTACCTATTGGTCAATTGGTAAGAATTTTTTCCCTTCATATGGATGCAATCCATATAGAAATCTGTAGTTTTAAATTTTCTTTAAAATTTAATTGTAATTGTGAGGGGATGGTATTATGAAGTGCAGAATTATCTAAATAGATCATTATAACACTGACATCAGTTTTCTCCAGCCTGAAAAACTAGTTACTTTGCCTTAGAATTAATTGGTTTACCCCCCTTTCTTTAGTCATGTAACTTTTTCAACTGACTCTTTATGGGGAGAGAAAATGTATCTTTCCTAGATTAGTATTTACCTCTTTAAAACTGGTTTTCTTTTCAATCATATGTAAATTGTATTTTAAGCTGCCTGTTTAGCAGGAAGTGAAGGACCCCCGAACCGCTGGTCCTGTTCTGTCTCGAGTGGACGGCGAAGACCCAAGACTCCAAGACCAGACCAGACAATGGATCTTGATTAGGTTCGGGGACTAATCAAAAAATCCCAAATCCAAGTTAATTAACAGCCCCAAACTCTGAGCAAAATACCATCTTCTCTAGTCCCCCCCTAGCACCTCTATTAAAAGAGGCCACCCTATACCATCTGTGTGCCATTTTTACTTTCTCCGCTCCTGGTCACTGGCATCCCTCTCAGACCATGCAATAAAGGTTTGTTCATTTATTGGGACCAGTTTCTTTCTTCTCTCTCACCCTCACCTATTCTCTGCTTTCAGGTAAGATCCATCTGACATAATAAAATAAAATTCTTCTGCTCTTTGAAATCTTTTGTTCAGTTCTCTTACTTCCGCACTTAGTTTTGGCTTCTCTACATTCTAATGTTAGTTTCAGAGTATCTTCTGACATCTTTTTTTGAACTTTTCTTTGGTTCCTTCCATTGTTATTAGCAAGCTTTTGTTCCATGGATGATGTCCTTAATGTAATCCCACAACTTATCTGATCTTTGGTCATTAGTGTTTAATGCATCAAATATATTATGGAGATAGAAAAAAACAAACAAAAAATAACCAACTTCACATCAAATATACACATTACCTTCTCCTGATTGATTGCGTCTGTGGAAAGAGTCAGTAGAGAAGTTCAAGATCAGCAGTCAAAACCAGGCCAGTCTATCAATTACTCATGTGCAAGTTCAAATTGAAGTTGAATAAAATAAGAAAAAGCCCACAAGAGAACAAAAACCAAGGACTATAAACTTCATTACAAAAATACAACCTTGAATCTATTCTAACTGAACTTAAAAACTACCTAGACTAAAGAAAAGTCATTGTCTTCTCTCTCTCACCCACCCATCTAATTAACAATATTCCCTGAAGTAGCACATTGTTTCCACTCTATTCTGTTTCTATGCATTTCCTGTATCTGGTAGAGTCTGTCTGTTGTCCATATCAAAGGCCATGCATATAATAGAAAACTTGTAAGCAAGATGTGAGAGCATTCTCTTTCCTTATCATGTTAATGGTAGATAAACCCTTATCTAAACTTGTAAAATTTGAAAAAGAGAGGAAGTTATTTTTTACCTTGGGAGGAGCTGTCCTGCTGGCAGTTTCTGATTTCTGTTTTCTTACCTACACCTTCCCCACCCCCCACCCCCCATTTTATGCAGCACTATGCATCTGAGCACTGGACAATGACTAAGGAGGAGAGAAGAATTGATGCCCTTGAGCTGTGGTGCTGGAGAAGAGTCTTGAAGATACCATGGACCACCAAGAGAACAAGCAGGCCTGTACTAGAGAGGGTGAAACCAGGTTGCACCTTGGAGGCAAGGATTTTGAAATTCCATCTCACATATTTTGGGCACATTTCCAGGAAAGCCAAGCAAGATTTTATGCTTGGAGAGGTAGAGAGACAGTGCAGAAGAGGAAAACCCTGGATGTGATGAATTGATACAGTGACTGTGGCAATGGGGTTGGTCAGGTGTGTCAGAGACAATGAGAATGGCTCATGTTAGGGCAAGGTTCAGAGCCCTTGCTCACAGGGCCTCTGTAAGTTGTACTCAATTTGACAGCACATAAAAAGAAACCTCGGTAGTTATGGGTTTTATTCCCTAAATTTCCAAGGTGGTAAATCACATAAGAAATTACCTTCTTTTCCCTTTAGAGTCACTGTGGATTCAAACTTCCAGAGAGGTTTCCATTAGCTGAGCTATCTCAAAGCAGGTTTGGGTTAGCAGGGCAACTCCCCTCAGCCATGCAGCCAGAGCCTGGACTCAAAAAACTTAGTCTCTTTTATCGTTGGTTTTTGTTTTGTTTTATTCTTAAGAAACATCTACAATGTAGAACTCTTACCATTCATTTCTGTGGGCAAGACTATGTTTAAATACGTAATTTTTATTACTATTATTATTTTCTTATTGTTGTTATTACTATTTCTTTATGATTAAGGCACAGTTTGACGATGAAGACTGGTTACAAGGAGGCCGTGTCAGTGCAAAAGTAAGTATGAGATATTTGTTTGTAAGTGGTTAGGGAAGGCAACAAATGCAATAGAGAGGCTAGAGCTTAGAAAATAAGTAGGTATTTGACAGAAAAATCTACAGCCAAGGACAAATACTTACAGAGAGAGCTGTTTAGTTGATACATGGAGAAGAGGCACAGGATTTCTTGATGAAGTACCATAAGTCAAGTCTGAAAGGGACAGGACCAGACTAAGCTCTCTGAGTACATCTTCACAAGAATGACAGAGGCTAAGGGAGCAGACAAACTCAGCTTTCTTTCTTGTCTACTGCAAGGCAGTGCCTTGTATGTCAAGGGCCCTCTGTTGCCCAGTTAATCTTTACTCCATATAATCAAACTATTACCTTTGACAAGAGGTTCCATCCCACATACCCCTTCCTTAGTTATCACTCGTATCATCAGCCTAGAAGTGCTAGGATTCGATGAGGACTCAGCAGATACAGAAATGCTGCTCCTGCACTCATATTCTCGCCATCCTCTTCCCTGCATGACTCTGAACTTCACATGTACTTGGTGACTGTCAGCCAGGCATTGGAAAAAAATCCATGAACACAGAACAAATATTATCCCGAATTTTCTGATTTCTAGTGTATCACACAGTAGTCAGTTTTCTATTGAAACTCCTGAGTTGTGCAAGTTGTATTTTAACATTGCCTTAAATAAATAAATGTGCTAATGGTCTCTTTTAACAAAATGCACACTTAGCAATTTCATGAAGTACAACAATTTTTGCAAGATCTAATTTTAATAATTTCTCAAAATCTGTAAATCTACTCTTTGTGTTGGGAGTTACTCAGCAGGTACCTCGCGGGGTGTGTGTGTGTGTGTGTGTGTGTGTGTGTGCGTGCACACTCGCATGAGTGTGTCTGAGGACTGTTCATTGCACTTTGTCAGCATTTTACTCAGTAGCTAGAGTTATTTGCACATCATAGGGATTTAATAAGTTGGGAAAAGAAATGAAGCACACAGTATCCCAGCAAAATGAGGTCATCATGTCGAATTAAATATATATAACCATCTGGAGCCAGGACTAGTCATCAGATGGAGACATACAAAAGCAATCAACTTAGCACCTGCAGTGAGAAGTAGGACATCGGGGGACTGGTGAAATCTCTCTCCAAATTCTTAAAGAGGAATAAAAACAAAATTTCATTGGGCTGGACTGGAAAGTGCTATTTTGAAAACCATCATTATGATATGCATTTCCCCAACAAATCTAAGTACACATTCATAAGCAGCTGCTGGTGGCTTTACTGAAAGAAAGGATACCTGGGGGAAAGACACAGGCTAACGATGGCACCGTTCTCTCTCAGGTATCTAGCTGCCACCTGCAGCTAGCTTGGAAACCAGCCTACTTGTAGAAGTCCATCCAAGCAATTAAGGATAGCGGATAACTATTTCTCTGGAGTTCTGCTGAGCTCAGCTAATGCAATTTTACTCAGAATTAAAATTAAATTTTAGCCTGTCCATTAGGAGATAAAGAAGCTAATATATCTTAAGCCTTTTGTGTCATCTCCTATTATCTTTCCCCGCCTGCCCCCTATCCTGGCCACCATTCCTTCAAGGTGCTAGGAAAAGAGTCAGCATATATGTTTCAGTTGCTAAGTTCAAACAACTCTTCTTTTCCTTTGTCCATCAGGGTGCATTTTATTTGGAAAGTACTAAACCTGATAATAATGCAGAATGAGTTCATCTGTTCAGTTCTCATTTTAGTGTCTATAGAGACCTCATCTGATTTTTCTATTTCTCTCTTAGACTCTGGCCCCAAACTTACACAAATGACATAACAGAATTATTGTCTCCTCATGTGGAAACACTGTCAGGTAAAACACTGTAAACATTCCACAAAATAAGCTCACAATATAAGATGACCTCTTTCACTTGGCTACTATTCTACAGTGATGTTTGCTAATGTTTTATGTAATAGAGTTACACTTTATATAGTATTGCAGGCTGTTATAAATTGTCAAAAGTATCTAACAAAGAAAGTGACATTATTTTTCAAACCAATTAAACTTTTAAATGCTTGCAGAGAATAGAAGTATGATGCTTTTCTAAAGTTTAATTACTTTTACAAATGGCTCCACACAAATACTTATTTCTTACACTAAAGCCTAGCTGAAGATTAACTATATTAATAAAAATAATGTGAAAAATATAAAAAGTATTACCTGTAATAAACATTATCTCTGCCCCAAGAGCCTAATATTAAATGTAATGATTTGTGCATAGGTCAAATGTTTTCATTGTATTTTTAATATATTTAATTTTTCATTTTAATTTTTATTATGACTTGACTGGAAGTTTACCAAGAAAGCTGGTTTGTTATTCAACTATTTAAGCACTTTTTAAAATTCTATAATTCCATGACCTGGAATATAATTTCACTCCTTCCAAGTTTTCTCTATGATTCTCATTTTCACTAATCCTCCTCTTACCCGTGCATGCACCATTGGACAAATACTAACTTTTTGATCTTGTGTGGTTGATTGTCCTAAGGAGTTTGTATCTCCGGTGTAATTATTTCACTTTATATTGTTCTTACTAGGTACCTTCCAGTTAGCTCTGAGACATAGGACAGTAGAATGAAACATTACTTACTATTGGATCTTCCTTACAATTTCTATTGTGTTCACCTTATAAGCATCCCTATTATGTGGGTTAAAATTGCCTATCTATTATTTGGATGAAAATGAGCCACAAGAGTGAATTTTTTTTTCCAGCTTCCAAGGATGACTATCAGTCTGATAATATGGCCCTTTTTATATGAATACTTTGATTCTGTGTGTTTACTATTAAGTGACATCTAGTCAGATTCAACTCACCTGTGTCCAACAGAATAGACACTGAACCATGTTGCGTTAGGAGCTCTGATGACGTAGCCCATAGATAATTGCACTGCTAATCTGAGGCTGATCTTCTCTGGCAGTTCAAATTAACAAGTAGCTCCATGGGAGAAAAATGAGTAGTCTTCTCCTGTGTGATTCACACCCTTAGAAATCAGCTGTGAGTGAGTTCTGACTCACTGATGTTGGTGAAAGGTACTCAATAACTTATGGGCAGCCAAAATAAGAAGTGGGTACTCCTTGGAAAAAGTGCAGCCAGGGCGCTCCATAGAGGCAAGAAGGGTGAAACTCCATCTCTTGTACTTTTGGCATGTTGTTAAGAGAGACCAGTCCTCAGAAAAAGGACATCATGCTGAGAAAGGTAGAGTCAGGGAAAAAAGAGGAAGAATCCCAACAAGAGAGACTGAAATAGTGATTTAACAACAGGTTCCATCATAACAGAGGTGGTGAGGCTGGTGTAGGATGAGGTAAGGTTTAAATCTGCGGTTCATAGGGTCACTGTGAGTCATAGTTGAGTCTATGGTACCAAGGAACAACCGCAGTGAGTTTTGAGGTTTTGAGTCCTGCGCTATCCTCATATTTGTTACTATATTTGAGCCCATTGTTACAGCCACTCTGCCAATCCACTTTGTTGAAGATCCTCCCATTTTTCATTGATCCTTTACTTCCACAACCATGATGTGTTTATCTAGGGATAGGTCCCTTCTGATAGATAACATGTGTAAAGTACATGTGACAAAGTTCACTACCCTGACTTCCAAAGAACCTCCTTCTTGTACTTTTTCCAAAGTAGATTGGTTCGGGTTTCTTGTTGTTATTTTGTTTTGTTTTTCTGGCATGATTCTTCAACATGATAATTTAAAGGTTTCAATTCTTTTTCAGTCTTCCTTAAACATTACCCAGCTCTCTCACAGAGGTGGGGTGATTGTAACTACCATGGCTTCAGTCACATACATCTTAGCTCTCAAGGTGACAACTGTGCTTTTTAAACATTAAAAAGGTCTTTTGCAGCAAATTATCCCAGAAATTTAAAGAATACTAATTGAAATGTTTAAATAAATAGATGTGATGCTACAGGTACTCACACATCAATGCATTCAGTGCATTAGTATGTGGGATAGCTTGTGTTAGGGATTCCCCACACTCATGTTAGGGATTTTATGGTTGCTATTTTGTCTGTAAGTCAGCTGTCAGGGACCTCTCCAGAGTACTGAAGAGCACTATGTTAGGCTGGAGACTAAGGTGTGCCTGATCCAGGTCATAGTCTTCATGTCAGAGAGCTGGACAATGACTAGGGATGATAGAAAGAGAATCAATGTCACTTCTTTTTATTCTCTACTTCTCCTTCTACCTCCTTCATCTCTTCTCTTGCCTCTCTTTCACGTCCTCTGTTGCTTTCTCCTTCTTCCTGCTAGTTCTTCCTTTTCTCTATCCTCCTCCTCTTTGTCCTCCTTCCCTGGTCAACCAGTGATGATCATCAGAGACAAGTTCAAGTACAAACCAACAGGAGTACTATTGCATGCTAATTTGTGGCTACTTTAAGATTAATCAACTCATTGGCAATGAAGGGGTTTTGGAGCTTTTTTTTTTTCCTTAACATAAGCAGAAATAAATTCATCATCTCCTTGACACAGAGACTGCGGCAATTAGGTTAAGTTTGTCAGAGTAGGTGAGGTTGGCTCAGAATAGGGCAAAGCTATGAGTCATAGTTGACTAGACAGCATGTAATAATCATGATGAACTATGCCAAATAATCTCCCTCCCTATACAATAAGTTCCTCCCTACAATATAATATGCTATCACTAAAGTATTATTTTAACTCCTTCTAATTTAACCACCTATCTGCAGGGTTTTCTCCTGTCCCTTCAAAAGTTATTCTAATTATCACAGCACTTTCCTGAAATTAATTTATCATAATGTCATTATATGTCGTAGACACTATGTTGTTGTTGTTGTCAAGTGCTGTCGAGTTGAGGATAATTCATAGCAACCCTCTGAATAAAAGACCTGAACTCTGTTAATAACTATTATTGTTTCTCTTAAGTTCATAGAGTTTCCAGAGGCAAGTTGTTTAGGAAGAGGATGCCAGTCCTGCTTCCAAGCCTGTTTTGTTCTACCCAACACTGTCCACCACGGTAACCATTATGACATTTGAAAAATGAGCATCTCAATGTTTAGCATCATAGCAACCCCAAGTTACCTCTTACACAGAAAATTGACAGATCATTGCTAGATTACTTAGAAGAATGTTTGTTGCAAACACAATTAAAACCAGGCCAAATCCAATCAGCTCACACCCAAATGTGAACTAAACAAAAACTGAATAGTCCCACACTCAAGCCTCAACCAAAACAAGAGAACACACCTTGTAAAATCCAAAGGCTCCACATATCAGCCAGTAGCCTCTTGAGGTGTGTATTTCTCTCTGCCCTGATAATTTCTTTTTACGTAGTAATTCATGAATATATTTTAATTTAGGGGAGGTATACCTTAAGATGAATTGTATATGAGAGCCTTATGATATCTAATTAATATTTTTCTCCTTTATTTTTTAAATAAAATTATTAGTTTGTACTAGTTATAAAGTTTGTATACATTGTTTTTCACACTGTATCTTTCTTATTTACTTTATTGACTCTCCCTCCACCCATCAAAATGTGTACCTCTAAGATTAACCATCCCTTCATCCCACACTTGGACCCCAAGTCTCAACTCTCAACATCTCCATCTCTTGGTTAGAGCACTTTCTTTCATCACCAATTTATGCTGTCCACTCAAAAGCATTCTAGAGCAGCCACCAACCATAGACTGACAGAGATAAGTGTTCAAAATTCTCAGATTTTTTGGCCTTCCTGTGGGGTAACTTGAGGCTTGTCCTTGAGCATTTACCAGAACTCCCTAGTGAGAATAAGCTCCAGTTATCTTTAGTGTAACCTGCTTAATTATCTACACTTTCTAAATTTCCTTTCTCCCTTGTTTCAGTGTTTCCTGGGATTTCTTACTCAACAAAATCACTTACTCTTGAATCTTTCCCTTGGAACTTAGGGAAGCCAAGTTAAGTTACTACTTAATTGATTTCAGAGCCTCTTGTGCCCTCTTGCAAGCAAGTGATGTGACTCATTACTAAAATCAAGTCCCTAGAAAATAAATTCCATAGTACAATCATTTTATACAAGGTGAAATAAATAAGTGGTCTTCTTAAGGGAGCTAAACAGACACCAGAAAAACAGACTAGTGCTCACCCTGTTGTTCTGGGAGCCACCCACGAATCATTGCTCTTCTCAGAAGAACTTATCATTACCCCTTGATTTTATTTTATTTTATTTTATTTCAGGGACTAGAAAAATAACTGACCTGAAAACACTGGACTTATACTATAGCATTAGCAAATGTGAAACATTCCATCTGCTCTGATCTGGTCCTTAAGATGATGATAGACATAACAGAAAGTAATTCTGATGATTTTGAGTCTAACATAATCCTTACAATGGTTCCAATTCTGTGCACTACAATAAACAAACTTATTTTTTTAAGAAACCTTGAATCATTACCCCATTTTCCCTAGTATGAATGTTTAATTTTCATTACAATAGATTTAAAATCAAGCATATGCTATAGGTATCAAGACTAGATTACAAATTTATCAGTCGTCATCATCATCATCATCATCATGTTTTCTTTTCAATGCATTTACATGGTTCATTGAATCATTGCCTTTTAATGTTGAATTATCTTTATGGACAGAGACTATGTTGATCTACAATATCACTGTTGTTTTTGGTTTCAATAAATGAGTGAAATTGGTTTTTCTCACTCAGCATATTGAACTATGCAAAAGTTAAACCATACTTCCCGTATTGACATTAAAAGCAGTCCTGTTGGCATAGTAGGTTAAGTTTTGGGGTACTAATAGAAAGGTCTGTGGTTTGACTCAACCCGTCATTCTGCAGGAGAAAGATAATACCGTATCTTCTCATTGATTTACAGTCTCAGGAAACCCAATGGATGTTTTACCATGAGTCTAAATCTACTCAACAACACTCTTATAGTTTTTTCCTCTCTCTCATTTGTTATACTGACATTCACTACTCCCTTCTTCTGTACTTTCAGCTTGAGAAACATTGAGTGTGTTCTTCCTTTTTGGTTTCCTATCTCTTCATACATTTGGTTGTATTACTTTGCTCTGTCTTCTTCAAATGCCCTTTGAAATCTTCTGTCCATCTACTTCCGTATTTCTTCCCTTTATTTTGACCTGTCTTTGTTCTAGCCCAAGTTTTAGAGCCCTTTCTGGTGTATATTTTGGTCTTTTCTTTCTAATGACTTGGATTTCTTCAAGGGTGATAATCTTACTGTCATCCCACAATTTATGTGGCCTTTGGTCATTAATATTCAATACATTAAATCCATATTTTAAATGGTTTTTAAGTTCTGTTGGGATTGACTCAAGGTCATATTTTAGTTTTCATGGACTTATGTTAATTTTCCTCAGCTTTAATTTGAACAAACAAATGAATAATTAATGATCTGTTCCATAGTCATTACCTAGACTTGTTTTGATTTTATTGAGCTTATCTATTGAATATTTCCACACAGTAAACCTGATTCTTGTGTCCACAAGTGAACTCCATATGTACAATTATTATTTATATTTTTAAAGTATTTGCAAAGAATAAATCCTTGATCATACAAATGTCTATTATTCATTCTCCAGACTAATTTCTGTCACCAAGTCGATATTTTCCCATTACCAGTCCTGTTTCTTTGTTCCAACTTTTACATTGCAATCACAAATTATTAGCATGCATTTTGGTTACGTGTTCAACCGATTTCAAACTGCAAAAGTTAATAGAAATTTTTACCTTTGTCATCTTTGACTTTAGATGTTGAAGCATGTATTTGAATAACAGGTAAAATAGTAATTCTTCTTAATGCTTTAAGAATAAATTCAAGACTCCTAATAATACGTAAGGATTCTGGGATCAAAATAGTGAATAATGCATGAAGCATCAAAAGAAGATGGGAGAAATACTCAAGAGTCATTGAAACTGAACTATTTAAGGAAGTAGTATACAACAAAGATCAATGTTAATGAAAGAAAATGTTGAAGCTGTACTGATGTTATTGGGGGAAAAATAATGCCCAGGAATTTATAGAATACTACCTGACATATTTCAACAAAGAGAGGCAGTTCTGGATATGTTCTCTAGCTTATACTAAGAAATATGAAAGACAACTACCTGGTCATCTGACTAAAAGAAATTAATATTTCTTCCTATTCCAAAAAAGGAAGGTCCAACAGAACATGAAAATTATAAAATAATATCATTAATATCACATACAAGTAATAGCTTACTGAAGATTATTCAAAAGCAATTTGAATAATATCTCTACAAGGAACTGTCAGAAATTCAACCTGGATTCAGAAGAGAACTTTGCATTAAGACTATCATTTCTTGATTTCAAACAACCTTGGTTGAAAGCAGAGAATACAAGAAAGATGCTTACTTGTATACTCTTGTTTCTCTTCAAATCAAATAGATCTTTCGCCTTTTACTAAAAAAAATGCTTACTTGTGTTCTGTTGTCTATGCAAAGGCATTAGACTGTGTAGATCACAGCAAAGAATGGCTAACATCAAGAAGAATGGAAAGCCTAAATTTTTTTGTGCTCATGTAAATCCTGTACATAAACCAAGACACAGTTGTCTTGAAAGAATAAGGTAACAATGCATTTTTTAAAAGTTAAGAAATATCAGTGTCATAGTTATATACCTCCCCATCTATATTTTGATCTATCCAATCTATATTTTGAGCAAATAATTTGAGAAGTTGGACATGAAAAATTTGGCATCAGGATTGGAGGAAGGCTCATAAAAAACTTATGCAGATGAAACTACCTTGTTTGCAGAAAGTGAAAAAGACTTGAAGCACTTGCTGAATGCTACAATTTTCAATATAGACTACATCTCATCATCAAAGAAACAAAAATCTCCACCATTGGATAAATAAACAATACCATGACAGAGACAGAAAGAAGTGAACTTGTCAATTAATTCATTTTACTTCAATCTACAAACAATATCTATGGTAGTAGCAGTCAAGAAATCAAAAGATGTGTTGCATTGAACAAAATCCATTATCAGTGACCTCTCCAAAGTGCTTTGGGGAAAAGATAACATTTTAAAGACTAAGGTGTGTCTATTCCAAGTTGTGGTATTTTAAATTGCTTCCTATTTATCTAACAAGTGTGTAACAAATAAGGAGAACTGAAGAATTGACATCTTTGAATTGTGTTGCTGCTGAAGGATACACAATGATTCACGCACTGCTAAAAGAATAAGCATGTCTGTTGTGGAGGACACAAAACTAGAATGTTCCTTAGAGGCAACATGATGAAACTTTGTCTTACCTTCTTTGTGTACGTGGTCAGGAGCAGCTAGTCCTTGGGGGGAAAAGGACATCATCCTGGGAAATAAGAATCGTCAGAAAAATGAGAGAGAGACCTTCAACAAGATAGATAACACAGTGACTTTACCAATTAGAGGATGTAAGCAATCTCGAGGAAGAGGCCAAACAGGGCACATTTCATATGTAATGTTCATAGAGGAGATGCAACAACAACTGCTTTTGTGAATGAAACATTCAAGATCTTTTACCCAAATGAAATTGAATGCATCAATCAAAATTCAATCCAGAGTGCAAAACTGGAAAAGGTCATACATTATCCTGACCTTTTTTTATTTTTTAACTACAAAAATAATACATCTGAATTAATAAAACTAGAGCAAAAGAAGTTCAGTTAACTGCTCAAAGAAGGGGGTGGGGCGGGACGCAGGAAATGTAAATCTCTTTTCTCTTGGCCAGCCTAATTCAATCTGTATTTTCTTTGGCAATTCCTAATATGTGGGGAAGGAGTTGTGCTGATGACTCAAGTCGACCAGTTGCTCTGCAGGAGAAAGATGGACAATCTCCTCCTGTGAGATTCACAGCCTCTGACTGTGAGTCAGCTCCAATTCAATGGCAGTAAGTGTCTTGATCTTGTAAAGAAAAACACTCATTAAACAAGTGCATTTCCTTCTACATCTCGTGGTTCCTAACCTTTATACTATAATAGACAAAGTGCTAGTCAATAAGCCTTTTATTTTAAGAACTACCTTCCCTCTGTAACTTGATTTGTACCACTGTTAGGACCTCTACTTGGAATAGTATTGCTTTTAATTTTTGACTCATGTACTTTTAACTTGTTAGTTAAATTTGTGTCTTCTAGGCTGAAACACTTCCATGATGCATCTTCAAGAATATGAACATGTATGGCTAAGCACAATTGATAACAGTTCATCTAAATTCCAAAATCAATCTCCACAATAGTCTATGTGTTTCCTATTACCAAAGAGGCCCTTTAGAGTAGTGAGAGAAGATTTTTACCCTGAAACCTACAGCGTCCCTTTCCAGCAGGAAGTAGCTAAGAGAATATGCCGTCCCCTTTTCCTTATGAATCAGGTGAAACCTCTCTCAGGGAGGAGTGATAGGGAATGGCAAAAGACACACTGACAAAGGAGATTAATCAAAAATGGTTTTGACAAGCACTGTGGCAATGGGACAATTGAAACAGACTTTCAAGGGGAAAAAAAAGAGGAATGAACTGCGGGGGGGGGCGTAGAGAAAATAGTGCAACAATGAATGAATGGAAATCCAGAATCTCTGTAAATGTTCATTAAAATTAATAAAATTTAATTAAAAAAAACCCACAAGTGCATTTCTTGATTTGTCACTAGCCGGTTCTTTAATTACTAACCAGAAACTCTTTTAAAAAAAGGTTTTCCCAAAGAAGTAACAGTTATAATACAAATAGAAACCTGCACACTAGAAATCATTGCAACACTTCAAATGTGGAAAGAATTCCTATTACTACATTAAGGAATGAACAAACACACAGGCTATGGAACATTATCAACTGACAGTAAGTGGTGTGTCTAGTCGTAATGACCTTTCATCACGCTTTAAAGGTTGTTAATCCTTCTGGGCGGAGACGATCCATCTTATTCTGCAAATCTGCAGTTAGTGGATTTGAATCACTGATGTTTCAATTAGCAGCACAACACATAAATTGCTAAACGAACCCTGAAGTTCTAATGCATGGCACAACATGGACAAAACTGGAAAATATGTTAAATGAAAACTGTCAATGGTAAAAGAACAATTCTATATGATATGCCATTTATACGAGATAGGAAAAAGCATCAAGACCTGCAATTATTCCTGGATATGAGGGGTATGAGGGAGGAAAGGGAAATTCTTTTCCTTTGGGCCATTGTGTTTGCATTTAATGGTGGTAGAATAATTTGGAAAGGATAGTAAAAGGTACACAACATGAAGACTGTAATTAGTGACACTGATTACACATGTAGTTTTTCTTATATATTTATTTGTATTTTCACTACAATAATAATAAATAACAATACTTTTACTTTGCTCACTGAAATTGAGGAGGACCTCATGCACTTACTGCAGAGGGTCAAGGGCTGCAGCCTTCAATATGGGCTGAGGCTCAATGTCAAAAAGACAAAAATTCTCACCACTGGACCAATCGGTAGCATCAGGATGGATGGCGAAGAGATTAAGAGTGTTCACAGTTTCAGTTTGCTCGGCTCCACGGTCAACACTCTTGGCACCAGTAGCCAGGAAATAAAAAAACGTATTGCGATGGGAAAGTCTGCTGTTAGGGACCTCTCTAAAGTACTCAAGAGCAACGGTGTCTCTCTGGAGACTAAGGTGCACCTGATACAGGCCATGGTTTTTGCAATCACTTGTTATGCATCAGAGAGTTGGACAATGACTAGGGAGGATAGGAGAAGAATTGATGCCTTTGAGCTGTGGTGCTGGAGAAGAGTATTGAATGTACCATGGACTGCCAAGAAAACAAACAGATTCATCCTAGAGAGGGTTAAATCAGGCTCCTCCTTGGAGGCAAGGATTCTGGGGCTTTGCCTGACATACTTTGGACATTTTGTAAGGAGATACAGGTCTTTAGAGAGGGACATCATGCTGGGTAGAGTAGAGGGACAGCGCAGGAGGGGAAGACCCTCCATGAGTTGGATTGATTCAGTGACTGGGGTAATCAGGATGGGTGTGTCAGAGGCAATGAGATTGGCACGGGTTAGAGCAGGGTTTAGGGCTGTTGTACATAGGGTCGCTATGAGTCGCAAGCAACTCGACTGCACATAACAACAACAACAACTTTTCAAAGACCAAGTATGACATAAATAATAAATTACCCACTTGTTAAGGAATAAAGGAGAGCACGTGATGTGACATTTCAAACCTACAATGACAGGAAGGTGGGGGCAGAGAACAGGATACTGGCATAGCCTCTAAGAGAAATCTTACTCCTGAAGTTGAACGACAAAAGGGCTAAAAACAGAGCCTAACACAGGGTGTCTTTATTCTTAAAAAGTCTGTCTGATGATATCTAAGGGTTAAATGATAGTTCTACATTTAAGTAAACGATTTCCTAAAATTATTCTAAATTTAAATTGTTCGTTCATGACAAATAAGTAACACTTTTGAATAAGTTATGCTTTCTTTTCTAAAACTCTACTTAACATTTGAAATTATGATTAGCTAAATAGATTCTCTGACTTAGGCAAAATTACCTTCTGTTAGCCTTGACATTATAAAAGTTGGAGCAAAGAGACTTCATCTTCTACGGTTGTCAAAGGAGAAAAACAAACCATTTAAATTTATGAGGAGTTACCAGCCAGAATCTGTTATAATAATCACAATCTTTTGTGAAAATCAATTAAGTGCGAGACATTTTAATTCACTATCTCTAATGCTCATAGCAACCAAGCAAGGTAGGTGTTATTATCATTTCATCTTAGGGAGAAACCAAAGTTCTGAGAGGTTACATGTGCTAGAAAATTCAATAGCTAATAAATACTGGAGGATAACATTTGAAGTCAAGTCTTCTCGGTTCTAAAACTCAGGTTCAATCTATTATCAGCCTAGAGTTTTCAAACTTTAATTTAGAGCACTCTGTAATAAAATGAAAACTTGTTTGATGTTGTGATCTGTAATGCAGATGAAAAGGGAGAATCTAGGAAAGCCTGAGGCCAGCACTTGGGTACCTTCTCTGTCCCCCAGCATTCTCTGGAGCAGCCCCAAGATGCCTTTATGGAAATGCCATAGAATCTTTGTTATGGCTTCTGTTACATTCCCTGCCATTGGTGAGGTGATATTAGTAAATGAAAAGTTTTCTAAATATATATCAGTTATAAAACTATAGTTACACAGTTATTAAACTTACATCAGTTAGTCTTTAGCTTGCAAAACTAGTTACCTTGACTTAGAATTCTTTTCTTTCTTTAGTCATGTAAAGTAGTTTAATCTGTCTATTTACCAGGAGAAAAATGCATCTGCTAGATCAGAGGTTACCTCTTTGCAGCTATTTTTACCAGGAAAGGAAGTACTGAATTATCTTTTCCCTTTCCAAAACCTGTTTTGCTCAATTATATGTTAACTAGTTTATAGGTCTCTGTGTTTATTGGTATCTGTGGGTGAATGTTGGCTTTTTTTAAAATGTAGAAATTCTTTGATTTTACTAGCAAAAGTGCGTTGTTAAGTGAGTTGGTGTCTCAACCTGGTATAAAAGCCTAATGACCACTCCCAAACGGGTAGGCAGTCTTTGAGGGGAATTTGCTGTCCTCCCAGATCTGTAATAAAGTATGTATGGATATTGCAATCCTTCTGTTTTATTGGCAACTGACTATGGAAAGAACCCCTTGCATTTAGTAATACCATTAACATGAACATTGTTACAGCAAACGGGTCAGAAACTCAGATTACAAACATCTAGGTAGGCTATAACTTGACTTCAAACACAACTTTGCTATACCACTGAGTCAGCAAACATGGAAACTGCTTTTTCACTTCTATGAGCTTTCCATTCACATGTCTCTGTGAATCACCACCACTACTTTTACTTGAATTATAATTTCTGAATCCAAACTTCTAATTTAGAATATTGATGGGTATAAATGAAAGACTACATATGAAAATGATCATCAAGGAAAAGACAACAGATAACTCTCATTTAGCAAACAATTCTGGGTCTGTTCCCAGAAAGCTAATACTCTGTACTTTGAAGCTACACATGGTATACATAATATGCATTTTGAAGCATACGAGGTGTACATACAGATATTAAATATGTACTTAACAGTCTACCGTATTTCCCTATACATTTAATATAAAATCAGAAAAGCACCACGTCTTCTAAGAAAGTCTCCTGTAGCAATGTTGCTCAAGGCAGAAAAATGTTATTTCAAATTCTTCCTTAATTGGAAGAAAAAAAGAGCTTCTTCAGAGCGTGTGTATTTATACCAGAGCTTAACTGGCATTTTCATCGCGCTGTTTATGAATCGTAATGCGGTTCCACTGCAGTTTCTGACACACTCATTAATTTGTTCCCAGCGGCAGTTCATTACCAACATCACAAGCAAAACACACGCTCTCCCTGTTACACTGAGGGCCCACCGGAAATTAAGCAGCCGGGGCTACAGCCCTCCTCAGAGCACAGCCAGTTGGCTTCATCACCAGCTGCAGACTCGAGGCAGCTGCACGCAGGTAGTGGCAAGCCAGGGCTGCTGTGCAATCCCAGTGCCTCTGTGCTCTGTGTTGATGAAGAGCAGACTCCTCTCACAGACAGGGTTTGCTGCCTTCTTGCTGGGCCTTCTCTGATCCAAGCTGCTCTGATTCCAAGATGAGCAGCAGCTCCATACTTTTGGGATAAAGGGGACTGAGGAGAGTCCCTTTTCCTTTGGCTTTGAGTCTGCTCTATGCACCCATCTTCATGGCAGTGAGAAACTGTAAACTTGGAATTACAGCTGCGCTGTGCCAAAGTTTCTGAGAAGCCTTAGGTAGGCCCGAGGCTCCACTCCAACAAATGTGATCTTGCTGTAGTTACTCCTTTCAGGGCAGTCCTATTTTAAAAAATTCTGGTCTCTCTCACAACTCTCTGTGCATTTATTTTCTTGCAATAAATATGTTGTTGTTACGTGGCGTCCAGTTGCCTGTGACCCACAGTGACCCTATGTACAACAGCCCTAAACCCTTCTCTGTCCTTGTGCGGATCTCATTGTCTCTGACACACCTACCCCCATTATCCCAGCCACTGAATCAATCAACTTCATAGTGGGCCTTCCCCTCCTGCGCTGTCCCTCCACCCTCCCAAGCATGATGTCCCTCTCCAAGAACTGGTCCCTCCTTGCAACATGTTCAAAGTATGTCAGATGAAGCTTCAGAATCCTTGCCTCCAAGGAGCCACCTGGTTTAACCCTCTCCAGGATAAACCTTTTTGTTTTCCTAGAAGTCCATTGTACATCCAACACTCTTCTCCAGCACCACAGCTCAAAGGCATCAGTTGTCCTTCTATCCTTCCTAGACATTGTCCAGCTCTCGGATGCATAGCAAGTGATTGCAAAGACCATGGCCTGTATCAAGCACAACTTAGTCTCCAGAGTGACAACATTGCTCTTCAATACTCTATCTCTACCTTTATATCTATCTATCTAATCAGTATTTTAACTATTATTTTTTAAAAATCCATAGCATCCCTATGTTAACCACTTTGCATCCATGAGTGTTACCACCTCAAACAGAAAGGTAGCACTCTTCTCCTACTCCTTACTTTCTCAAGCCTCTGATTATTGTTGGGTCCTTCAACCAACCCAAACCTGACCCATCAGTGGGTTTTCAGAGGCAGTAAATCTCAGGAAGTGATAATTCATGCTTTCCCTACGAGCAGCTGGGAGACTTAAACCTGGTGCCTTTGTAATTGCAGCACATCTTCTTACCACTCTGCTACCAGTGCGAAACATTAGTCTCTGTACATTTTCTTACTCTGGATATTCTCTCTGTTGTTAAATTCTGCGGAGTTGAAATCTACTGATAGCTTACCCTCCAGTGGGTTTTCAGAGGCAGTAATTACATGGGATGAGATTGTTCATCTTTTCTCATGGAGTAGTTGATGGATTCAAACCTTGAGACTTTAGGTTAACAGTGAAACTCCTTACCATTAAGCCACTAGAGCACCCTGATATTCTTTATAAGGCAGCTCTAACAATACTTGTTTTGCTTTCTTAATGTTTCATTCATCGTAACGCAGATCTTTTGTTCCTAGGGTTGCTTGCTATGAGTCATTCTCAACTCTATGGCATCTAACAACAACAACAAACAAGGTTAAAAACTTTGGTGCATCAGTGAAAATGAAGAGACAACTACAGAGCAGGAGAAATTACTTAGGAAATGTAGCTAGTGAATATATATCAGAATATAAACAATATCCTACAACTGTAAATGAAAATATAAACAATGACATTTTTTCTTTGTGATTTGAGTGAAAGTGGACAAATCACACTGATTTTCAGTCACTCTTACATGTTTTTTAATAAATTGTAATTAATTTCTTATTACAATATTGATCATCCTTTTATTCTCTTTCCTTTCACATGTCTTAGTGTCTATTATTTTTTTTATTCGTTTTTACTCTCTGCTCCCTCCATTCCTATATCAGGTAACTACCTAGGAATGATTCTATCTTTTCTTTTTCTATCTTTATGTAAACCTTTCTTTACCTTTTTATAAGAGTTGTTGTTATTACTATGTGCCATCAAGTCACCTGCAACTTATAGTCACACTGTGTACAGTAGCTCTGAACTCTGCCTTATCTTGAACCAATGTCATTCATTGTCTCCAACTCACCTATCTCCAACTTATTTTCCAACTTTATTATGCTAACTACAGTGTTAATTCATCTTATCCAAGGTCTTCCTCTCTTGTGCTAACCCTCCACCCTTCCGACTATGATGTCATTCTCCAAGGACCAGTTGCTCCTGGCAACACGTCCAACATATGTGAGATGGACCTTCAAAATCCTTGCCTCCAACTTGGATTCATCCTCTCTAGGACAGACCGCTTTGTTCTCTTGGTAGTCCATAAGTTTATACAATATTTGTCTTCTTGTGACTAGCAAGCATTCAATTTTTTTCCCTTCTTTTTAATTTTATTTTATATTGGCTTGATTACAAAGTTCATATACATTGTGTTTCACACTATTCTTCATTCACAACATGCTTCATACAATCAGCCCCATGAATCATATTTTTTTAAATAAATAAATAGGACCTTGCCCATCATTAACCTGTCTTTTCAAGTCCTTGCTGGATTTTTCCCATTTTCTTCACATCCTCCACCAAATTTTGCAACTCTGTGATTTCTCCCCCATTGAATGAATTGAGAAATTGTAGTATATTCACACACTGAAATACTATGCGCACTTAGGAGCAATAATTTAAAACAATACTATATATCTTGGGAGAGAATAGAGTGAACCAATTCAGTCTTATGAGGACAAATACTGCATAAGACCATTATTGCAAAAATAGAAGGATAACTAGCAATTCTGTTTTTAAACACATGAATAAGAGGTTTGGCTAGATGGTTCTCCAAGAAAATATACAAATGACTAATATTGTTGTGTGGTTAAGGTGCCATCAAATTGACTTCAATTCATAGTCATACTATGAACAACAGATAGAAAATTTACCTTATCCTGCACCATCATCATCATTTCTGATATGCTCAAGGCTATTACTACTGTCAGTGTGTCAATCCATGTTGACAAGAATCTTCCTCTCTTTCTCTGATCCTTCATCTTTCCCAGCATGACATCTTTTTCCCAAGGACTGGAATCTCCTGACAATAAGGCCAAATAATATGAGACAAAGCTTCACCATCCTGTCCCTTAAGGAGCAGCCTCATTGCACTTCCTCTAAGATTGACTGAATCATCTTTTGGCAGTCCCTAGGATACTTAGTACTCTCCTCCAACACTGTAACTCAATTCTTCGGTCATCCTTATTGATTGTCTAATTTTACATAAAAATATAGTAAATGTCATTAGCCATCAGGGAAATCCAAATTAAAGCCACCTTGAGCTTTTAATATAAGAGAAACAGAAAATAACAAATGATGGTGAAGGTATCAGGAAACTAGAAATCTTAATTCATTGTAAATGGCATGGCTATTCTTGAAAAAAAATGAGTGGTTATTTAAAAAGCTAAACATAGAAATATTACAACACCCACTCCCCCAGAAAATCTACCCCTGTATTTATGTACACAAAGAAATTGAAAGTCAGTACTCAGATACTTACTTGTACACCAATATTCACTTCAGCTTTATTTAGGATATTCAAATTATTCAAAAGTAAGAATAACTTAAGTGCTTATTAACAGACAACTAAAAAATTTAATAGTATATATATATACAATAGAATATTATTAGGCACGAAGGGAAGTGAAGTTCTGATACATTGCTTTGGCTTAAATAAAATTTGGAACAATTTTGCTAGAAAAGCAGTATTTCAAGAACATGATAGATAGAGGGAAAGTTAAGGGCTTCTGTTGCTTTTGCTTGTTATCAGTATTCTTCCAGTTCCCCTGACCTGGTCAGAACAACCCTGTACTAAACAGAAGAACAACATCCTCCCTATAACCCACCTTTTGAGACCTTTTGGAAGCTCAGGAAATACTTCTATTTTGTTACTCATTCCATGTAACTGTTTATTTCTCCTCAAGCCTAACTTGATCAATGTAAAGTGTGGCTAAGATACGACATGAGAATGGCATCAGAATTCATGCGGTCACCAGTACTGAAGCCTGGAGATAGAGGACTTTGTTTCGAATCCCATTCCTAGTAGTTCTGCTTGAGCTCTTTCCTACAAAAAGCAGGATAAGAAGGGCTACTACTCTGTCCTTCCGAGAACTAAATGAACACTGGTTAAGTAATCAACAGAAAACATATTATTCAAATATTTATTCTAATATATGTCTTATTGTTTCTGTAGAGTAGAACTCAGACAGGGCCTGGTGACTCAGGAGCAAGCCTCAGATATGACAGTTCTTGATGTTGTTATTTGCCGTCTAGTTGCTTGCAATTCATAGTGAACCCACGTACAATAGCCCTGAAACCTGCTCTATCCTCTGTCAACTTTACTGTCTCTGACACACCTATCCTCATTACCTCAGTCACAGAATCAATCCATCTCATCGATGGTCTCCCTCTCTTTCTCTGTCCCTCCACCCTTCCAAGCCTCATGATGTCTTTCTCCAAGGACTTGCCCCACCTTGCAACATGTCCAAAAGTATGTCAAATGAAGACTCAGAATTATTGCCTCCAAGAAGCAGCCTTGTTTCACTTTCTCCAGGATGAACATGTTTGTTCTCCTGGCTATAGTCAACACTCTTCTCCAGCATCACAGCTCAAAGGCATCAATTCTCTTTCTCTCATCCCTAGTCATTGTCCATATCTCTGATGCATAGCAAGCAATTGCAAAGACTATGGCCTGGATCAGGCGCATCTTAGTCTCTAGGCTGACATCATTGTTCTTCAGTACTCTGGAGAGGTCCCTGATAGCAGACTTTCCCAATGTAATTCATCTTTTGACTTTCTGGCTGCTGTACCAAGAGTGTTGATTGTGGAGCCAAGCAAACTGAAGCTGTTAACAATCTCAATCTCTTCGCCATCTATCATAATGCTGCCAATCATCCCAATGGTGAGAATCTTTGTTTTCTTGATGTTGAGCTTCAATCCATATTGAAGGCTGCAGTCCTTGACCTTTTGCAGCAAGTGCTTCAGGTCCTCTTCAGTTTCAGGAAGCAGGGTTGTGTCATCTGCATAATGGAGACTGTTGATGAGTTTTCCTCCAATCCGGATGCCACATTCCTCTTCATACAGCCCAGCCTCCCAGATGACCTGTTTTGCATATAAAATGAAAAGTTGTGAAGATAGGACACATCCTTGGTATATATCCTTCCAGATTTTGAAAGATTCAGGTTTCCTTGCTCTGTTCTGAGCACTGCTTCCTTGTCCAAGTATAGGTTTCACATAAGTACAATCAAGTGTTCTGGAATTCCCATTATTTTCAGAGTTAGCCATCGTTTGTTGTGATCCACACAAACACCTTTTCATCGTCAATGAAACACAGATAGACATTCCTCTGGTTCTCTGCTTTCAGTGAAGGGCCATCTAACATTAGCGATAACAAAACCTAGTACCATGGCCTCTTGTAAATCCAGCCTGCACATCTGGCATTTCTCTGTTCCTGTACTGTTCCAGTCATTTTTTATAATTTTCAGCAGAATCTTGCTTGCATGTGATATTAATGATATTGCTTGATAGTTTCTGTACTCTGTTGGGTCACCTTTCTTCGGAATAGGAGCAAATACAGATCTCTTCCAGTCAGAGTTGACCAAGTCTTTGTCCTCCAGATTTCTTGGCACAGCTTAGTGAGTGCATCCAGGACAGTGTCTCTTTGTTGAAATATGTCAAATAGTATGCTGTCAATTTTCAACCATCTGAAAAACAAAGGCAGATCTCCTCCAGCTTCCACCAGAAGCCTGATGCACAAGACATCTGACTCAAGCAGTGAGGCCGGTGGGTGTGAATGGAAGAATAGTAATTCTTAGGAATGGAGCTCTTCCAAGGCCTTGACCAAAATCTGGAGTTACCCCTGGTTCATTTCTCTGTTCTCATGTCTAAGCCTCAACAAATTTGGTCAGACCATCTTCAGAGCATTCAAGACAAATCATTTCTTGTTGTCTACAAATTTCCAACATGGTCAAACTGCTATAGTCTCCCCTGAACCAACTGCTGAAAAAGCTTCTTTATCAGTCTTCCTACTTGTATTTCTACTTCCATCCTCCATTCCTTATCTTTTATCTTCAGCATAACCACAGAAATCTTTATCTTGAATCCCTAAAATCTTTAAGCAAAACTCCTCATTAGACCAGAGGGACTTTGGTGATGTGACTTCTCTTAAGGTCTCCACAATGGTATTGTGTTCTGCTTCCTCAAGTCCACTTCCAGTGCTGTCTGCATCAGAAGCACCTCTCTGGTGGTTCAAAGTCACCACCAGCTATTTGGGTGAGAGATTTGAAAACTCTGCCTATGTGATTTACAGCCTAAAAACCCATTGCAGGGTCAGCTCTGAGTGAATTCTGACTCAAGGACAATGAATTTGATGGTGTAGCAAGAAGTTAAGACCTGGAGTTACCCATAAAGGAAACTCTGACTACAGAAGTTGTTGCCCCATAATTCATTATGAAGCAAAAGGCTAACTGAAGGTCCATAATCTGTTCATTGTTTTCTCCACTCTAGTATTTATGCATTTCAAAATTCTGTCCTTCTTGCTTCTTTAGCCATATAAACAGTAATTCCATGCCACACAGAATATGCCTCCAACTGGTGAATTTCCGTCCAGGGTACAGTTTCCTTGCTGCTGATGTTGAGAAAAAGGTAAACAAAAACTACAGAAAAGCCTCCCTTTTGAGGCTGAAAAATATGAACCAAAAAGCAGGAGAGAGATGGCAAAACTTAGTTAGTAAATGAAGGGGGGAAAAAACACACAAAAAACCCCCCGAAACAAACAACAACCCACTCATCTAAATAAACATTCTCTAACTCATTCTCCTACATTCCCGGACTCGTTCTCCAAAAAAAATTGCATAATGATCAGCAAGATGTATAGACCATAATTTATTCAGCCCATCCCCTGTTGATTCATTTTCATCTTATTTTCCATTTTCTTCCTCTGTAAAGCTGCAATAAACACTCATTTGCATATACCCTTACCTTCTTGTAATTTTATATCTGTATATGAAATTCTCAGGTAACTTTCCCAAGTGTGATAACAACTTACTCTTCCACTGGAATTAAGGATGGATCCCCTCACCATACTCACTTCCTCTACAAAAGCTATCGGAGAAAGTAACAAATTTGAGATCTGAAAAACAGCAGTTCTGTTTATTATTATGCATTTTCTTGAATGAGTCTGAGTTTCTTTTTCCTAAATGCAATAGCCTTTTCCTCTTCTTCTTTGAATTAACAATTTATAGCTAATAGAATTATCTGTCTTTGGTTATTAGGAAGAGAAGTAAAAAATACTGCTTCTTGGGTTCCACTTCATATTATCAAACTCAAAACCTCAAACTCATTGCTAATGAATTGCAGTCAACTAATAGGTGATCCTCCAATGGGTTTCTGAGGCTCTAAGCCACTTGAGAGAGATTACCCATCTTTCTATGGGAGTACAAGTAGATTTGAATTTCCAGAGAAGTACAGGCTTTGACTTAGCAGTGTCACTTCCTATAGACTATGTCACCAGGTCTCCGTAGTTCATATATACACAAGTTTATTCCAAAGTAAACGTGTTTAAACATTTCTATAACTGTTGTTATGTCATGTGCATAATGCTGGTTGTTGATGAGTTTTCCTCAAATCCTGATGCAACTTTCTTCTTCATGAAGTCTAGACTCCTGAATGATCTGTCTTGCATAGAGAGTAAAAAGATTCGGAGAAAGGACACATTCCTGATGTACTCATTTCTTGATTCTGAACAGTTTTGCAGTGTTTCCTCACTCTGTTCATATGACTGCTTCCTGGTCTAAGTCTAGATTTCACATGAGCACAATCAAGTGTTCTGGGATTCCCATTCTTCTCAATGTTAACCACAATTTGTATTGATCAGCACAGCCACCTGCCTTTGCAAAGTCAAGAAAACACAAATGGAATTTTTTCTAATACTCTCTGCTTTCATCCAAGATCCATCTAATATTGGCTATGATGTCCCTAGTTACATGGCCTCTTCTAGACTCTACTTGTGTTTCTGGCAGTTCTCTTTCAATGTACTTATTTCAGCCATTTTATAATAATCTTTAGCAAGATTTTGTTTGTGTGTGATATTATTGTTTGATAATTTCCACACTGTTGGATTATCTTTTCTTTTGAAAATGGGAATAAATATAGAGCTCTTATAGTCAGCCAGGTGGCTGTCCTCCAGATTTCTTGGCACAACTTGGAGAGCACGTCCAAGATTGCATCTTTTTATTGAAATATGTCAATTGGCATTCCATTAATTTCTGGGGCATTGTGTTTTGCCAATTCCTTCAGAGTAGCTTGTACTTCTTCCTCCATCACCGTTGCTTCTTATCATATGCTATTTAATGAAATTCTCCTTGTCGGCCAATTCTTTTGGGTCCAGCAACCCTCTAATTCTTTCTATCTTCATATAATGCTTCCTGAATCATTCAGCAGTCTGCTCAAAGCATCTTCAAGTATTGCAACTTAAGGTTTGAGATTTTTCTTTAGTTCCTTCAGCTTAAGAAATGCAGACTGAGTTCGTCCCTTTTGATTTTCTGACTCCAATTCTTTACTCATTTCAATACTTTAGTTGTCTTGCAGAGCTGTTTTTTTAAATCTTCTGTTTAGCTCTTGAACTTCCTCTTCCTCTTACTTTGCCTTCTTGGAGTTAGAGTGCAATACTCAGAATCTCTTCTGACATCCATTTCAGTCTTTTCTTCCTTTTTTTTGTAATTACCTTTCCTGTTCATGAAATCCTCCTACAATTTATCTGATCTTTGCTTATTAGTGCTCAAGACCTAAAATATGTTCTTCAAATGGTTTTTAAATTCAGATAGGATAGACACAAAAGCCATATTTTGGTTCTTGTGGATTTTTTAACATTTTCTTTAGCTTCACTTTGAACTTGCAGAGAAGTAATTGATGGTCTGTCCCACAGACAGCACCTGGTCTAGTTTTCATAAATAATATTGACCTTCTTCAATGATTCTTTCCACATATGTAATCAATTGATTCCTCTGTAAACCATCAAGTGATGTCCATATGTACAGCTGTAATTTGTGTTTTTTACAAAATGTTTTTGAAATGAATAAATCATTGATGGTACAAAATTCTGTCATTCTATCTCCAACCTCATTTCTGTCACTAAATCCATATTTCCCCACTACTTATCCTTTCTCCTTGTTTTCAACTTCTACATTCCAGACACCAGTTATTATTAATGAATCTTGGTTACATGTTTGATAGATTTCTGACTGCAAAAGTGGATAGAGATTTTCTATTTCCTGTTCTTTGGCTGAGGCAAATTATCTCTGTAATACTCTTTTCTTAATCTTGTTAGGAAAACTTTCAGAAGTACCATTCTCCTGTAGAAGCACTAGTAGATTCAAACTCCCAGAGAATCTCAGCTTTTGAGATAGCAGTGCAACTTGCTATGTAGATTATGGCATCACAGATTATCCTTTGTTGTTGTTGTTGTTGTTGTTATGTGCCCTCGAGTCGCTTGCGACTCATAGAGACCCTATGTACAACAGCCCTGAACTCTGCTCTGTCCTGTACCAATTGCACTATCTCTGATACACCCATCCTGATTACCACAGTCACTGAATCAATCTCCTCCTGCGCCTGCCCTCCACCCTCCCAAGCATGATGTCCTTCTCCAAGGACCAGTCCCTCCTTACATGACCAAAGTATGTCAGACAAAGTTTCCGAATACTTGCCTCCAAGTAGCAGCCCGGTTTAACCCTCTCCAGGATGAATCTGTTTGTTTTCTTAGCAGTACATGGTACCCTCAGCACTCTTCTCCAACACCAAAGCTCAAAAGCATCAGTTTTCCTTCTATCCTCCCTAGTCATTGTCCAGGTCTCTGATGCATAACAGGTGATTGCAAAGACCATGGCCTGTACCAGAAACACCTTAGTCTCCAGAGACACACCGTTGCTCTTCAGTACTTTAGAGAGGTCCCTAACAGCAGACTTTCCCATCGCAATACGTCTTTTAATTTCCTGGCTGCTGGTGCCAAGAGTGTTGATTGTGGAGCCAAGCAGACTAAATCTGTGAACATCTCAATCTCTTCACCATCCATCCTTTAGAATATATTTATTTACATCTACTATCTCAGGGAGCTCTGACTTCTTTCGTGTTTCCAGCTGGAATACAGCCCTGTGGCAAAGATCTTTCTGCTGTGAATATTTCAGTGTTCACTCAGAAGTCCCTCTTATTAAAAAATTTCAATTCATGAGCTAATTCAAAACTACAATGTTTGACTCAGGGAACATTGTCTTTGGCCCAATAAGATCCAATGTGCTGAGTGGGTCTTTCCAGGGGCCTCTATGGTATGCAAGCTATGGGGACAAATTCTTCAGCCCAAATGTCTAGGCTCAAACCTGCATTTTGCTACATAATAGACATGCACCTAAGCTGCTAGTTTCCAAGTACCTTGATGTTGGGAACATAATTTCTCCTTTTAGCCCCTCCATTTCATTATTTACAAAATAGGAATAATCTACGTACATTCATAAGATGGAAGCTATAAATATTAAATGAATTACTATATATATAAAGTGCCTACCTATTAAAATGCAAATTTAAAGCTCAATTCACTTAATAGCCATTATTTTTATTATAATTTTCCCTCTCCCTCAAGGACAGAAATACTCTCTCTTTCCTTGAATTTGGACCTTGAAAAACATAATATCTGGATCTTCTATAGTTGTCTTAGGCTTGTGAGAGGAAGAATATTTGAAAATAAAGAGAACACAGGAGAAGATATACACAGATGTTGAAAACTGATCCTAATTACATTATTTTAATTGTGTTTTATTCATGTGCATTGCTTTTTTCCGCCCTCTCCCTCCACCCAAACTCTGCAGTCACATGATTTTGCCCCTTCTCTTTGCCTCTTTGGGTATCCTTACTCATCCTACTGGTTATCCTTCTGTTTTTACAATAATAACGTTATATAATATTCATTTTCTCTGTGCCTGAGTTAGTTTGCTCAGCATAATCGTCTTTAACCTCTCCCACATTATATGGTATTCTTCAAAATGGTTGCTCCTGAGTGCTGCATATTATTACATTATGAGAACGTACTATTCCCAGTTTGATCTTTTCCTCATGAACATTTAGGCTGTTTCCATGTTCTTGCTATTGTGAATAACCATACTGTGAACACTGGTACACAAATATCCATTTGTATCTCAGTTCGTTTCCCTTAGAATATATTTTCAGTAGTGGGGTCATATGGAGTTTCTATGTTCAACTTTTTGAAGAAATGTCAAACTGTATTCCAGAGTGGTTGTACTATTTCACAGTCCCACCAAGAGTGTACAAGAACTTAAATCTCTCCACATCCTCTCCAACATTTATTGCTTACTGTCCTGTAAACTTACCACTGCTATTGGGGTGGAATGATATAAAGAAAACCAACTGACTGGGAAAGAAAATTTCACAAAGACATCTCAGATAAAGGTTTCCTAACAAAAATTTACACAATACTTCAGAGCTTCTACAAGAAAAAGTCTGATAATCCAATTGCAAAATGGGCAAAAGATATGGAAAGACCTTTCACAGAAGAAAACATCTGATGCCCAACAACACATAAAGAAATGCTCACAATCATTGACAGTAAGAGAGAAGCAAGTCAAAGTCATACTGAGATATCATCTCACCCTTAATGATATTTTTGAGGTTCATATTATACTGTGCCTAAAGTAAATCCATGATATTTTTTCCTAAAGCCAAATTGATTTGAGTGTATTGTTTTGTTTTAAACTTTTAGGTCAATGAGTCTTTGCTGATTCTCTCTGTAAGGTGAGGTTCTGAAGAACTCTGGACTGGTTTAGGTCTTTGTGGTATATGTCCTTCAACACTTGCATCTCTCAAACAGCACATGATTGATGATGGAGGCAGGATATGGGCTTTTAAATATAAAAAAGGTTGCCTAACTTTTAAGTTCTTTTAAGTCTGGAGAGAGAGAATTTTATAATTTCTAAACATTCTTTATCAAGAAATAAAGGCACTGAACAGAAGATTTCAAAGGGTAGTGTGGGAAGATAAAACAAAGTATTATAATGAAATGTGCAAAGAGCTGAAGTCAGAAAATCAAAAGGGCCAAATTAGCTTGACATTTCTTAAGCTGAAGATACTGAGGAACAAGTTCAAGCCTTCAGTTGTAGTACTTAAGGATGCTTTGGGCAGAATATTAAGTGATCCAGGAAGCATTTAAAGAAGTTGGAAGGAGTATACCGAGTTACTGTACCAAAAGGAATTGGCTGACACAGAGGAATTTCAAGAAATAACAAATAAGCAAGAGCCTATGGGACAAAGGAAGAAATTCAATCTGCTCTGAAGGAATTGACAAAAAAGCTAGGGCCCAGGAATTGACGGCATACCAATTGACATATTTCAACAAACAGATTCTGCCCTGGACGTGCTCACCAAGTGGTGCCAAGAAATTTGGAGGACAAACATCTGGCCAGTTGACTAGAAGAGATCTATATTTGTTCCATTCCAAAGAAAAGTGACCTGACAGAGTGTGGAAATTATCAAACAATATTATTAAAAATCATTACAATCACATGCAAACAAGATCCTGCTGAAAAGTATGCAAAAATGACTGGAACAGCATATCAACAGAAAACTGCCAGATGTGCAGTCTGGGTTTAGAAGAGGCAATGGGACTAGCGATATTATAGCTAAGGTTAGATGGATATTGACTGAAAGCAGAGAGTACCAGAGGAATGACTATCTATGTTTTGTTGATTATGCAAAGGCTTTTGACTTTATAGATCACAACAAACTCTAACTCTGAGAAGAATGGGAATACCAGAGTACTTGATTGTGTATATGCAAAACCTATACTTGGAGGAGGCGGTCATTAGAACAGAGCAAGGAAACCCTGCAGGGTTCAAAATCGGGAACAGTGTATGACAACAATGAGTCCTATCTCCATACCTTTTCAATCTATATGTGGATTAATTTATAAATAAGGAAAATACATATTGAAAAGCTAAAAGAAAAAAAATAATATGCTAACAAAGGTACTAATTTCTAAGGTCAAAGAATTTATATTTTTGAAGTCTTGGTGAAGAGTGATGAACATCCCATTGATTTCTGAAAGAACAAATAAATCTGCCTTGGAGGAAGTGTCTTAGGGTATTCCTAAGAGGCAAGGCGAGTGAAGCTCTGCCTCTTACACTTTGGGTATGTCATCCGGAGACACTAGTCCCTAGAACTTCAACAAGTTATATTGACACGTGACCACAGCAATGTGATGAAGAAAATCAGAAATCGTGAGCGTGGTACAGATCTGAGAGGGTTCAGAACCAGTGTTCACCGGGCCACTATGAGTCTTGGCAACTTGTTGTCACCTAACAACAAAACCTATCTGTATGAAATTGAAATGTCCTGGGACCAGGAGTTCATTTCATGGGGCATTGATAGACTATGGAGACCAGCCGGCACTTCTGGCTTAGTGGTAAGGAACTGCACTGTCAGCCCAAAAGTACACGTTTCAAATCCACCAGTTGCCCCACAGGAGAAATATGAGCAATCTCATGCCCTGCAATTAACTGCTCCTGAAAACCCACTGGACCTCCCATTATTGGACTTTCAATTCTGATTTGACAGTGCTCACCAACAACATGACGTGCAGGAGACGGTGGAGAAGGGAAGCAGCAGATTGATTCCTATGAGCCAATTCAGGGGTCCTCGGTCTAGCAGGACAGCTGTGGATACACATGAATGTGTCTGCTGAGAACATCAGAGCTTTGCTAAAGATCAGCTCTCAGAAATGAGCCTCATCCTTGTCTTCTCTGCATTGCAAACAAAACCATTTACTATCCTTGAACTTATTTCCAAGACCTGATTTTTTATTATTTTACAGATGAGGTCACTTTGACTAGAAACATATGTATGCATTTACATGAACAAACACACACCCAGCAACACTGATTTGGAAATCTTGACAATATTTTCAGATACATTTCTTAAATATTTTAAGATAAACTCATTGAATTTTTGGCAATTGTGTTCTGCTGGATGAAACACAAAATTTTAGACATATTAAACCTTACCTCCCATGGTGAAGCAAGCAGCTCCTATTACTGACACCAAGTTCTTATCCTGGGGTCTTTTAGAACATGTTAAATACAGGAGCCTGAGCTCCATATTTATGGTGTATGTCAGTAAATTCTTATTGAAACAGCCTCTTTCATTTCTTCTTTATAACAACACAGAGTCCTGATGAACATCTTTCTATCAAGTTGCTGTCAAGGAAGGCCTTGCCCAAGGTCAGCCTAATAAGCCTCTGTGCCAGCTACCCGGTCTACTTCAATACTTTTGGAGAATTTATGTCAAATGCCAACCACTACAGATTGACCTGATTATAGTAGGTATTTGGTAGAGGCATTAGCATCTCCATCTGTGAAATCTCAATACCTTATTAACTATTCTAAGGAATCATTTACCCAGGGGAAAAATTACCAGTATGGGTAAGGGATTCCTCACTTCACACCACATACAGCCACTAGGAAATGTATATTGCGTATAGAAATTAGCCTCAGTGGCAGATCACTTTGATTCCTAATGGATATAAATATGCAGCCATGTGGTTTTCAAAAGACATTAAAAGCACAGAGAGGGGAAAGGATGTGTTTCTGTGAGATATGTCTCTGATGGCACCTGTGAATAATTTTCTTGCAGCAGAGTGGATGATTTTCTGCAATTCCAAAAAGGATAAACTCCATCCCATCATCAAGGATGCACCCTAGTAGTACCTGCAGCATAAGCTGCCTTACAAAATATGCTTTCTCTGTGTGCAAAATGCATCTAGAAGAGAGCCACGGTGCTGGTATAAAACAATTTACAACCATTATTGTAGAATGAGTACAAGGATCCAAGGGATGGGGGTGGAAGCAGAGAGATGAGGATGTGCAGGAGTGGGGGGGATTAATCATGGAGTTGTACAATTTAGTTGGGGGGGCATGAGGGAAATTGGAAGAATCTTTTCTAGAAAGTAATATATTAAAATTTTGTAAATAAACTAGTATAATAAAAAAAACCCAAAACCATTTACAAGAAAGCATTGAGAGAAATTAGAAGACAAAAGATAAGGTGGTGGGGGTTTTGTAGTTTTTTCAACGTCAATTTAACTATTTGAACCAAAACACGGAGCTTTTCTAGCCCCAGAGATGAAAGTTGATCTTGTGTGGTTTTCTTTCTTTAAACTTGCTGTATAATTATCAAACAATGAGGCTAATGTTTAATCTTAACCATGTAATTCCACAAGGGAAGTAGCAACTTCTACAGGAATAATAATGATCATTGTTGCTTAGTGGCATCTAGTTGGAATAACTCACAGCTGCCTCTCCAGAGGTTTTCAGAGGTTAAGGTTACAGGTAGGGCTAAGGTTAAGGTTAGGGTCAAGGTTCTGAGGTTTTAGATCATCTGGAAAGGATTTTCTGTCTTTCTTCTGAGGAGCGGTCTGTAGATTTCAACCAAGTGGTACAGGTTTGGCCGATCAACTTTGTCACCATATCTCCCTAATAATTTTATGGCTTTTAAAAATAAATAAATAAATCTTAAAAAGATGGCTCTTAAAAAAAGGTGTAATAAGTATTTTTTAACTTAACAATATCTAAAAATTATCCATCACACTAAAGAAGAACTAATACACTAGCACACCCTGAATTGACGCTTTCAGGAGGTAAGTTAATTTGAGGCAGCCTCCAGATTAAACGCCCATGGCACTAAAGACTCTTCAATAATTCTCCCGCCATGACATTCTGGGTGCCTTCAAGGTAAAAGTCATTAACTGTTTGGTCATGATTTGCTTTATTACATATATGCCATATCTTCTAGCACATTGTTTTTCACAAAGTCAAGTGTCTTAAATAAATCTAACACAGAATTATCTTGAAATTATGGAAAGTACCCATAGCATTGAAGAGATACACAGATAGGAATTTTTAACATTGAAGATTTATTGTCGCCTGCCACTCATTTATAGTCCTAACTCAATATTTCTCTGTAGGACACTGATCAGGACCATGGACATGCCTGTTATTGTTGCTGCAGATGCTAAAGAATGCAAGGCATTTGGGCAGCTTGTGCACGGAAATTGCTGCTTTCTGCCGTGAAACGCAGATGTTCTGAGGGTGGGGTCAGGAACACACCCAGCTTCCTTTGGGAAAAAAAATGGAGAGAAGATTATGACAAGCTGATACTTGCTATTAGCTTCTAGTCAAAAGTAAACACTTGGGAAGATCACTGCCTCTTTAACTTGAACACAACAGCATAACACAGAAAGTACATTTTTTTCTAGTTCAGATTATTTTAGAAACTTTGCTGCCCACTTAAGGAAATGCAGTTTGAATCCCTAGGCAATGCAGTGTTCCAGATACACACGCACAGCAGAGCTCATAGCCTTTTCTAGCGAGCCATTCAGTAGAAAGAAAAAGAATTCAATGTGTGTCAGCATCGCAAGACCATCTGATGAAGCAAGCTTCTGAGGAAAAGATCCTGACCCAAAAGTGAATATATGATATGACTACATTTACATAATGTTCTAGAAAAGAGAAAATGAATCTAAGGGTAACAAATGGAAGCTGGTTCTAGGACACAGGGTATACAGAAAAGTTCAAAAGGTGCTCTCTGTTGTCTCTTTTGATGGGGTGTGGAGTTTTTGAGCATATGTATTTTCCAAAGTCATCACGTGATATGCTTTGGTTGTGCATTTCAACATATGTAAATTTTGCCTCAAAAGTGAGTTATAAATATTGAGCTTTGGTTAATGATACACTATTGTAGTATTTAATCATGAATATACTAAAGCCTGCAATACACTTAAAAATAAATCCAGATATTTAAATATCTGACAAAACAAATATAGTAAAGTGGTAGTAGTCAAAAATAGGCGGGATTTCCTTTGAATTGTTCATAGGATTTTCTAAGGTCAATTATTTCAGAAGTGAACAGCCAATCCTTTTTGTTGTTGTTGTGCTGTAGTGTCAGAACTGACACATAGCTGACCCTCTAGCGGGTTTTCAGAGGCAGTAATCTCACTGGAGAGAGCCCATTCTGCTCCCACACCCTTTTTCTCAGTCTATCTTAAATCTGGAAGCTTTGCTGAAACTCATCCACTATGGGTGCATCTGAGATATGGACAATGAATAAGGATGACAGAAGACAAACTGATCTTTGAACTATGGTGTTGGAGAAGAGTTGTATGTATAACCCATGGACTGCCAAAAGAACAAACAGGTATATCTTGATGAAAGTGAAGCCAAATTGCAACTTGGAAGCAAGGATGGGGAAAGATGATCTCACGTGCTTTGGACATGTTCGCAGTAGAGGCTTTTCACTGGGGAAGGACATCCTACTTGGAAAAGTAGAGAGACAGGTAGAGGAGAGGAAGACCCTCAACCAGGTAATTTGACACAGTGACTGCAGCAAATGGGCTTGAGTGAAGTTGGCATAGAGTAGGACAGGGTTCAGATCTGTTTTTCATAGCGTTGCTATGAGTCATACTTAACTCAACAATACTTAACAACAAAATATGAAATCCATACTTAGACCAAGAAGCTATTGTCTGAACAGAGCAAGGGAATACTGAGTGGTTTAAATTTTGTAAAGATGTGTACCAGGGTTGTTTCCTCACTCCATGTCTATTCAATCTGTATGCTAAGAAAATAATTCAAGGAGCTGGACTTTGTGAACAAGAATGTGGCATCAGGAGTGAAGGAAGGTTCACTAACAATTTGTGCTACGTAGATGCCACAATCTTGCTTGTTAAAGTGAGGACAACCTGAACGCTTGCTGAGGAAGTTCAAGTACTGCAGTCTTCAATGTAGATAGATATCTTCTCAACACTAAAAAAACAAATGATCCTCACCAACGGACAAATAGACAACATTACGATGGATGGAGCAGAGATTGAAATTGATTTAATCTTGCCTAGATACACAATCAACACTGTTGGTACCTCCCATCAGTAAATCAGGAGATGTGTGTTATTAGGAAAATCTACTGCCGTGGATATCTCCAAAGGCCCAAAGGGCAGTGATGTTGTTTAAAGACGAAAGTGTTTCTAAGAGCACTGTGAGTTGCTCAATGAGAGTTAGACAATGAATAACAATTACAAAAGAAGAATTGATGCATCTGAGTTCTGATGTTGGATATGAGTTCTGAAAATCCTTTGGATTGCTAAAAGAATAAACAGATATGTCCAGAGAAAATGCAACCGGAGTGTTTATTGGAAGCAAAGATGGAGGAGCTTTGGCTCACGTAATTTCGGACTTCTTGCAGAGAGGCAATTTCTTGAAAAGGGACATCATACTTTGAAGGGTGGATAGTCAGTAAAGGAGAGCAAGCAAGGCCCTGGATGAAATGGACTGTTACAGTATCTGCAGCAATGGGCTCAAACGTGTCAAGGATGATAAGGCTAGCACAGCATAGGACAGTGTTCAGATCTATTGTTCATAGGTTACTATAAGTAATACTCAATTCCAAGGTACATAACAATGAGATTTCAACGTTCCCAGATGGCATAAACAGTTAACACTCTCAATTGTTAATGGAATTTTGAATGCAATTAGCAATACATTTAAAGGCCTAATAATCTAATTAGAAAAACAAACCATTGAAAACCCTATTCAACATAGTTGTACTCCGGCAAACAGAATTACCACTGATACAATTTGGCACAATGGCAAGTTCTTGGTCATGAGTGTTTACTAAACAATTCTTTCAACCTAATATATTCTAAGTATTACTAATATATATTGATAGGTATCTTCCTACATGAGAAGGGATTTTGAAATGACCTTTGGGGGAAAAAAAAAGAAGAATTTTGATTGATGTAAATAGAAATAGAGGTCATTCACAGCTGACAAAATAAAAAAAGAGGGAGAGGCGAGGCTAGGAATATGGTGGGTGTTACCTTGTAGTAAACGTCAAGGAACTGCAAAATCTTGCGAGTAGACACTGTTGACATTTTCTGAGCAAAGGATGAGTAAGAGTAGAGTTGTATTTTAAGAAGGGGACTTGGTTATGGGAGGGAACTATGAGTGAGAAGAAGAGTAAAAATATGAACTGAGAGTCTGACAAGAGAAGGAAACAGAGCAGAAGGATCAGAGATAGTGCTGTGGAAATGAAGCAAATGCGGGATGGGAGATGCAGTGGTCATGGGGCATTAAAATTGAAGACTTTAAACATGTACAGTGGCCGCAGTAATGCATATTAATAATCAGGAAAACAACGTAAGATTGAGCTGCATTTTGTTCCGTTGTCCATGGAGTCACAATGTTTCAGAACTAACTCAAAACATCTAATAAAAATTCTAGCTAATTAATTCCTCTATTTTCCTGAAGTTGATTATAACAGAAGGTTCATCTGCAGCACTTTACTGGTGAAAAAGAAGAACTAACTTAATTGTCCATTGACAGAAGAGTTATAAAAAAGATTATCATCTCTTTATGCTTGTTTGTTATTGCTTCTATCACATACTGCCACAAATTTGGTAGCTTTAAGCAGCATAAATTCACTATCATATAACTCCAGCTCCATAGGTCACAAGTTCAGTACAATCCCACTAGGCTAAGGTAAATATATCTATCAACTTAATTTCTCTCTAGCAATTCCAGAAAAGAATACATTTCCTGTTCTTTGTAAGACTGAGGTCACATTTTCCTGTGGCTTGCAAACTAAGCATCCATAGACCTGGCTCATGTCTCTTTTCCTTCATCTTCAAAATCAGCAAAAGGTGTGGGTCCTTCTTAAATAATCTATGACCTAGCTTTTTTGCCTTCCTTCCCCACTTTTAAGGATTTGCATAATTAGATAGGGCCCCCTGGGATAATCCAGGATAACCTCTTTATTCCAAAGCCCTGAGGTCTGTAACATTAATCACATTGAAAAAGTCCCTGTTGCAATGCAATATAATACAGTCACAGGCTCTCTGGGCCACTGAGAGTACATTATCCTGCCTACTATAACACCCCTATTGGGAGTATTGAAAAGACAGCCATAAACCTCAATTGTTGATTTGTATTAGCTGTCATCAAGTCAATTTTAACTCCTCGTGACCTTACATACAACGGAATAAAATGTCCTCGTCCTATATTGCCCTTATAATCACCAGGATGTTTGAGCTCTAAACCTGAATCATCGATGTTAAAAGATTTCTAAAACAAATTACAAAGTAAAGTGCAAGGGAAGAAATGCGGCCATTCTTCTAATATTACCTTATATTAATATTATAACATATTATATTAGTCACATTATCTTAGCTAGGATGTCTAGTGCTGCAATCCATAATGCATTGAGTTAATAATGGAAAGCCCAAATATTTCTAGTGATTCAAATTCACCAACAGCTCCAGAAGAGAAAGACGAGCAGTCCCTTCCCATTCAGATTTAGTCTTCATTGGACCTTGCCCATCATCTTCTCTCCATAATTTAGCTTGAGAAAACTTGGCTTCCTTTCACGCACATATGCACATCAAATAAATGATAAATGTTAGAAACATACACACCCAACCTCAGAAATGTGGTGGTTTCTGAGTCAGAACCAACTTATGACAATTTTAAGCGTTTTTTTAATCATTATGCTCTGGCAGCCGAGGGGTAAGAAGCTGTGCTGCAATCCCAAAGCCAATTTGAATCTACCAGATGCCCCATGGGAGAAGGATGGACACTCTCCCACATGGCTAACCATCTCTGAAAATTTGCTGGAAGGTCAGCTATGAGTCAGTTCTAACTTACTGGCCCACAACATTCTTACTTTAAAAAGAAAAAAAATCCAAATTTTTAAAAATTAAATGCATGTGCATATATGATTCAATATTTAATCTCTGTGGCTACATTTCAAGCATTACGCAGGAGGCATATGTGGCTTGTGTTTGTCATTAAAGAGAAAATCTAAAACTTTCCCATCATTACAGTGTTTCTTTTGAGCTGAGCTTGAATTTGAGATTGTAATTTGGAAAGAGATATCTGATTTTTGAAACCTAAAGTCCGTGAAAGCTTGGGAATTAACTTGAGTAATTCAAGCAAAAAAAAATCACCCTCCTTCAGGTAAATTTTTAGCAAGTCCATTCTGTCAATACTTTGGACCCTGTGAACTCCAACAATGGGAGATTATATTTTGCCTCAAGCAGGCTTCTCAGCCTTCATAGAAATATACTTCTTGACACTCTTGTAGAGGTATGGCTCTAATAGTGAAAAAAATCAAAGAAACTAAAAATTAATAAGAGATCTCAGATTGTGGGGATGGTGTAGGATAGGGCAAGGGTTATATCTTTTGTTCATAGAATTGTTGTGAGTCATAGAGAGAGTTCTGTTGGCCTAGTGGGAACAAAGTTATGCTACCAAGCCAAAGATGGGTGATTTTAATCTGTAGCCCTCAGGCCTGGTTTTAATTGTTTTTGGTCAAACATTCCTCTAAGTGGTATTGCAATGGTCTGTCAATTTTCTGTACAGAGGAATCTAGTGGCAGTTGTGATGCTGACAACTGTGATACTGATGTGTCAAATGCGATAACGGTTACCCATGGTGGACAGTGTTTGATGGAGCTCCCAGATTAAAACAGGCTTGGAAGCAAGAGTGTCATCCACTTCTGAAATAGCCACAACCCTGCTTGCTGAAACTGAGGAGGAACTGAAGTACTTGCTGCAGAAGGTCAAGGACTGCAGCCTTCAATATGGATTGAAGCTCAACATCAAGAAAACAAAGATTCTCACCAATGGGCAAATTGGCAGCATCAGTATGGATGGTGAAGAGATTGAGATAGCTAACAGTTCTAGTTTACTTGGTTCCATAGTCAACACTCTTGGTAACAGCAGCCAGGAAAACAGGATACAAATTGCATTGGGAATGTCAGCTGTCAGGGACCTATCAAGAGTACTGAAGAGCAACAACCTTAGGCTGGAGACTAAGGTGAGCCTGATCCAGCCTATAGTTTTCGCGATTACGTGCTATGCATCAGAGAGTTGAACAGTGAATAGGGATGATAGAAAGAGAATTGATGCCTTTGAGCTGTGGTGCTGGAGAAGATTGTTGAATATAATACCATGGACTGCTAGGAGAACAAACAGGTTTGTCCTGGAGAGGGTGAAGCCAGAATGCACCTTGGAGTCAAGGATTCTGAAGCTTCGTCTGACATACTTTGGGCATGTTCCAAGGAGGGACTGGTCCTTGGAGAGGGACATCATGTTTGGCAGAATGGAGGGATGGCACAGGAGAGAAAGACCCTCGATGAGATGGATCAATTCTGTAACTGGAGTGGTGGGAATGAATGTGTCTGAGATAGCGTGGTTGACACAGAATAGAATGGCATTTAGGGCTCTTGTACATAGGGTCCCTATGAGTTGAAATCGACTCGATGGCACATAACAATAACAACAACTGGAAAGTCTATGAACTTGGAGAAACGATGAAAGTTATACAAGTGTTCAGGTCTTTCATTCATAGGGTCACCATGAGTCATCTACGACTTGACAGCACTTAACAACAACAACAGATAACTTAAGTGGATTTGGAAATATTTTGATTACATCAGAATGCTTTCAGAGGGCTAATTGAAAAGATGATATTGAAGATGCAACAATTGATAGATGCTGGCTACTATCTACCTAGTGGGAAATCTTTGTGGAATTGTATGTGGGATTTACCAATCGAAAAATAATTTATGTGGGATTGAATGTGGGATTCACCAATATAAAAAGATCTAGTTACCAACTTTCCTCCTTATAACTTCCTACTCTGCATAAACAACATATTTTAGTGCCAATGCAGAAGATAGTCAAACACCATTCTCACTCTCCTCTTTATACTCACCAAACACTACACCAAATGTTAGCACTGGATAGAAGAGAACTTAAATCTCAACCCAAAATATTTATGGTTCATCCTAGAGAGGAGCTTGCAACATTGAAATGGTCCTGTGTTGTTGCCCTCTCACGGCCCAAGTGCCATATGACTGGTTCATCTACTTACTTTCAAAAATAAGTTAACTGTAAAATGTTCCTAAGATCCTACTCTCTTTGAAGTCATGTTTTTGACAATATGATCTTGCTGTTCCTTCTATTAAGAAGTGGACCCTCTCTTTTCAATTTGATCTGACTTTGGGATTAGCTTTTGTCAATAGGACCCAATGGAACAAATAATCTGCCCACCGTGAACTTCAAGGGGACTTGCACATTTCTTCTTTAATCTCTTGACCTACTTCTTCTACCATAAAAGCACTTAGGTCAGCCAGCTGGAGGATCATCTCAGCGACAAGTGGGTAATGTCAGTGAGGTTATTCTAAACCAGCTCAACCTCTGATACATCAGCTGAAAAGGCATACGTTAGCCCCCTGGAACCAGAAGTAGCAATCTTATTCCCTAGAAACTCAATATGATTAAATAAAAATAGGGGAGGGGATAACAATTTGAATTACTGGGTGTTGAGATAATTTGTTAGGTGGCAAATGCTAGTATGTACATTTTTAAGGCTAAGTTTGTGATCTACAGAGAAAGGGGAAGAAAATCTGAAGCAAGTTAACTTCTAAAATCTCTATAATTTTGCTTTATTTTCTTCTGGTTATATCATTTCATCTTTTGCAGGAAAAAAAATATAAAAGAAGAACCCTTCAGAATATTGATCTCCTGAGCACTAGAGAGTTCAAGGCCATTAGCTGTACCATATTTGTGCATAAACCCCAGGCAGCTGAGGCATGTATGCTACATGCTGGCGAAGAGGGGTGGAAAGTCAGCTCAGTGATACAGAACTGAAAGGATGAGGTCAGCCACAACATCAGAGTGAGCCTTTGCTATGGGCTGATGATCCTTTCAAGGTTCTCGTCACTGCGGGTTCTTTAGATTTTATTTAAGGAGTTTATTTTGATTGTTTATATTGATTTTATACCCAAATCTCTCCTTTTCAAATATGGATAAGACTACTTGAAGCCTGAACAATTGCTAGGGATTTATGTGGTCAAATGGATTAATCCTGTAAAGAAATCTTTTGACCTTCTCGAGAAACAAAACAAAAACTCCCTACTGTTGACTTAATAGAACAAGTTGGTCCATGTCCAAAAGTTCTCTCACGAGGAACTCAAATATTGTTTAAAATAATATGAACACATTCTGATTAATGTTCAGATTAATCTTACTTATTTAAAAAAACAAACAAACAAAAAACAACAAACTAAGGTGAAAGGTTCAAATACACCAGAAACTCTGAGGGAGAAAGACGTGCTAACTCCTCCTGTGTAATTTTCAGTCTGTGAAAACCCTTGGAGACTAAGTTATGAGTTGGCTACCAGAAGCTGGAAGATAAGAAACGATCCTCCTACAGAGCTGTCAGTGGGAGCATGGCTCTTATGGCATGTTCCAGATTATGAAGAAAATAAATACCTGTTATTTTAACCCATCCTAGTTTATTGTTTTCTTTCCCAGTGCAATACGACTCTTAATTTCCTGGCTGCAGGTGCCAAGAGTGTTGATTATGGAGCCAAGCAAACTAAAGCTGTTTACAATTTCATTCTCTTCACCATCCATCCTGATGCTGCTAATTGGCCTAGTGGTGAGAAGCTTTGTTTTCTTGATGTTGAATTTCAATCCACATTGAAGGCTGCAGTCCTTGACCTTCTGGAGTAAGTGCTTCAAGTCCTCCTCAGTTTCAGCAAGCAGAATTGTGTCATCTTCATAACACAGATTGTTGATGAGTCTTCCTCCAATCCTGATGCCACACTTCTCCTCATAGAGAACAGCCTCTCAGATAGTCTGTTCTTCAAATCGATTGAAAAGGTATGAAGATAAGACACATTCCTGGCATACACCCTTCCTGATTTTGAACCATGCAGTGTTCCCTTGCTGTTCTGATGATTGCCTCCTATTCCAAGTATAGGTTTCACATAAGCACAGTTAAGTGTTATGGGATTCCCACTCTTCTTAGAGTAAGCCACAGCTTGTTGTGGTCCACAAAGTCATAGTTAATGGAACACAGCTAGACATTCCTCTGGAATTTCTTGCTTTCAGCCAAGATCCATCTAACATTAGCTACAATATCCCTAGTACCACGTCCCCTTCTAAACCCATCCTGCACTTCTGGCAATTCTCTGTTGATGTGCTGTTCCAGTCATTTTCAGATAATCTTCAGCAGAATTTTTCTTGCATGCAATCTTAAGATGTATTTTGTTGGGAGTCTGCTGTTAGAGACCTCTCCAAAATACTGAAGAGCAATGATGTCAGTCTGGAGACCAAGGTGCACCTGATCCAGGCCATGGTCTTTGCAATCACTTGCTATGTGTCAGAGAACAATGATGAGGGAAGATAGGAGAGTTGATATCTTTGAGCTGTGGTGCTGGAGAAGAGTACTGAATATGTCATGGACTGCTAGGATAACAAACAAGTTCATCCTGGAGAGGGTGAAGCCAGGCTGCTCCTTGGAGGCAAGGATTCTGAAGCTTCGTCTGACATACTTTGGACATGTTATAAGGAGTGACCAGTCCTTGGAGAGGGACGCCATGCTTGGGAGGGTGGAGGCATAGTGCAGAAGAGAAAGACCCTCGATGAGATGGATTGATTCAGTTACTGGGGTAATGAATATAGGTGTGTCAGAGCCAATAAGATTGGCACAAGATAGAGCAGGGTTTAAGGCTGTTGTACATAGGGTCACTATGAGTCACAGGTGATTTGACAGCACATAACAATAACAACAGCATCAGCAGCAGTAGCAGCAGCAGTTTATGGTATTTAATTAAAGTAGCCTTGTGAACCTAATACTTTTCTCAAAGAAATGTCATTGAAATGCAAGTGGAAGTGGAAGCAAGTGCTAACCAACAGACCTAACCCATAGCTAATCATAATCATCCAGTGAATTTTCAGAGGCAGTAATTGCAAGGGAGGAGATTGTTCTACTTTCTTCGCCTGAATAGGTGGTAGATTTGAACCATGTGTCTTTGGAATTGCAGTGAAGCTTCTTACAACTAGGCCATCATATATAGCCTACTGGAAAGAAGATGTGCTGTAATCCCAAAGGCATGCACTTTGAACACCACCAGCTGCTCTGAGGGAGAAGGATGGGCAATCTCCTTCCATGAGATTAACTGCCTCAGAAAAGTACCAGAGGGTCAGCTGTGGGTAGGTTGTGACTCAATGGTACACAACAAATACATATATATAATATACATGTAAACAAATATATAATATATACAACAAATATAAATAAAACACAAATATATATTTATAAGACAAATATGTATGTATAAAACAAATATATATATATGTATATCTCAAATGTTGTTGATGAGTGCCATTGAGTCATAGACAACTCCTAATGACCCTATGAACGAAAGACTTGAACACTTGTATAACTTTCATCGTTTCTCCAAGTTCATAGATTTTCCAGAGGCAAGCTATTTTGGAATTGAATGCTATTCCTGTTTTCAAGCATGTTTTAAATGGGGAGCTCCACCAAACACTGTCCACAGTGGGGAACCATTAATTAATTAATTAATGTCACAGTGTTTAGCATCACAGCAACCACGAGGTACAGCAAATGGACAGACCAGCGCTGTACCACTTAGAAGAATGTTTGACCAAAACCAAATATCATTAGTTCTTCAAAACACTGGTGGCCTAGCAGTAGAGAGTTGCAATGACCTCCCAAACAAGCTGGAATGATCCCAGGGGAGCTGGACTGATATCTTAAAGACACACAATTCTAATCCACAGATTGCTCAGCAGGAGAAAGAAGGTCTATCTCTCCCTTTGTGATTAAAGCGCCTCTAAAAACCTGCTGCAGAGTCAAGTATGCATCAGTTCTGACATGATGAGACTCGTGTGTGTGTGTGTGTGTGTGTGTGTGTGTGTGTGTATGGTGGTGGTGTTCTTGCTGTGTACTGACTATGAATCAGTTCTGACTATATAGTACACAACAACATACATGTTTCCTCAAAGGGTCAGATAAATATTTGTACTTATTAAATTGATTGAGAGCAAGAGAGTCAATCCATATATACTTCATACTCTTGATTTATATGGCATCCCAGTATTCTATAAAGTAAGTACACTTCTCTATTATAATTTTTAAGTAAAATAAACACACAAAAACAGTACAAATAATAAATGCCCAGTTCAAAGAATTACATCACTTGTTTTTCAGATTTGCTCCTGTTTCTATGTGTAGCTGTGCTTTGTTCCTTCTTGAGTGCATAGATCTACTCCTTCACTCTTAATTTCATCTTCATGCTGTTCTGGTAGGAAAATGTAGCAGAGTTTCATAATAGTGAGAATGGTTGAAAATAGAACGATATTTTAAAGATGTTCCTTCTTCTTTTAAGAGAAGAAAGCCTTACTGTCTGAACACTCAAGTCTCTTTCATATACCCTGGTTTTGTAAGAGATTCCTTTGTTTGAAGTAATTGATCTCTATCTATGTAGGCAAGGCCTTGATGACTTCAGAGAAAAATCACAAATGGTTTTCAAAAATTTTAGGCATCCTTTGCAAGGTTCCTTTGCAATAACAGACAAGGTAAACATACAGATAGTCTGAGAAAGTCTATAGTTTTTCTTTGTAGATTAGAGAATGTCTCTGATCTGTTTCTGAGAATGATTGCATATGCATGCATCCCTGATCCGTGGTAAAAATCAGCCAGAATTTAAGGGCACACAGACACAGGGAAAGCCCTGTTCTGGTGTGGATGCACCTTCAAACACCCCCCCACCCCCAAACCAACCTCCTTTCTTCTTTTAAAACTGGATCAGTGTTTGCACTGAGTCTTCCAAGGGTTTTGGGTAACATGTTTCTGATGACCATGAAAGAATGGCCATTCTAGGCCTTGCTTGGTTCCCAAGCCTAAGTAAGCCAGGTCTGCAAAAATCTCCTTTTTAGTAAGTCCATCATGTTATGTCAATAAAGCTGCATTCAGTTTCCTGCTTAGGTGTATCCCTAAGGTTGAGAACAATCTATTTGTACTTGTGAGAGAGGAATATGGTGCTGAAAAGAACAGACAGGTAGGTGGAATTATACCAGGCTCCTCCTTGAGGGCAAGGGTTTGGAAGCTCTGTCTCACATAGTTTGGGTATATTGATTGCCAGGTAGGGTCAGTCGTTGGAGAAGGCATCATGCTTGGAAAGGTGGAGGGATAGTGCAGGAGAGAAGACATGAGATGGATTGACAAAGTAACTGGAGTAATGCAGTTAAATATGTTGGGGACAGTGAAACTGGCTCAGAATAGTTCTCAGCTCAGAGCTGTTGTTCATAAAGGTTTCTGTAAGTCTCAAATGACTTGACACAAAAATAACAACATATAAGTGCAACCTAGATCAAACCAAAGACTGTAAAGATCAGATTACTTGTCTCATGAGACTGGTTATCAAAAAGGTGCTGGAGGCAAACTACTTATTGGAAGGAATGGAGAAGGTCCAAGGTGGTGGTATCATGTAAGTGTCTTGGATATATCTTGTGTAACTATTCATACTTTGAAATCAACTCCAGTAAAAGAGTCCAATCTGAAATTCTTGTACAAAGTTCAGTGGTCTCAATACCAGTTGGATGATAGAGAAGAGTGTCCTGTGAATAGGTCTTTGAAGTAAATAATATTTTATGGAAATAAATTATATGTTACCGCTTGATCTAGTTCATGCCAAACAAGACAGACATGGTTGTTATGTGCCATCAAGTTGACTATGACTCAGCAATTCCATGAGCCAATGGCTCTGAACCTTGCCCTTTTCTGAATCAACTTCACCATCTCCAATACACCCAACCCAATTGTTACAGTCATTGTGTCAACCCATCTCCTCCAGGGTCTTTCTATTGTGCTAACCCTCCACCCTGCCAAGTATGATGTACCTCTCCAAAGATCGTTCCCTCTTGACAACCTGCCCAAAGTATATGAGCAGAGTCTCAAATTTCTTTCCTCCAAGCAACAAACTTATTTCACCTTCTCCAGGACACATCTGTTTGTGCTCTTGGCAGTCCATGGTATGGTCAATACTCTTTTCCAGCACTATAACTCAAAGGCATCAATCCTTTTTCTGTCTTCCTTATTCATTATGCTCTCAGAAGCATAGAGCAATTAAGAAGACCATGGCTTGGATCAGGTGCACCTTAGTCTCTAGCCTGACATTGTTGCTCTTTAGCACTCTGGAGAGTTCTTTGACAGCAGGTTTTCCAAATACAACTCATCTATTTTTAAGAGCATTAACTGAGCAAGATGAAACCACTAACAAGGTCAATCTTTTCTCATCTATTGTGAGGCTGCCATTTGGCTCGGTGGTGAGGACTTTGTTTTCTTGATGTTGAGAGGCTATCCGTATTCAAGGATGCAATCCTTTATTATCAGCAGAGAGTCCCTCAAGGCCTCCTCATTTTCAGAAACTAGGCTGTTAGTTGCATAACATAGATTGTTGAAAATGCTTCCTCAAATCCTGAGTCCATATTCTCATTCAGAAATACAATCTTTTGAATGTGGGTTCAGTATACATACTATTGTCTCAGAGCAGGAGGATGACCTACCAGAATTAATCATGGTTGGTTTTTTGTTTGTTTTCACCTTCTCTTTTACCATCACCCACTGGTGAAGAGTTGTTGTTGCTCAGTGCTGTCGAGTGGTAGACAACTCATAGTGACCCTATGAACGAAAGTTAAAAGTAGCCACTTTAAATTTCTTCCTTCCTTGTCTGTGTTTCTACTCTCCCAGATTAGTCCCCAAAGAAGGTCAGATCACCTGCTGACTAATGTCTAGCCATGAACTCAAGGTGGAAATACTTCCCTGCAAACAGGTACTAGATCAACTGGACAAGCTGCCTCAGAAGGCTTGGGTGTCTATTTTCAACCTTGGAATTTTTCAATCAGAAAAGTAACCTGTCATCTTGCCAAAAGGAATGTGGAGGAATTAAATTTACAACATCCCCCAAAACAAGCAAAGAAAAGGAAAAACATGGTTCAAGGAAAGCCCATAGTAATAGGTGAAGAAGTTAAGCCACTCACCTGTCAGCCTCCATGGCCACCACCTTCCAGCATGTTCTAAAGCCTCTCACTTGCTCAGACCATGAGAGCAGTAAAAGCAAGCAGGGAGGGGAGAAAGTGTACACCAAGAGAAGGCTATCAGGTCAGCCATGGCACTTGAGGGGTGAGAAAAACCAACAGCCTATACACTTTACTTTATCTTCTACCTGCTGCCGGCCTCTTCCATCTCATAAAGCAACACCATGTGAGAACCCACATGAAATTTTTGAAAAATAGAAAGTGAGCTTATCCTTTATCACAGCTGGGTTAAACAACGAATTCTTTGCTTCAGAAAGGAAAACAAATTTTTAAAGTGGTCCTACTCTTCAGCAGAGCCTGCATACAGTTAACAGCTTAGAGGAGACTTATGCAAAGCTGAGAAGGTTAGAGGAAAAGTGTGTTAGTTGAGATAAATGCATGGAAAGACTGAAAATAACCTTGCTTGCCAGTCAGTCACACAGAAGTCCCTTGAAAACTTTTCAAAAGTATCCCAGGAGAAGATAAATAATTACAAAAGATAAGCTATTAAAAAAAAGATAAACTATTTAAAAAAAAAGATAAATCTGCATTGCAATGCCAGAGATACGTGGTTCAAATCCACCAGATGCTCTGTTGGAGAAGGAGGGGCAATCTCTTCCTGTACCAGTCAGATCTGATTTGATGGCACACACACACAATAATAATTTTTTTTTTAAAAAAGATAAAGATCAGAAAAAATATAAAACAGCAAAAACCTCCAGCACACTAGAACCGGTTGAGCAGCCTGCACCCGTTCTGAGCTGAGAGGTATCAAGGCAATTCACCTGACAGAGTACATCCTAGGAGTGAAAACGATCCCAACCATAACGTTGTTCTTAGAAATGTTATTAGAAACCTTGGCACACATTGTGCTGTGTTGTTGTCATATACAAGCAAATCAGAACCTAATGACAGATGCAGTCCTGGACATGCTCACCGGTCTATGTCAGAAGATTTGGAGGACAGCCTTCTGGTCTACTGACTGGAAGAGATCCATGTTTGTTCCCATGCCCAATATGAGCAATCAAACAGAATGTGGAAATTAAATCATATCATTACTATCACATGCAAGTAAAATACTGCTGAAGATCACTCAAAGACAGTATTGGCACAGTCAACTCCTCCCATACAATAACTGCATCTAGAAAGCCACTGGAGAGTCAGCTACAACTGAAAGAAATGTAAATAAGTGTGTTGTTCTAATCGAATTAATAAATCTCAGCTAATTAGATAAAATGAAAAACTATCAGGGAATATTAGGCTACTCGACGGCACACATCAACAGCAACAACAACAACATCATAGATATCTACATAGAGAGAGAACTGACAGAAATACAAGCTGGATTTAGAAGAGTCCATGACACTATAAATATTATTGCAGATATTAGATAGATCGTGTTTGGGAGTAGAGAGACAAATGTCTATTTATACTTTATCAAATATGCAAAGGCATTTGACTGTTTGTCACAACAACTTGTGGCTAACCTTGAGAATGCGAATCCCAAAACTACTCATTGTGCTCATGTGTGACCTATACCTAGACCAGGAAGCTGCTGTCCAAATAGAGGTAGGAAATACCGCACGGTTCAAAATCAAGAAAGGAGAGTATCAGAGGTCTATCCTTTCTCTACACCTTTTCAAGCTACATATTAAAGAGATCATTCAGGAGGTTGGACTTTTTTGTTTTTTTGTTTTTTTTTAGATAGAACAGAGAGCATGAAAAACAGGGGGCCAGCAGTTTTCCACTGAAGACTCCAATTCCAGCTTCCCTGCATCTTTATTGAAGATTATCAGGAAATAAATCACAAAGATAATTCAATGCAAATGAAGCCAAGCTCTATTGAAAACCTTCTGCTTGACCTGGGGGGGGGGGCGGGGGGGAGCAGGTAGCAAATGAAAGAATCTGGTAACCACTTAGGATTGCCTTAGTGGCTGGACTTTATGAAGAAGAATATGGCATAAGGATTGGAGGAAGACTCATCAACAAACTGTGTCATGTAGATGGTACAACTTGGCTCACTAAAACTGAGGAAGACTTAAAGTGTTTGCTGCAGAAGATCAAAGACTATAGCCTTCACTATGGATTGCATCTCAACATCAAGAGAGCAAAGATCCTCACCACTAGGAAAACTGTCAGTGTCATGATAGGAAGGAGAGAGGACTGAAGTTATTAATGATTTCATCTTGCTTGGATCCACAATCAACACTTCAGGCACCAAATATCAGGAAATCAAAAGACAAGTTCCATTGAGAAAATCTTCTGTCAAGTATGTTTCTAGAATGGAAAGAGCAATCACGTCAGTCTAGAGACTAAAGTGTACCTGATCCAGGCCGTGGTCTTCTCAGTAGTTTGTTATGCCTCTAAGAACTGTCAATGAATAAGGAAGACAGAAAAATAATTGATGCCTTTTAACTGTGGTGCTAGAGAAGAGTATTGAACATACTATGAACTGCCAAGAGAACAAACAAGTCTGTACTGAAAAGGGTGAAACCAGGCAGCTCCTTGGAAGCAAGGATTTTGAAGCTCCATCTTCATACTTCAGGCATGTCCCCAGAAGAGACTATTGCTTGGAAAACGACGTCATGCTTGTAAGGGTAGTGGTCAGCATAGAAGAAGACCCTGTTGTTGTTAGGTGCCATCAAGTTGTAGACGACTCATAGCGACTCTATGAATGAAAGGCCTGAGCACTGTTCATAGAGTTTCCAGAGACATTTTGGAAGTGGATGCCACTTCTGCTTCCAGGCTTATTTTGATCGGGAAGCTCCAGCAAACACTGTCCACCATAGGTGACCATTATCGCATTTGACACATCATTGTCACAGTGTTCAGCATCACAGCAACCACGAATTACCTCTGTACAGCAATGCACAGATCAGTGCTAGACCACCTAGAAGAACCCTATATGAGATAAATTGCCTCCGTGACTGTAGCAATGGGGTCTGGTGTGTCAGAGATGGTGAAGTTGGCTCAGGATAGGGCGTGGTTCAAAGCCAGTGTTCATAGGGTGGATATGGGTCCTAGTCAGCTTGATGGCACATAACAGCAACAACATCATAAGTTTAACTGGCTGAATTTGTGGTTACCAAATCTGTATTTACCAAATGTATGTTTAGGATTCCTTCTCTTCCTTTGAGACCGATGCCTGTTCCTTTGTACACCTGTGTCCTTTGCATTTTTAGATTGGTCCCTGCACACCTGCAGAAGGCAGTGTTCATGCTGGGAGATACACAAAAGGAGCACAAGCCAGAAAATATAAACCATCAAGTAATACTTTAAATGTGAATATTTTAGTGTAGTCAGGAAGCTTCAAACTGAGCAAAAGCAGGTTAAAATTTGAATATGCAAGCTCCTTTCTCCTTTTCCTGCTAGTGTAAAGGTTTCCTTTCTTAGATTCACTGATATCTATCTTCATATGAATTCATATCCATTGTGAACTTAGAAAATCACGAATACTTTTGAAGACTATTAAGCACATCTTGCAAAGTTTCTTTATATAAACAGAGTAAGCATACGCTTTAGTCATAAGAATGCACTCTAAACAGAATTTATAGTTTTCCTTTTAAAATTAGAGATTTTCTCTAAACTCTTTTCTCAAAATAATAGTGTTTACATGCAACTCTGAATAAATAACTGTAAAATTCAACCAAGTGCAAGCAGATACTTTGAAATGCTATGATGCTTGGACTGACCCCTGTGGTGCATCTTGGAAAATAAACCCTTTTCCTTTTGCAAACCTGGGCCAATGTTTGCAATGCACCATGCCAAGGATTTCCCCCGCACCCCCAGGAAACATTTGATGTGACCTAGAGAGGGGAGTTCTTCTTCTTTGTGTCTTTCACTTATCTCATTAAGAGGAAAAATGAAGAGATTTAAAAAAACAAACTAAACAAAGCAAGATGCAAAAAGGGAGTGCTGGTGGCCTAGTGGTAAGAATCTGCATTGCAATTCTGTTTGAATTCATCCCTCTGTGGGGAAAAGATGTGCAACCTCCTTTCATGCAGTTAACTGCCTCTAAAACGCCCACTGAAGGGTCACCTACGGGTCATTCTGATGATGTTACTCAACAACAATAACAACACCAAGAAAAAAAATGGAAAACAAACCCTCAAATAAACAATGACAAAACAAAAATCCCTAAAAAAGTAAAATCAACAAACAGCTTAGGAAATCAGAACTAAATACATATGTCATCTATTGCATTGTGTTTAACCTCTCTCCTCAGGTTATATGATAGGAAGGGCCTATCCTTGAAAAAAACACATCACTTTTGGAAGAGTGGAGGGCTGGTGAAGGAGAAGACCCTTAAAGAGATGGATTGACTTCATCTCACACACTTTTAGACATGTTGGCAGCAGTGACTTGGGCCAATTCTTAGAAACAGACATCATTCTTGGAAAAGTAGAAGGTCAGTGAAAAAGAAGAAAATCCTCAAGGAGATGAATTGGCATAGTGACGACATCTGTGGGCATGGACATGATGGAGATTGTGAGAATGGCACAGGGCAGGGCAATGTTTCTGTTCACAGGGTCACTATGAATCGTAAATGGCTCGCTCAACTTCTTCTATCCATTCCGTTTGGAGTCTGGACCTCTCTCATCGGGGGTTAGCAAAGGAAAATATATTTTGCAATAGCCTTTGTCCACATAGGTTGAAAACGAAGACATTTCTGGCTTTATGAAATGTTTATTATCATCAGCAACTTTTTATTGTGGGTACCTCAGGTCAGTTGAATTAACATAGTCATTTATTAAGGAAGATGCTAATATTCTGTTGAGACGGACCTATTATATTTGCTAGCTTTGTGATCCTTGGATTTTACAAAGATATACTTGAAAAGCATTGTGTTTTTAATGGGATTTGCACACAGTAATTGATCGCTATAGTCCTGGTGTGTCCATTTGCCATACAGCAGTAACTTGTGGTTGCTGTGAGGTTGAACACTGTGACACTGATGTGTCAAATGTGTTAATGATTGGTTACCCAATGCGCACAGTGTGGGCTGGAGCTCCCCAATTAAAACAAGCTTGGAAGGAGGAGTGGCATCCATTTCCATAATAGCTTGCCTCCGGAAACCCTATGAACCTGGAGAGAGGATGAAAGACACACAAGGGTTGAGGACTCTCCTTCATAGGGTTGCTATGAGTCACCTATGACTCGACGGCACTTAACAGCAAGAAAAACAACAATTGATTGCTGGGTGACAGCAGTTTTCTACTAGGTTGCAAACCTAATAGTTGGTAGTTTGACCTCAACTAGCATTACCATGGCAGAAAGGGCTGGTTATCTATCTCTGTAAAGATTATAGACAAGCTTGAGGATCATAGTTCTCATCAATCATGTGTATGGTCAACATGAGTCAGAGCTGACTAAAGAGGCCTTGAGTTTTCAACGGTTTTACATGGAGATGGAAGTCAGGGAGTTACCATTGCATTAAAGCCTTGACATTCATATCTGAGAACCAAATTGGTAACACAAAGGATGTGAATCATGTGTCCTACACCCACAACTAGATTCTTACCATGCTGAGTGCAGCATCACACAACATTCACAACACTCAGCAGAAACAGGGCAGGAACCTGGGGTCACTTTGAGTCAGGGTTACTATGAGTCAAATCAATTCACTGGCACCTAAAAACAACAATAGAGTGCCTGGCATAAACACGAAGTTAGATATAGTTATCTGGAAAATTGAGAGTGAAATAAAAAACCCAGTTGATGAGCTGCTGAAATAATCTTACTTTATTCAAGATGTTACCTGACATTCAGCCTTTAGCTGTAACATGAAAATTGGGTGTATCTCCATGGACATGTTTTAAAATACAAGATCAGTGTAGGAAACATTACACCTATTATAAAAACTACTTTTTAATATTGTGTCAGGCATGATTTTTTTTCCCAAGCTAAATATTCACTAGTTGAATAGACATATATAAGACTCTGAAGGGACGGATTATATTTCTCAATTAACTTTCCTCTACTATCCGATAGAACCAGCTTACTCATACTCCAGAACGATCATATACCAAATCACAAGGGTCCCCTGACATATTTAAAAACGATAATATAATCACACACAATTTAATCAAGTTCATCTCAAGTTTATTGCTAAGGGATCCACGGACTGGTGACGTTCCCCAGACAGATTCTGAAGGCATCTTGGTTTCAGATTATAGGGGAGGGCAGAGGGAGGATTTAAATAAAAGAAGAGGAAGTAAGAAAGGAAGAAAAACGCAAATGCAAAAGAATGCCTGGGACGCCATCTCTGGAAAATAAAAACAAGAACATACCTTAATTTGGATTCTCCCATTTCAACATCCTATTTGATATCATCCTTTCTAGCACACAGATGTTCTGTAAGTGAGTAACATTACTACTTGTTCAAACGAGGCCCAGAAGCATTTTGCCTTTCAATTTTCTGTTTTTAATGCAGTGTTTTCCTGTTAAGATTGTAGATTGTGATGCTGAAATTGTCAAATCTACAGAGCTTCAGAATAAACACAGTTGTAATAAAATTGCGCTGCAAGGGAACATAGGGGCAAAATCCCCATGCTTCCTTATTAGTTTGTCATGAGCCATTGACTAACTGTTGCCTCCATTTCTAACCTTGTTTTGTAATGTAATTTGCTCACACTCACTTATTAAGGATATTACATTATTTACAGGTTGTTCATTGGCAGTCTGTCTCTGAAAGTGACAGAAACACAATATAATTTGTTGTCTCTCCTAAATATCTAGGATGAAAAGACAGTGTTGTGCAAAGCTTCCTGAAATTCGCAAATGAGACAGGATAGAATCTCTGAAGAATTTAACACTGCACAAAGCTTTTGATGTTGATGTCTGTACTGTACTCTCCACCTCCACCCCTCAGCCCCCGTGATAACTCTCAGTATTTTACTGTTCTGGCCAAACACGCAGCTCACAATTTTAAACTGAAAAATCTAAGCAGATACATTTTAGGTGATTTTTTTTTCCAAAACAGCAAGGCTGAGGACAGACTGTATACTCAGGGTATTAGTCTGTTCTAATTCACATCATTTCCACACATTTCCCCCCTATGGAGCCTTCTGGGTATATTTTAAACAAATATCAGTACTTTGTGTTTATGCCATGTAATAGGGAATAGCTCAGTCCATCTGCAGAATGATATCTGTTTTCCAAAATCATCTCGGTTACAGAGAGCTAATGGATTCCATTTTGAGCACAAATATAAGAATAGCTCTATAAACAGACATTTAAAATCTGGCCACTTGAGATTTGCTAGAGGACTGTCAGCTATTTATTGCTAAAGTCAGCTCCATCTGTGGATGGCTGCAGTATGATAGGGCAAGGAAAAGCAGGAGGGCTCACCTCAAAGCTTGTTCCCCTTTATCCAACATCTCTTTGTTCCCTTATCCCTGTTGTAGACTATGACATTTATCATTTAGACTTTACCATTAGAAAGGTAGTTTAGAGAACATGATGACAACATTTAGTGACCTGTTATGGTGGTGTGTTTCTAACAAGTACAAGATTCTTTTCATAAGAATAGCTTAAAATAGCTGAGAACCAGATTTCTTTTGAAGGAGACAGGAAGAAACTGAATATTTAGCTGCAGTATGGTATGGTAGGCTCAGAGGTTAGTACTTTAGGGAGAAGTTTTGAGTTATAGGAGTGCAATGAGCATACAAGACAGTAGTAATAAGTGTGTGGCCATCTTGAAGCCCATTCTCCTTCCTGTGGCAATGGAAGCATTTCAGTCAACCACGACATGCCTTTCATCAAAATTCAATGTCTCCTCAGATTTCTTCTCATTACTCTGGACAGCTGTTACTGAGATCGGGAGTTGGTATATAGTTGATTTTATGTGCAACTAGTTCTCTGCTACGAGAGTTGCAAAACAATAATAACCCCTATATATCCCCAAAATATAGGAGGATAATCAGAATGGATATGAAGGCAAAATCATATCCCAGATTTGGAATTATGGTGAGAATTCATCTTTCCTTCTTCTTTATTGAGCACAGCTCAATAGTATTGGTGTTTTGTACAGTAGAGTCAGAACTGACCCATACCTGACCCTCCAATGGATTTTCAGAGGCAGTTAATTACATCAGAGGAGATTGCCCATCTTTCTTTCACTGTGCAGCTGGTGGCCTCAAACCTCATGCCTTTGGGACTGCAGTGCAGCTTCTTTCCACTAGGCCACCTATTATTTGTTATATCCTTTCTATCTGATGGTCTTTCTTGGGAGGGACCACTCGATATACTTGAGCCATCAAGCGTCAACAGTCAATTGTGTTAACCTTTGTACCAGCCAGGAACTCAGCTGGCCACGTGGATCCAGCTAAACACTTATATATACACTTTTCCATATGAATAATATGCTACAATAAAAAGAAAATAAATTTCTAGGATGGTTTGTGTTTTTTGTCTAAATGCCTGTAACCAGATGTTTGTCTCAACTATTACATTTGAGGAACTTAATCCCTGAACACTCACCCTCCACATTTCTCATTCTGCTTTCTGAGTCACTGTCTCCCTCTCCTTCTGTATCAGGTAAATGACTGTCTAACATGTTTTGGGGAAGTTGTAAATTGCAGAGGAGGAGATTGTCCAGCTTTCTGCCTCAGGGCTGCTGGTGGACTCAAACCACCAGAGCATCACAACCTTTGGGTAAACAGCACAACACCATAACTCCCTATGGACTAAATCATCTGAGATCCCTGCATTCCCGCTCCTTCCTCTAAATTATTTCAAAGATCCAATGACTCTGTTGGTAATAAGCACACTTCAGGGAGATGTTTTCTGGGTGAGAAGTTGAGAAGTTCAATTTACTGAAATACTTCAAAGATTATTGAAAGAAGCAACCACACTGAGGTCCCAATGAAAAAGCATTAGGATAGCTAATACGTTGGATATGTTACGAGAAGAAGCTATTCCCTGGAAAATGATACCATAGTGGGCAGGGTGAAGGGTCAGTGAAAGAGAAGAAGGTCCCTGTAAAGATGGATTGACACTGTGACTGCAGTAACATGGTATCAGAGGTGGTGAGGTTTGCACAGGTTAGGACAGGTTTCAGATCCGCTGTTCACAAGGTCTCTGTGAATTGTACTCGACTCAACAGCACCTAACAATATGTAGAACGTTTCTTCCCTTCTCTTCTCAACTTCAGAATCTCCTACAATGCTTCCATACAAAGATTTATACCTAATATTATACAGTCATAATGCAATAAATGTTAGTCTTTATTTCTTGTGTTTTATATTTAGAGCAATGCCAAAATGGCATTGAAACAAAAGGAGGAAACTCCAGCACTGTAGTTTTATAATCTTAATAACAGTAGAGTAGAGGGACAGCGCAGGAGGGGAAGACCCTCTATGAGGTGGATTGATTCAGTGACTGGGGTACTCGGGATGGGTGTATCAGAGGCAATGAGATTGGCACAGGATAGAGCAGTGCTTAGGGCTGTTGTGCGTAGGGTAGCTATGAGTTGCAAACGACTCGATGGCACATAACAACAACAACAACAACAATAACATCTTCATGAGAAGTAAATTCCTAATATTTCATCCCAGTACAAGTCCCTTCAATGCTAAGAAAATCCTCCAGTGGAGCAGCTGTGGAAGCCTCCAACCTTGACTGGGCTTGATCATTTTTTATCAGAGAAGGACAAGGAACTGGCCTTCAGCCTTGTGAAAAAACTCCTATAGTAGGATGGATAATATTTTAGGGAATATACTGACTTGCAGTTTTTGACATCATTTTCTCAAGGTTGTTCTCCAATCTCTGGCAACTAAATGATTGCATCCTCAGTATTATTATTATAATACATACAAAAGAGAAAAACAAGTTAACTCTCAGCCATCATTTTCAAAAGGATTTGGTGGAGAAAGTTATGTACCATGTGCACATCAAGCTAGAGCTCTTCAATTGCATCCAGAATGTTACCATGCTATTGTTAGCTCCTATGTGAGCACCCACAAGAGTGTTGACTAGTAGTGCATATCAGAGGCAATTCACCCATCATCTATGGATGGACAAGCAGAATAAAAGAATATGTAGTTATGGCCTTCTAGGCATTGAAGAGAAGAAATCAGAAGATCTACCAGAGTTTCTGAGTTTTTCATAAAACAAGTGCAGGATGAAGTTTGATATCTTTTTCCCAAGGCTAATAAAGCCCATCCCATGATAGCAAAAAAAGATCCAGAATGAGTCTCTGCAGACTTACCTCTTCACCTACACCAAAGCCAATGACTCTGTGAAGATGCTTTCTTCCATATAGAAGCTCTAACCACTCACCATGCGGCCCTACCATCTGTAAAATGATCTTGAACAAGAAGATAGTTATCTCCTTGGATCGGTCATTCTAAATAGTGGTGAGGGACTATATCCAGTTGAAAATCTGGTAAGTGGTGGGCAGAGAGTTAGTGTTCACTCACAAGCATGACATTTACAGTGTGCGACTTTGAAACCAGAGGAATAGTAATTACAAACTCAAGGATTGAATGCCCTGGAGTTGTTGCTGCCAGAGCAGTATCACATCTCCATGGCCCAGACCACTCGGGCTGTAAGTTGTAAACTTCCATAATCTTTATTATAACATTAAATATCTATTTAGATTTGAGATTAAAACAAGGAGGAGGGAGTTTTCCTTCATGGAGTCCATTAAAGATGGATTTCTGCTTTCAAACTCAAAATGAAAACTCATTGCCATCAAATTAAAACTGACTCACGGCTGACCCTCCAATGGAATTTTGGAGGTTGGAAATTGCATGGGAAGAGATAGACCGTCTTTCTCCCTGGAAGCCACTGACAGATTTGAACCACCAGAGGCATCATCTTTGGGTTGACAGTACAACCCTCCCTAAACTAAGCTACCAGAATTTTCTTTGAGAATTTGAGACTGCTATAAATGTGTGAAATCAAGTGACCCAGCTGGAGCTGTTCAGAAAGTACTATAATTATGCACTTGCCGGAGGATCTTGTCTTTAAAAGTACTACTTTTCAACAGCTGTAGTGAGTTGTAGTTGACACACAATAAACTAAAGACTTTAAATTAAATCTGTATATTTTAATTATGCAATTTGATATGTTTTGACATATGTAGACAACCGTGAAACTATCACCACAATCAAGATAATGAACACATCTTTCTTCCCCCAAAGTTTCCTCCTGGCCTTTTGAAATATCTTCTTCCAATTCTGTTCCTAGATAAATATAGATCTGATTTCTGTCACTGGAGATTAATTTATATTGTCTGGGATTTTATAAATATATTTATTCTTACGTTAGTTCACTATATAATTTGACATTTATCTATTCTGCTGTATTTACTGATCTTTTATTCTTTTTTATTGTGAGTAGTGTTTCAGTAGTAATACATAGGTCACTTCACCTCAAATCCTTCACTGTCCCTACCAAAAACTTTGAAGTTCATCATTGTTGTTGTTAAGTATCATCCAATTGGAAGCAAATCATAGCCGACTCTCTAGTGAGTTTTCATAGACAGTAAATCACACAGGAGGAAATTACCCATCTATCTCACATGGAGCAGCTGGTATAATTGAACCACTTGCCTTTCAATTGGCAGTGCAATTCCTTAACAGTAAGCCAGTAGAGCTTTGAGGGTCTTCGTCTTTTGGGAGTTGCTCTGCTAACCCAAGGGCCACACCTCTCTTGTGGCTGGAATCCATCTGGAACATTGCAGGAGAAAAATAGGCAACCTTCTCCCAGTTGGTATACAGAATTGGAAACTCAAGGGAGGGTCAGCTATGAGTTGGATTCAATTTGATGGCAATGGGTGAGTCACAGTTGACTCAATGATTTCTAAACTCAAAAAGAAGTAAAATAAGAAAACGAATGATAAAATCTAACATCTTTTCCTGATCAAAACACTTAACAAAATAAGAACAGAGGGGACTTTCCTTAACAGAATTGAGAGTATGTACTCTAAATCAATAGCCAACATCACCTGCAATGGAGAGAGAATAAAGATATCATCCCCCCTGACAACAGGAACCTGAAAAAGATGACCTTTATTACCTCTCCTATTCAACTTTGTACTGGCAGTCCTAGAAAAAGCATTAAGGAAAGAGATGGAAATAAGATGTATCCAAGCTGGAAAAAAGTAGGTAGAACTATCTCTATCTGTAGAAGATATGACCTTACACATAGAAGGCCCTAGAGATTTAGCAAGAAAACTAATGGACATTGAGCAATTCAAGAAAGTAGTAGGATAAACTATCAACATACAAAAGTGAATTGGATATCTAAACAACGGCAAAGAGAACATAGAAAAGAAATAATTCAAATTACAACAGCTAACTATAAGATGAAACACTTAGGAACAAATCAAACTAGATACAGAGAAGATTTTTACAGAGAAAATGACAAAACACTTATATTTTATAAAAAGTATAAATAAATGGAAGAATATACCATGGTCATGGAAAGGAAGACTCAACATTTTGAAAATGATAGTTCTACCAAAAACAATCTACAAGTTCAATGCAACCTCAATACAGATATAAATCGCATTCTTCAACAAGACAGAAAAGACAATTTCAAATTTTGTTTGGAAAAGAAAGAGACTCTGGATAGGCAAAGCACTACTAGAAAAGAAAGACAAAGTAAGAGACATCACACTTTTTTATCTCAAAATCTACTACACAGTCATAGAAATCAAGACAGGTTGGTATCAACAAAGAGACAGACACATAGATCAAAGAATTAGGATAAAGAACTCAGAAATCAACAGTTTGGAAGTCATCTGCAGCAGCTGGATTCTACAGAGGCTTGTTTGCTGGTTCTGGTGAGTATAAGGGTGGAATGTTGGCTGGCTAATGGGTGTGAAATGATGGGATTGGAAATGGTAACTCATGGTGGCTGTTATGCTAAACACTGTGACACTGATGTGTCAAATGCGATGATGGTTGCCCATGGTGGACAATGTTTGGTGGAGCTTACGATTAAAACAAGCTTGGAAGCAGGAGTGGCATCCATTTCCAAAATGGCTTGCCTCCAGAAATTCTATAAATTAGGAGAAACGATGAGTTATACAAGTGTCCAGGTCTTTCGTTCATAGGGTTGCTATGAGTCATCATCTATGACTTGATGGCACTTAACAACAACAACAGCAATCTATCATCAAGCAGTCTTTGACCAGAAGAGAAAATAGATAGGTAAAGTAACAATGGCCTCTTTAACAAGTTTTTGTTGTTAAGGGCCATCAATCGAGTCTAGTGGTGCTGGCAAAACTAGAAATCCATCTGCTGAAAACTGAAGCAAGATCAATACATTACACCATACACAAAAACCAACTCATAGTGGATTAGACATCTAGGGGTAAAACAAAAAATTTTAAAAATCATCAGAGGAAATATGGGAACAAATCTAGAAATTCCAATCATGAAGAGATTTTTAAGCATAATCAAAACCCCACAACCAGGACACGATAAAATAGATGAATGGGGCCTTCCAAAAATCAAACACTTGTATACATAAAAAATCTTCTCCAAGACAATAAAAAAGGATGTCCACAGACTAGGAAAAAATATTTTGAAAATGACATATCTGATAAGGTACTCATATCCAAAATGTACAGAGTAATTCAGTACCTCAACAAGAAAAGACAAACAATTTAATCATAAACTAGGCATAAGAGATGAATAGATGGATAGATGGTTGACCAAAGAAGAAAGCTAGATGGTCAACAAACACATGAAGAAATGCTCAAAATCAATAGTTATTTCTGCTGCTGTGGTTATGTGCCATTGAGTTACTTGTGACTCATAGTAACCCTATGTACAAATAGATCTGAACCCTGCTCTGTCTTGCACCAATTTCACTGTCTCTGACACACCTACTCCCATTATCCCAGTCACTGAGTCATTCCAATTCTTCCAGGGTTTTCTTCTCTTGCGCTGTCCCTCAACCCTTCCAAGCATGATGTCCCTCTCAAACTACTGGTCTCTCCTGGAAACATGCTCAAAGTATGTCAGATGGATTTTCAAAATCATTATCACCAAAGAGCAACCTGGTTTCACCCTCTCTGGGACAGAACTGTTTGTTCTCTTTGCAGTCCATACTCTTCTCCAGCACCACAACACAAATGCAGTGATTCTTTTTCTATCATCTTTAGTCATTGTCCAGTTCTCTGACACATAGCAAGTAATGGCAAAGACTATGGCCTGGATCGGGTGCACCTTAGTCTCTAGACTGATATCATTGCTCTTATATATTCTGAAGAGGTCCCCAAGAGAAGATTTTCCCAACATAATTAATCTTTTGATTTCCTGGTTTCTGGTAGCTTTCTAGTGTTGAGTGGAGCCAAGCAAGCTGAAGCTGTTAACAATAACAGTCTCTATCTATTATGTTGCTACCAGTTAGCCCAGTAGTGAAAATCTTTGTTGTCTTGGTCTTGACCTTCAATTAATATTGAAGGCTTGAACTTATGCAGCAAGCACTCAATTAATTCTCCTCAGTTTTAGCAAGCAAAGTTGTGTCATCTGCCTAATACAGGTTGTTGATGAGTCTTCATACAATTTTGATGCCACATTTCTCCTCATAGAACCCAGCCTCCCAGATTATCTGTTTCATGTATAGATTGAAAAAGTATGGAGATAAGATGCCTCACTGGCATGCACCATTCCTGATTTTGAGTGTTTCCTTGCTCTGTTCTGACAACTGCCTCCTTATCTAAGTATAAGTTTTGCATAAGCACAATCAAATATTCTGGAATTCCCATTCTTCTCAAAATTAGCCACAGTTTGTTTTGATCCACACAGTCAAATGCCTTTGCATAGTCAATGAAATACAGACAAATATTCCTCTGGTACACTCTGCTTTCAGCTAAGACCCATCTGATATAGGTTATAATGTCCCTAGTACCATGGCCTCTTCTAAACCCAGCCTGCACATCTGGCAGTTCTCTATTGATTTGCTACTTCAGTTGTTTCTGGATAATTTTCAGCAGGATCTTGCTTGCATGTTATAATAATGATATTGTTTGATAATTTCCACACTCTGGTCATTGTCTTTTGAAATAGGAGCAAATATGGATCTCTTCCATTCTGTTGGTGCTTGTTCTCCAAATTTCTTGGCACAGAATAGAGAGCCAGTCCACTTGTTGAAATGCATCAGTTGGTATGCTGTCAATTCCTAGAGCCTTGTTTTTTGGCCAATTCTTTCAGAGCACGTTGAACTTCCTCCTTTATCATCATTGCCTCTTGATCATATGTTGTTTCATGAAATTCTTCTGTGTCATCCAATTCTTTTTGGTTTAGTGATTCTGTGTAGTCCTTCTATCTTATTTTGATGTTTCCTGGGTCATTCGACATTCTGCCCACAGCATCCTTAAATACTGGAACACGAGGCTTAAATTTGTTCTTTCATTTTTTCAGCTTAAGAAATGCCGAGCGAGTTTGTCCCTTTTGATTTTTCATCTTTAGCTCTTCACACATTTTATTACAATACTCTCTTTTGTCTTTCTGTGCTGCCCTTTGAAATCTTCTATTCAGGTCCTTATCATCTTGATCCCCCCCCCCCCTTTGCTTTGGCTTCTCAGTGCTACACGGCAGTATTCAGAGTCTCTTTTGACATCCATTTTGGCCTTTTGTTCTTTGTCCATCTTTGTAATGACCTTTTCCATTCTTCATGAATGATTTATATCCTTCCACAACTCAAGTGGTCTTCACTCATTAAGTATTTAAGACCTCAAACTTGTTCCTGAGATGGTCTTGAAAGTAAGGAGGGATGGACTCAGGTTCAAATTTTGGTTCTTATAGATTTGATTCCATTTTCTTTAGTTTCCGTTTGAGCTTGCATATGAGTAGTTGATAATATGATCCACAATCATCTCTTAGTCTAGTTTTTATGGCTGAAATTGAGCTTCTCCAATGATTTTTCCTACAGATATAATCAATCTGATTCCTGTGTAGACCATCAGGTGATGTCCACTTATATAGTCAACATTTGTGTTTTGTATAAAAGGCATTTACAATTAATAAATCATTGATTATACTGAATTCTATCATTTTATCTTCAGCCTCATTTCTGTTACAGGTTCATGTTTCCCAAATACCAATCTTCCTCATTCCCAACTTATGCTTTCCGACCACCCATTATTATTAATCTCTCTCGGTTGCATATCCAATTGAGTACTGCTTGCAAGAATTGGTAAAAGTCATATATTTCCTCCTCTTTGACTCTGGTTGTGGGTGCATAAATTTGAATGATAGTGGTATTAACAAGTCTTCCTTGTGTGCATATGGATATTATCATGTTATAGCATTGTATTCCAAGATGGGTCTAGAAATGATCTTTTTAATATTAATTCAGCCCTATCTTTTCCTCACCTTTTCATTTCCAGCATAGTAGATTTCATGATTGTCTGATTCAAAATGTCAAATTCAATCCATTTCATTTTGCCAATGTCTAGTATATCAATAGTTATGCATTCCATTTGGATCTTGGCAGAAAGCAAACAGTACCAGAGGAATGTCTATCTGTGTTTAATTGACTATGCAAAGGCATTTGACTATGTGGATCACAAAAAAGCTGTGGACCTTGAGGAGAATGGGCATACCAGAACACTTGATTGTGCTTATGCAAAACCTATACTTGGACGAGGAAGCAGTTCTCAGAACAGAGCAAGGAAAAACTGCATGGTTCAAACTAAGGAAAGAAGTGCATCAGGGATGCATCCTGTCTCCCTACCTTTTCAATTTATATGTGGAACAGATCATTTGGGAGGCTGGGCTTTATGAAGAGGAATGTTGCATCAGGATTCAAAGAAGACTCGTCAACTACCTGTGTTATGCAGATGACACAATCTTGCTTGCTGAAACTGTGAAGGACTTGAAACAATTGCAGAAAAAAATGCCAAGAACTGTATTCTTCAATATGAATTGAATCTCAACATCAAGTAGATGAAGATTTCACTACTGGGACACTTGGCACCACCATGATGGAGAAAAAAGTGAGGTCGTTCACAATGACAGTTTGCTTGACTCCATCATCAACCAGCAGGTAAGAAATCAAAAGACAAATTGCACAGGGAAAATCTGTTGTCAGGGACCTCCCCAGAGTACTGAGGAATAAGATGCACCTGATGCAGGCCATAATCTTTTTAATTACTTGCTATGTATCAGAGATTTGGACAGTAACTAAGAATGACAGAAGAATTGATGCCTATAAATTGTGGTGCTGGAAAAGTCTTGAACATACATTGAACCACCAAGAAAACAAACAGGTCTGTCTTGGAGAGGGTGAAAGCAAGTTTTTTCTTGGAGGTTAGGATTTTGAAGCTCCATCTCACATACTTTGAGCGTGTAGTCAGGAGAGACCAGTCATCAGAGGATACCATGCTTGGAAAGGTGGAGGGAGAGGGCAGGAGAGAAAGACCATGGAATAGACAGATTGATACAGTAACTGGGACAAAGGAGGATGTGTGTTTCAGTCAGTGAGAGGAGACTCAGTGTCAAAAAAAATCAAAATTTCTTCCTTAACAATCTCCAATTTTTCTACATTTATATTTCTCCCACTCTGCGTTTTGATCATTAGGGTCTGTTTGCAACTATTTTTCCTCCTTTGTGATTACCAGTAGGAAAGCTTAGCCTCCAGTGTCATACCTGCTATTCTAATCTAAGTGTGATCTGTTGTACATAGAATTTTTTTAAAATAAAATTTGTATTTTATACTGGCATACTTAAAGAGTTTGTATACATTGTTTTCACACAGGATCTTTCCCATTTTCTTTACCCACCCTTCCCTCTACCCATTGAATCGTACGACCCTATGACTACCCCTTTGCCCATCCTCATCCCTCTGCTCCTACCCTCCCCCATTCCCCAGATTCTGATACACTTTTTACTAGTTATCTTTCTATTTTTACAATAATAGTTTTATATAGTATTTGTTCTTATGGGACTGAGAACACTATGTTCACTAAGCAAAATGTTCTCCAGACTCACCCAAGTCAAATAGTAATTTTCAAAATCGTTCATCCTGTATGCTGCGTTGTATTCCATCATGTGAATGTATCAGACTGTCTCAAACCATTTTATTGGGGTTGGACGTTTGGGCTGTTTCCATTTTCTTGTGATGGTGAATAACAGTTATGAACATTAGTGTACAAGTCTCTCTGCCTCAGTTCTCATTTTCTCAGGGTGTATTCCAATAGCTAGATCATATGGAATTTTTATGTTCAGCTTTTTGAGGAAATGCCACACTGCCTTCCAAAATGGTTGTACCATTGTACAATTCTACCAACGGTATATAAGAGTTCCTATCTCTCTATATTCTCTCTAACATTTAATACTTGCTGTCCTGGTAAACTTTGCCACTGCTACTTGGATGAGATAATATCTCATAGTGATTTTGATTTGCATCTCTCTTATTGCCAGTGATTTTGAGCATTTCTTCGTGCTTCTGTTAGCCATTTAAATATCTTTCTGGGTAAAAAGTCTTCCTATGTCTTTTGCCTATTTTGTAATTGTATTATCAGTTTTTTTCTAGCCGAGGCCCTGTATGATTATGTAAACTTTTGAAATGAGACACTTGTCTGAAATGGTATTGCCAATTATTTTTCCCCCAGGTGGTAGGTTTTCTTTTCAATCTGTTGGAAAACGTTTGATGTGCACAAGGATTTAATCTTTAGAAGGTCTCATTGATCAATTTTATCCACTCTAGATTATACATAAGATTTTGACGATCTGTTATTTCAAAAGTGGATGGCCAATCCATTGCCCTGTCTGTCTTAACTTGGGTGCTAAGCTTTACAGTAATATTTGACAGACAAGCATTTCACCCAAAAGAGTTAATGAAAGTTTATAGGCAACAGATCAAGTGTTGCCCCAGCATCCCACCACTTTAGCACGTGTGTTTTTTCACCACCCTAACTCTGCCCCGTCAACATTCAGCTCAATTCCCTATCCTGGCCCCTCCAGCATCTCCCATTTCCTACTCCTATCCAACTCTGCTCTGATGGCTCAGGCCTCCTACCACCTCTGTCCTCGCATTTCCTCTCCAATCCCGATTGATATTTGGTGCTTCTAGCACAGGGGTAGCAGGACAGTGCATTCAGTAGGGTGGTCTCCATGTGGCCAGCTGGTCTCCATGCTGTGGGGGCAGTCACCACATGGTGGGGATATCTCTACATGGAAGAAGTGGTCTCCATGCACTTCCAGGAGTGGGGTCCGTGCAGGAGAGATGCAAATTCAACAGGATGGCAATCAACAAATATTGAGATCTGAACTATCAAATTTCACATACTGCTGGTGGGAATAAAAATGGTAGAACTACTCTGAGAAACAGTCTGCTGTTTCCTCAAAATCTGAGTATAGAAATACTATTTGACCCAGCTATCTCACTACTATGAATATACCCTAAAGAAATCAGAATTGTGACATGACAAATATATGTTCATCCATGTTTTTAGAGCATTAAGAGATGGAAGTAGGCCAAGAGCCCATAAACAAATGAATGGATAGAGAGACTAAGGTACACAATGGAATATTATGAAGCATTGACAAATAATGAAATTATAAAATACATGAATAAATCTAGAAGACATCATATTGCGTAAAATAACTCAACAAAAGGACAAATGCTGCATAAGACTACTGTTTGAAAAATTGGAAAGATACGAAATAGTGAGGAGAGCAGGAAAAGAATGAGTAAAGAAAATTACATTGAAACAAGTGAAAAGAAGGATAATCTGGAAAGAATGGATAGTTAGACATCATGTGAATGACAATTAACAGTCTCATACATGACATGGCATTTCAAAGCGAATTATGGAAGGAGTGGTGAGAAAAATACATAGGAAAGAATCAATGATATACCAATTTCTTTGTAAACTTTCACTAAAATCACAATAAAAATTAAAAACAACAAATACGGATAACAACTAAATTGTTTAAACAGGTTAAATTATTTACCAAGGCTTATCTAGCCTTTTTATACATGTTAATTTATTTAACACAAAGGGGAAGGGAGCACGTTCATTTGGATTATTTCAAATTTATGTTAATCTCATGCATTATAACGTAGGACTTTTCTACGGTTTTGGGGGGAGTATAAGAGTGTAGAAATTATCAAACAATATCATTAATATCACATGCAAGGAATATTCTTTTGAAAAAGTATCCAAAAATGACTGGAACAGCACATCAACAGGCAGGCATGGTTTAGAAGAGGCCATGGAATGAGGGATATTACAGCTACTATTAGATGGATCTTGGCTGAAAGCAGAGAGTACCAGAGGAATGTCTGTGTTTCATTGACTATACAAATGCACTTGACAATGTGGATCACAACAAAACTGTGGCAGACTCTGAGAAGAATTGGAATCCCCAAACACTTGACTGTGCTTATGTGAAACCTATACTTGGACCAGGAGACAGTTGTCAGAACAGAGCAAAGAAATACTGCATGATTCCAAATCAGGAAGGGTATGACTTCTAGTGACCTTATGAAAAAGGGATATGAACTCAGTCTTGTCCTGCACCATCCTCACACATCATGACACACAAAAGCCCATTGTAGTAGTCACCATGTCAGTCCACCTGGTCATGGGTCTCTCCTTCGCCGACCCTCCATCCTTCCCTCTCCAAGAAACAGCACCTCCTAGCAACATGTCCAAAGCATGTGAGGCAATGCCGCTTCACTCTTGCCTCTAAAAAGCACTCCGGCTTCACCCTCTCCAAGACACATCTGTTTGTTTTATTGGCTGATAAATGAAGTTGAAAAAGAAAAGAGTAATAATAAACTTACATAATATGCAGTCCAGTAATACAAATCAGCATATCATTTGTAAATGAAAACATATAAGTAAAAGCAACTATTTATTAAGTAACAGGAATTATATATGCTAGTAAGATTGTAAAACAGCTATTAAGTGATATAAATCACAATGCAGGTAATTAATGAAATCTAACTCATATTTCCTTCAATTCATTTGCCAACTCTAGGCACTGTTTGTGTGATCTTTTATGTAATGTGTAACTTTACATATGAGACAACATAAAGAGTTACGTCCATTCCTACACAGTTGGAATTAATAGTCACCATGGTGCAATTGATCCAGTCCATGGTCTTCACAATTATTTTCAATGCATCAGAGAGCTGGATAATGGCTAAGGAGGATAGAAGAATCAATGCCTTTGAGTGTGGCACTGGAGAAAATTCTTGAACATATTATGGACCATCAAGAAGACAAATAAGTCTGTCTTGGAGAGGGTAAAACCAAGTTTCTCCATGGAGGCTAGGATTTTGAAGCTCCATCTTACATACTTTGGGGCATGTGGCCAGGAGGGACTGATCCTTGGGAAGGACTTCATGGGTGGAGGGACAGCACATGAGAGGAAGACCCCGGATGAGATGAATCGATGCGGTAACTAGGGCAATGGGGGTAGGTGTATCAAAGTCAGTGAAACTGGCTCAAGACAGGACAGGCTTCAGAGCTGCCATATAGAGGCTCATTATGAGTTGCAGATGACTTGATGGCACATAACAACAATATCCCCTCCATCAAAAGCATTATTACAGACATGGAACAAAAGAACACACATCTGAAAGCACATCCCACCAAATGGATCCTCAACCACTGCCTTCTACTATAGCCTCAGACCATGTGGAGTTGCCCTGTAGCATGAATGGTGTATCCACCATGGCTGTCAGATGGTCATCTCTAGGGAATACAGCAGCTCCACAGACCGAAGGGGTCTGAATGATGCACAAAATACTCCTTAAGAGTGGCTATCTCTGGTGAATAAGTGAGGTGAACAACATGAAT
>NW_006399900.1:2291107-2317996 GCF_000299155.1 Elephantulus edwardii
CCATTGAATGGAAGACCTCCAGGTAGATGATGACTTTGACAATGAGATCTAGTGTGTCAGAGACGATGAGGATGGTGCAGGATAGGCAGGGTTCAGGTCGGCTCTTCCTAAGGTCATCATGACTTGTGCTCGACTCGATGACACTAAGTAACAACAACAATGCCGTAAGACAGAAATAATGGGGTTTTACCCTACAGCTTGCAGATGAAATATTGTGTGGATTTTTATTTGCTTGTTTCCAAATAAACATGCTTAAAGCTAAAGACCTTTGCACCTCTTTGGGAAAATAAGTTCTTTTTATTTCCCCAATGTGCTGTGCATGTTACACGTTTCTCTTTAATCAGGAATTCTATCAAATGTTGTGCTATTTTGCTAAATCAGCAATAATCAGAAAAATTGATGTGAACAAACTTGCTTTTTATTTCATTGCTTATTTCCATTTTCATTTTACAAGACTTTGAAGAGATGAAAGCAGTGTAAACATGAAGGCTGCTGAGTAACCGCTGTGGGTCCTCCTGTGTTCACACAACTAGAGTTTCTAATAAAATTGTATTTAGAGCTGATCCTAGCACTATATCCCATTCCCGTCTTGCCTGAGTACCCATGTCTGCCATCACAGGAGTGTTATCAAGCATTCCAAGTGCCTGCAGGTGGTCAGGTCAGGCCAGAGGTAGTGGCCAAGTCCAAGGACATGTCCCCATAAGCAAGGGATGTACATCATTATTAGAACCTGTGCAAAGCTTTGTCTTTCACACCTTGGGCAAGTAGCTGGGTGAGCTGTGCCTTGGAAAGGACATCATGCGTGGAAAGATAGAAGGTTGGTGAAGGAGAAGATTTCTCCAATGAGATAGTTTGACACAATGACCTCAACAATGGGCTAGAGTGTGTCAGCGATGGTGAGGATGATGCAGGATAAAGAAGGGGTCATGTCAGTTAGTCATAGGATTGCTGTGAGCTATACTTTATCAATACGACACCTAACCTCAACAATACTGTAAAATAAAAACATAACAATTTGTTCAAATAATATTAAGCATTTCAAGATGAACATAGCAGAGCCTTAACTCTACCATGGGGTCCTTCTAAACATGTGCCTCTGTGTAACAAGTCTTGAAACGCAGATCGTATTTCAGCAAACAGCAACTAGTGATAGATGTTGAGGATGATCCTTTTTAAAGAGAGTTTCTACACAATGCTTATGTGAGCAACTTCCTCTGTCTAAAAGACTGGAAAAAAAAATTTTTTTCTTATTTTTTAAAATACTAAGCAGAAATTCTGGAACCATCTAACCAGAATTTCAAAACAATGATGATTTATATCCATTATTCATCTCAGTTTGTCATAGTTTGCATGTTGCTGCATATTGGAAACTGCGGCAGTGGGATTTCAAAAACCAGCAGGTTCACTTATGGTTGTCAGGTTTCAGTGGAGCTTACAAATTAAAACAGACAGGGAAGAGTTGGCAATCTACTTCTGAAAACTGGCAACTGAAAATCTCAAGAATCACAACAGAATATTGTCCTCACACTACCAATGACTCTAAAGTTGGCACAAGAATCCAACAATGTTTCGTTCCTTTATACTTAATGTCACTGTGACTCAGAGGCAACTCAATGGCAACTTACAAACTTTTCTTCATGGGTATGGGAGGCAGAGGTCAAGACTATATTAAAAAACAAACAGGACTATTTTTTCCCATAAAAACTGATCTACCTTTGGAAGGGAGAGGAAACAGACTGAAAAAAATATAAATTTTAGGAAGAAGGCTAACGTATTTCTAGAAATAGCTGCTTGTCATGGCAAAATGTTGAGAGATTTTCATTGGCTTTTCTGAAATGATTTGGAAGAGCAAAGCAGAGGATAAGACCTCAGAGGTAATATCAAGTGAAAAAATTGATCTTGAGCTTCATGTGAAGAGGGGAAGTTTGGTTGAACATTAGAGTATATCCCAAAGGCTAGGAGTAGAATGAACACAATTCTCAAATGAAATTCTATTTACACCTTATGTTGCCCATATACTGTGGCTAGCATGTGCCAGATCCCTTTCATACATGATTCTACTAAATATTAAATTGTGTTTATTTTCACAGCAAACTCCCATGACATGTACTACCATCCTCATTTTGCAGAGATCAGAACTTGGGTTAGAGATTAGAATGACAGAGATCAGAATTTGGCTGAGTTTGTGTTGTTATACTATATAAGACTCCAGTCGACATCTTGACAAGACATTATCTGGAAAAAACATGAAAACGCAACAAAGAGAGGAACCAAATACATCACAAGAGTGAACAACCTTAGCAACATGAACAATAGAAATGTGATAAACTCAGAAAAGATATAAAATTGAATTAGATGTAACAGTTGACATTAGTCCTTATGCCATCTATATTTTGAACTGATATTTACGTTTTCTTCTATTTTGTAGAAAAGAGTTTAGTAACTTATTTCTTAAAGGTTCATATCTTGATTTTTCATTAGAAGAGGACTCTCCAGTGTTTTGCAAGGTTAAGAAGAAAATTCTCTGCTTATTAGTAACTCAAACAGATGATAAAGGCATGGAATATTTTGACCTACTGGAGTAAGGCAGTGTCTAGAAATTCTTAGATAAACATAGTTCATGTTCGAAACATATTTATGGAGAAAAACATTATGTAATAAGGGAAAGAGTATAAAGCTGCATGTGGTAAAAATATTTAATATTTCTTGTCACTGTCCAGGTTGTCAACATTTAAATTCAATAATGTCAAGTTGTACCTTTAACAGATTTCTGCATCCTAAGGAAAGACCTTTATTATTATAACCTCCAACCAAGGATATATCCTCAAGAAACTATGAACCAGCCATTTTCATGGAACTTGCATTTTATAGTAACTGTCCACTTTATGAACATTTACTGAAATGCCTCATTTCTTTGGCTAATGTCCATGGACATTGTGTAAGAATATTATGTTGTAACAGAAAAATTTCAGCCTTGCTATACTATAGATTGATTTCCTTTTCATCCCACAAAGAAGCCAAGAAAGAAAGATATGTGCCTATTTCCCTATAATGACCCAACATGATACCGCGAAGACATCGTGGAAAGAGGTGAAGACAGCCTTTGCAATGCCTTCTTTTTCCTGGTATGTGATATCTTACAACTTCCCTCAAAAACTCAACAACATATCCAGAGTCCCACCAGCATGATCGTGAAGGAGACAAACAGTGACGGGGCTATTGTTATGTACCATCGAGTAAACTACGACTCATAAAGATCCTCTGAACAGTAGTTCTGAATCTGGCTCCATCCTGAGCCAATCTCATTCTCTCTGTCTGATATTGTTGTTGTGTGCTGTAGAGTTGTCTGTGACTCATCGTTACCCTATATACAACAAGCCTGTGCCCTACTCTATCCTATGCCAATCTTATTGTCTCTGACACACCTATCCCCATTACCCCAGTCACTGAATAAACCCATCTCATTGAGGGTCTTCCTTCTTGTGCTGTCCTTCCATCCTCCCAAGCATGATGTCCCTCTGTCCAAAATATGTCAGACAAAGCTTCAGAATCCTTGCCTCCAAGGAGCAGCCTGGCCTCACCCTCACCAGGACTAACCTGTTTGCTCTCCTTAGCGGTCCATGGTATATACTCTTCTCCATCACCAGAACTAAAAGGCGTCTATATTCTTCTGTCCTCCTTAGTCATTGTCCAGCTTTCTCAAGTAATTGAGAAGACCAAGGCTTTGATCAGGCACATCTTACTCTCCAGACTGGCAGCGTTGCTCTTCAGCACTCTGGAGAGGACTGGGTCAGAATGTGTGCCAAACAAGTGCTGAATGGCTCCTTCAGTGATGGCCTTCACTGCTTGCTCTCTCCTCTATGGCTCTGCCTAACGCTAAATTTGGTGTCATTTGTGTTGTGTTCCCAGAAAGCTGTAACAATTGAAAAATAAACTGCCAAACTAACTTTCACTGAAATGTTAATTGTGAACAATCACACAATATGCCATCTACTCAAGGATATTTGCATTTTGTTGTGGTCTTACCATCAACTAAAATATGTTGTTATTCAAAGAAATATTTGTTTTAAAGCTAACCAAAGGAATAAGTCTCCAATGGTGAAATTTTTGGCACCATAACAAGCCAAGTGGAGAAGTTGTTTTTGGATAAAAAATCATTCCAACTATCATTCAAATCCCACAAAGAGCTAACTACCAAGCTGATCTTTTGCTTCTGATTAATGTCAGAAAAGTTCTGCCCTACGTCTGGATAGAGTTCTGTCCAGAAAATGCCAAGTTAAATCTTTCCTACAGTGCTTAATGGGGTAGGGGGTTATGCTACTGCCCCCAAGGCCCACAACTGCTGGGAAATTCTAATCCCACAGCAGTTACAGAGGAGAAAGATGATCTCCTCCAATGTGGTTTACAGCCCTGGAAACCCAAAGAAGCTTCACCTGTAGAGTTGGTTCTGATTCGACAGTAATGAGAGTGAGAGTCCCTTGAGTCCAGATAGTAACAAAACACACAACTGAAAACCATTAGTTTGATATCGTACTGAAGAGGAGGGTGTGGTTTATCAACTAAATGAAATAATTACCTACCAGACTTTCTTCTAGGAAATACACTGAATAGTCTATAAAACTAATATTTCAAATTCTTTTGTACCAGAGAATTAATTCTTCTTGAGCCTGAAGAAGACCAGGCTACACTGAAGATAGTAACTGTTGTTGTATACTGTTGAGTCAGAACGACCCACAGTTGACCCTCTAGTGGTTTTTCAGAGCTACTTAATAGCATGGGAGGAGATTGCCCATCTTTCTTCCATGGAGCAGCTGATGGATTTGAAACACGTGCCTCCAGCACTGCAGTGCAGCTTCTTACCACGAGGCTACTAAGGTAAACAACAACAACAACAAGTTTCCAAGACTTACTGAAATACCTGTTGTGGTGTTGCAGCAAACAAGAACAAATGCAACCCTGGGTGTGTTCACACATCTAAACCATAAAATATGAAAACAACTATTTGGCCAACATGCTAAAAAGCTCTATATTTGTGCCTTTTTTTTAAAAAAAAAGGGGGGGGCACAGAAGGGATAATCTAACAGAGCTTAGAAATTATCTAACAACATGATTAATACCACATGTAAGTAAAATCCTGCTGAAAATAAATTTTCAAATGGCTGGAGCAGATTATTCACAGGGGACTACCTAAATTCGAAGCTAAACTCAGAAAAGGCTCTGAAGCAAGTGATATTGCTAAAGAACATTAACAACTATAGCAAAAATTAACAAAAATTATTAACATTATTATTCTCACAACTAACCAATAGATGACATCTTGAAAAATGTATTTGAAAATATAGATTAAAGTTGTCAGGGATTTGTACTTACTTTGATTAACCATCAACAACCTTAGAAGCAGCAGTCAAGAAATCAAATGGTAAGCTGCACTGCAATCTCAGAGGTGCGCAGTTCGAATCCACCAGATGCTCTGATGGAGAAGGAGGAACAATGTCCTCCTGTACCAGTCAGATCTGATTTGACGGTACACTCACACAAAAATAATGAAATAAACTTAAAAAATTATTTAAAAAAAAAAAGAAATCAAATGGTTTGCTGCATTGGAGAATTCTACTGCCATAGATTGGCAAAGAACAAGAATGTTAGTTTCTAGAAGCTGGACCAGGCCATCACTATTTCCAATTGCTTCATGTGAAGATGAATGTTAAACAGGGACTAAGGGAGACCAAAGAGGAATTGATTCCTTGATATCATGGAAGAATACTGACTATACAATAAAGGCTCAAAAGCCTGAACAAATCTGTCTTGGACAACTGGAGTGCTCCCCAGAGAGAAAGTAATTAACACTTTGACTCACATACTTCGAGTGTATTTTGGGAAGGAGCCAGTATCTGAGAAAGGATGTCACTCTTAGCAAAGTGTGGGATTAATGGAGAAGAAAACCCTCAATGAGATGGAATGGTACCTTGACTGCAGCAAAGATCACCTTTAGCACTGCAGAGATTGTGAAGATGGCACAGGGTTAGGCAGGATTCTGTCCTGTTCTATATGTGTTGCTTCTGATTGCCGTCTAGTCAAGAGAGACCCTATGAACAAAAGGCTTGAAGTCTTTCTGTAACTATCGGCATTTCTCCAAGTACCAGAGGCATGTTGTTTAGGAAGTGTTTGACATTCCTGCTTCCAGATATGAATTAATCCGGGAGCTCCACCAAATCCTGCCCATAGTGGGTAGCCATTATGGTATTTGACACACCTATGGAATAGTTACTAAGCATCACAACAACTGTTCTAGATAAGATCAATATAAAGTGAGAATCCACTCAGTGGAATCCAACAACTTAACAGAAACATATTTAACTAATTGCTTATGTGTTTCCACAAATTACCAAAATCAAACTTACTGTTGTCGAGTCTGTTTCAACTCAAAATGATCCCAGCTCTTTGCTGGTCTAGTGGTAGGGAATTGCATTGCCAATACAAAGACAGGTGATTCAAATCCACCAGGTGCTCCACAGGGTGGAAACTAACAGTCTCCCTCTGTGTGATTTATAGCCTCTAACACTAGAGGAGAGTCAGTTCACTCGCCAGCACATAACAACAACAGCAAGTCTGCAAGTTTTTCAATAACAAGGTGCTATACACTGAGCTACAACAAAATAGAGAATAGCTTTGGATTCTTCCACTAATTGGTGCCACATGTGGTTAGGTGCCCTCAAGTTCAGCCCAACCCACAGCAACCCTTATGCGTAGTAGAACGAAACACTGCCTAACCCTGAGCTGTTCACACAATCATTGATTGCTATGTTAGGACCTATTGTTTCAGCACATCTCCAGGTGGGACTTTTTCAATTCTGGAAGCAATACGGTCCTCATTTGGATAGGAAACTCAGGCATATTATTCAAGTGACTTGAAAAGCTGCTAGTTTTGACTGGAGCACAGAACAGTAAGACTTTACAAAAGATTCAGGCTGCCGTATAAGCTGTTGTGCCATTTGGGCCATATAATCCAGCCAACTCCACGGAGCTTGAAGTGGAAGGGCCAGATCAAAACGTTCTTTGAAGCATTTGGCATGTTGCTGTTGATGAATCTCAGCACAAATCCCAACCATGGTCTGGTGATAGCTACTTTCCTTTTGAGAGACAGCTTTTGTCTTCTTGTCACTGGGCCTTTGGTAAAGACTGGAAAGTTAACCAGAGGCCACCAAGTCACCACATAGCCTGAGCTGCCTACCAAGACCTGAGTACTGTCTGGTCCAGACTCATAAAACTGGGTGTGCTCAGATGAAAGTGATGGAGGGACGGTCAGACATGAAAGCAAGTATTTCGTGAGAAAGTGTTCCATGTGCCAAGAGTTTTCACTCTTTTGTCTCTCAGCTGCGTCTAGGATCTTTATTCAGAGTTCCTTATGATCATCAATTCGTTATGAGCAGTTGACTGAGGGAGAGAAAAGCTGTGTCTGGTTTGTAGGGTGCTCTGTATTATATGAAGATACAGCTCAAAAGTGGATAACAGCCGCACTGAGAACTACGCCAAGGTCAGTGTTGGAGGGAAATGTTTCTAACGAGTAAACTTTTGAGCAATTTGCTTAATTGTTCAAGCATGCTTGGAAGGAGAAATGGAAGATGTGAAACTCTGTACTAACCCATGTATTATGGCCTGTGGTTTTCCTGGATGGCCAGGAACACAATCAGAAAATTGGCGACAACAGACAGTGAGGAAGTACAGGGTTAGCCTTCTCTGAATAAGCCAAAAAAGAAGCAATTTATGTCTCATGTGAATATTACAGAATGATCTCAGAAGAGGAGGATTTTAATAGTCAAGCAGATAGGTTAACGCTTTCTGTGTGAACTAATTATCCTCTTTCTCCAGAAACTTTGGATGTTGTCCGAGTGAATATGTTTGCAGGGGTGGAAATTATATATAGATTGAGTAACATGGACTTTCAACCAAGAAGGTTGACTTTTCTATAGTGAAGTAACCTAAGAATATATAGGACTCAGTATTGATCTCTGCACTGGTTGATTTGGTAACCATTTAGTGACTTGGTGGTAAGCTGATGAAATTGCATCAGCCCCATCAAGGAAAGAACAGTACTGTATTCTTAACGAAATAGAAATTTGCTCAGGACAATAATTTGCTTTCCTTGGACACAAGCTTCTGCACAGACTCTCATTTGTGGATTTACAGAATGCTTTCGACATTCTCATGCTATCTTCTTCAACTTCAGTCCAAGGAACTCACTTGACAGTAGATCAAGTACAGAAATATGTTCTGGCTCATGGAATTCACTCACCTTACCACATTCTCCACTTTCTTGAAGAAGCTGGCTTGATAAGAGTGAAGGCATAGCCATGGTGAATAATACTTTGCCTTTTGGGGGCAATATTCTCCAGGAAGAGCAACTGGAACAGTACATTGACAGTGAACTATCAAAATTACAAACTGGATTTAGAAGAGGCCATTGGCACTAGAGATATCACTGACAATATCAGATGGATCTTGGCCAAAAGCAAAGAGTACCAGACAAATGCCTATCTGTGCTTCTTTGACTATGTAAAGGCATTTGATTGTGTGGATCACAACACATTGTGGCTAACCTTGAGAAGACTGAGAATCCCATATAACACCGACCTTGAGAAGACTGAGAATCCCATATAACACCTAATTGTGCTCGCACAAAACATACACTTGAACCAGGAGATAGATATGAAAATAGAGCAAGAAAATGCTACATGGCTCAAAATCAGAAAGGAACTGTGTCAGGTATTTATCTTGTCTCAATTCATTTTTAATCCACATGCATAACAGATCATTCAAGAGGCTGGACTTCATGAGGAGGAATGTGGCATCAGGATTTCAGGAAAACTCACCAATAACTTGCATTTTGCAGATGACACTGAGGAAGACCTTAAGTATTTGCTGCAGAAGGTCAATAACTGTAGTCTGCAATATAGATTGAAGATCAACATCAAGAAAATGAAGATTCTTGCCACTGGGCCAATTGGCAGCATCATGATGGATGGAAAGGAAATTGAGACTGTTAACAATTTCCATTTGCTTAGTTCCACAATCAACACCGTTGGCACCTGCAGTCAGGAAATCAAAGGATGAATTACGTTAGGAAAATCTGCTGTCAGGGACCTCTCCAGAAGTGTTGAAGCAAAAGGATACCTATCTAGAGACTAAGGTGTGTCTAATCCAGACCATGACCTTAGCAATTAATTGTTATGAATCAGAAGACTAGACAATGACCAAGGATGGCAGAAGAATTGATTCCTTTGAGTTGTGGTGCTGGAGAAGAGTATTGGATATACCATGGACTGCTAACAAAAATAATAGGTCTGTCCTAGCGAGGGTGAAAGCAGGCTGGCTGCTCCTTGGAAGCAAAGATTTTGAAGCTCCATCTGACATACTTTGGGCATGTAGAGTGGAAAGATCAGTCCCTGGAGAAGGATATCATGCTTGGAAAGGTCGAGTGACAGTGAAGGAGAGTAAGACCCCAGAAGAGATGTTTTGAATGATACAATAACTGGGGTAATATAGGTAGGTGTGTCAGAGTCAATGAGATTGGTTTAGAATAGAGCAGAGTTCAGAGCTATTGTTCATAAGATTATAAGATTACATAAGATTGTTATTCATAAGGTTTCAAGTCGTAGTCAACTTGACAGTATATGACATGTCGTTGTTGTTATGTGCTGTAGAGTCGCTTGCGACTCATAGCGACCCTATGTACAACAGCCCTAAACTCTGCTCTGTCCTGTGCCAATCACACTGTCTCTGACTGTCCTATCCCGATTATCTCAGTCACTGAATCAATCCACCTCATAGAAGGCCTTCCCCTCCTGCGCTGTCCCTCCACCCTCCCAAGCATGATGTCCTTCTCCAAGGACCGGTCTCTCCTCATCTTTTTCCAGCATTCAGGATTCATGGGTCCAAGAAGTAAGAGCTCCATTCATCATTACTCAAAGCAAGTTACCCACAAAACTTCTGCTTCTTGTATCTGCAAATCCATGCTCAGAAGTTTTAGTTCCAAAAAGAAGAATTCTGGGAGACACAATATGAATTCCATTTAACTGGAAGTTATTGATGTTATTTGATGTCACTTCACACTGCTCATGCTACTTGATAAACAAATGAAAGGAGTTGCTCCGTAATCAGACTGATATTACATAATGGAGGCAAATAATAGCATATATGGGATTTATAAGACTTTTTTGGTTATATCTTAGCATTAGCATACCTTGTGATTAAAGTCTATGGAAAACCAATTTGTACATGACACCTAAAGGTCCATACTCTTCAGACATAGAAATTTAGGTCCCTCTATAAGGTAAAGAAACACAGATAGCCATGGTGCCAGCTGATGGCAAAGGGAATATAGAATTAGTCGTAGAAGAAGGCAGTTCTACATTCCAGTGATAACCACATGAGTAGCTTCAGAAATGAAGACTGAAATTGTTATAAGCATTTCTTTTTTTGTATGCATACTAGGAATATGTTGAGGGTTTTTCTTTTATAAAATATAAGATAATCTGGAATCCTCCAATAGCTTTGTGGGAGAAAGATGGATAATGTCCTCTTGTACAATGTATAGTCTCAGAAACTAAATAGTATATCAGCTATGAGACAGTTCCTATTCAATAGCAATGAATTTGAATACATTTCCAGTTGTATAAGGATAACAGGAAAAAAAATTGCCACCTTTGAACTGTGGTGTTGGAGAAGAGCACTGAAAATCCCATGGACAGGCAAGAGGACAAACATACATATTTTGGAGAGGGTGCAGCTGGATTGCTCTTTGGAAGCAAGAATGATGAGGCTTTGCCCCACATACTTTGGACATGTTGCTAAGAGGTTCTATTCCTTGGAGAAGGATATGATATTGGGAATGGTTGAGGGTCAGCGAAAGAGAGGAATACCCTCAACCAGGTGGACTGACACAGTGACTGCTGCAATGGGCTCTTGTGTTACAGGAAGTGTGAGAATGGTGCAGGACAGGACTGAGTTCAGATCTTTTGTTCATAGGGTCCCTATGAGTTATACTCAACTTGATGGCACCTAACCACAACAACCAGTTATGTATGGGTTAGTTGCATCTTATTAGGATAGCTATTATTGTTACTATATTTTTTAAGATTATAAATACTTAAGGAGATACGGAAGGTGTAAAGTTGGTACGTGAATATTAAAGTGGATGTCAGTCTGGTGGCCTGTGATTATCTGATGTGGTAGTTGTTACTAGGTACTGTCAATTTGGGACCAACTCATAGCTGACACTCCAGTGGGTTTTCAGAGACAGCTAAGCACACAAGAGCCGATTATCCATCTTTCTTTCACAGAGCAGCTAGTGGATTTGAGCTGCGTGCATTTAGGTTGGCAGTGCAGCTCCTTACCAATGAGCCGCCAGATGTGGTTATGCTCTTGGTAAGAGTTGAGATAGTAAAAGAATTTTCTTAATGATACATGATGTAATTGTAACCACAATATGAGATCTTCAGTAAATCCCCAATCAACTGAAAGGGAGTTTCCTTAGGGATCTGTCCCATATCAAATGTGAATATATGTCTAGCAAAACCCTAGATTTTTGCTTATTTTGAATCCTGAAACCAACTCATCACCACCTGACCTCTCAGTTTTTGTAAACTAGCAACTTGCAATATGACTAGCTATCTTTATCTTTTTAATTTGCTTGTTATCCATCATCCACCATCTGACCTGTGATCTTTCATTTATGTGCCTCTCATTTTTATACTTAAGTTTATGGTTATACTTACATTTTTTATTTGTATTTATATATTTTTATTTCTGTAGGTGGCGCAGTGGCAAGAAGCTGAGCTGCAATCTGGAGGCACGTGGTTTATGGCTACCAGTTGTTCTGCAGAAAAAGGATGAGCAATCTCCTTCCGTGAGATTAACTGCCTCTGAAAACCCGCTGGGGGGTCAGCTATGGGTTGGTTCTGACTCTACCGTACATAACAACAACATATGCCTATAAAGTTATCTAAGGCACCTAGTTTGCTGCACTTCAGAAACCCTAAGAAACAAAGTGTTCAATGCCATATCAAAGTCACAGGTCACAAAAGCCAATTCCATCTCAAGGGAACTTCACATGTGTAGAGTAGAAATACTTCTCAAAGGTTCCTCAAGGCTGTGACTGCTCAGAAGTACACTCTGTAGGCTTGAGAGGTACATCTGGATGGGTTCAAATCATCAACCTTGTGGCTACCTGTAAGGCACTTAACTGTTTATACCACCAAATGACTCCTCCACGGCCACAGCATTGTTAGGTAATAGAGGCAGAACTAGAACATGTGCAGTCAGGTTCTAGAATCTTCAGTCTTATCTCTCACAAACAGAAATCTTAAATCATAGGAGTAGAAAAGGATCATCTCCCTCACCATGTTGTCGTTGTTGGTTGCATTTGAGTTGAGCACAACTCATAGTGACCTTTTGAACACAAGGTCTGAAGCCCCTCTACAACTACTGACATTTTTCAAAGTGCATAGAGTTTCTGGAGGCATGTTGTTTAGGAAGTGGATGCCACTCCTTCTTCCAAACCTGTCATAGTGTGTTATTGTTATGTTCTGTTGAGTCACTTGTGATGCATAACGACCCTATCTATGTACAGCAGCTCTGAACCCTTCCCTGTCCTGAGCCAGTCTTACTAACTCCTACACATCAACCCCCATTATCCCAGTTACTATATTAATCCAGCTCAGTGAACATCCAAATTAAGACAAAAGAAGGATTGGCCATCCACTTCTCAAATATAACTGGCCTTGAAAACCATCTGGTCAGCAAAGCAAACTAAGAGTAGACTAACAGATATGGCAACTGAAGTTGAGCCCTCAAATTTAGAAACACAAAGGACGAGAAACAGTTGTAAGAAATTGGCAATTGGAACATGAAATGTGAGAAGTATGAATGTAGGAAAACCGAACATTGTAAAGAAAGAAATGGAACACATAAAGATTGATATACTGGACATTGGCAAAATGAGATGGATTGGCACGGGACATTTTGAATCCCACGATCATATGATCTATTATGCTGGAGATGAAAAGCTGAGAAAAAAGAGGGTTGCTTTCATACTTAAAAAGGCCATTTCTAGATCCATCTTGAAATACAGTATTGTGAATGACAGATAATATCCATACACCTACAACTACAAGAAAGACTTGTTAATACCACTATCCCTAAGCATAGATATGGCTTAATTAGTACTCTGCCAACCTTGCAGAAACCTTGACCTGTGTGTGAGAGATGTAATGAGTCCTTGTCACGTGATTTTGAGTGTTTGAATCCATCAGCTGAAAGAAGATCCTAATGTTACAATGTACTTTATTTTAGAGTTAAACTGGAGCTAGAGCATAGGAGTGAATCTGGAATGAGTTTAACATAATTGAAGTATATAATAATGAACACGTGGCAAACACAAAAAGAGCGCTGACTTTTTCGGGGGGGGGGCATGGTACAAAGAAGCTGAGAGTAGCTCAACTGTGGAACAAACTTCAATTTGTTATTCCTGATTACTTGAGGGTACTACCAAGAATCCTAACTCTCTTACACTTTAGTTCTATGTCTCCACATAGCCTGAGCAAGCACACTTTTAGGATCAGAGGGGGCCCTAGGCAGATATACAAATATAGGTGAAAAGAAAACAATACTAGGACATCATGAACCATAGAATACGAGGGATAAATATACAATGGCACAGGTGGTGTAGTGGTAAGGAGCTGCGCTGCCAACCCAAAGGTACACAGTTGTAATCCACCAGCTGCTCTATGGGAGAGGAATGAGAAATCTCCTTCTGTGCAATTTACTGCCTCTGAAAATTCACTGGAGTGTCAGCTATGGGTCAGTTCTGACTTGACTGCACACAACAACAGCAACAACAATGTATCCTTTTAGTAATAATTCCATGTCTTCTGAGTTTAAAAATGATGCTAGCACCTCTTCATGGGGGATATTCTCTATGAAGCTTTCATTGTTGCTGGTCATTAGTATTTCTCACATCCAAAACTATGTTAAATAATAACTAGAATATGTTAAATAATAGCTAAGGGTATGAATCATTGTTGTTATGTACCTTCAAGTAAGAACTGACTCATTGCTAGCCTCCAGTGGGTTTTCAGAGGCCATAGTTACACAAGAGGCAACTGCCAATCCTTCTCTTTTGAAGCTGCTAGTGTATTTGAATTGCAATCTTTGGGTTGACAGTGCAGCTCCTTACCTACTAAACCAGCACAGCAAGGGGTCATTTACTAACTGAAAAACTATTTATTGAGTATCTCCATATCCCAGGAGCACTTCTAGGTATTAAGGATGCATTAGTAATGGAATAAACAAAGATTTTTGCCCGTGTATAGACAGCATTAGAGTAGGAGTTAAAAAGAAAAAGACTATGTTGTTAGAGCATGCATTTTATTGTTATGCTAGAAGGTCAATGCCACAATGAAAGACAGAATACAAAGAATGAAGATTTTTAACAAGATCATCTGGTCTGTTGGGTTAATAAGAGCCTGTGAATGGAGGGGAGTATGGAGGTCAAAGTAGACAGGTTAGTGGGGAGGCGGCTGCAATAATCCAGGTGAAGAAGGATGAGGAAGCCCAGGTAACATTGTGGGTATGGACATGGTGTGAGGCCTCTGACTAAAGAATAGGATTTCCTGGAAGTCTGCATGCAGAATAAAAGCAATTGCAAACTATCATATCACATAAAACCCTAGGGGTGAAACTTAGTCCAAAACTCTCATGTTACAATCAAGAACCTGAACCCAGAAGTGTAGGGAGCTGGAATCATTCCCAAGGATACCTAGTTGAGCTAGAAGTAGATGCCTGTGTCCCTGACCCCAAATAATTGAGGCTACCCGGACTGAATTCAACGAGTAAAAAAAAGTTTTTAAAAAATTTAAAAAATAGTTAAGACCAGAAGATTTTTGAGCCTCTGATAGGTTGTTCCTAACATAACAGGTGACTTGACTTATCCAGTGCAAGAATGACATTTCTTTTTATAGCAATAGTCAGACCCGGCTAATAACCATGTTTTCATGAAAAACATAAACAGATTTTCCTCTTAACTCTTTAATAAATGGCAACTTCTTGGAAGAGCCGTGCAATCTCCTCTTGACAGTGATGAGATGTGTACTCAGGGGAATATCAACATCACATTGAACAATGCGATCTTCTCTGTCCTTTGGTACTGCATTGACGTTTCTCACAGATGCATTTTCTTCTCCTCTGGGAATGCCTGGGGAGTTACTTGGCTTTCAGAAGTAAAGCACCCTCGGGTAAGTGCAAAACCCTGCACAAAATTCTATCTTGGCTTCCTGCACTTGTCATAATCTCTACGCTATCAGTCAGGACCCTCTGCCAAAAACAGCCCTATTTATGTTTTATTAAAGAAGTCATAGTGAATACCCAAAAGCTGATACCATAATTTTTACACATATGGAACTGAGTGAAGGGGCCAGCTCTGAAATGAAGCCAAGCTAATTTTGAGGGAAGACTGTTTGTTCCCCTTCATTTTCTGGCACCACTGTCCAGCTCTTTTCCCCCTCATATTAGGCACACGTCATTGATGGGAGAGCTAATTAATCAAATGTAACTTATATTTGGAACTTGAAGGCAAATAGTACTGTTGGTTTTTTTCAAATATCATCAGTTGCTGTGTGGGTTTTTTATAGTCTAGGGAGTGAATCAGTTTGTATTCCCTGTGAATGTACCCATCAGTTAGCAGAAGAAGTATCCAAAAACACGCTGAGAGGCAGGAAGGATCTATCTTGACTCGAGGCCAGCTTTGTTAATTCCATAAAGCTGCTCATTCAGTAACTTTAGTATAGAAATCATCTATATCACATTTTATTCCAAAGATGAAATTCAAATTCTCTCTCAATAATGAGAACAGAAAAATAAGCTTAAGTCTAATATATTTTTCAAGTTATTATTTCTTGTTGTAGTCTTCATCTCTGACACTTTTGCCAACAAATTCTTTTTTTTGAAGGTGTGAGGATGCAACCAAACAGTGTCTTTCTCGAGTAATGGGAAATGGAATCCACAGTTTCCAGAATCTGAAGTCACACTTAGTTCTTTAAGCACAAATAACAAAGCTTTCATCCTTATCTTCTACCCTTCACTTACTTATGACCCCAGAGAAAGGATTTAAGGAAGCTTAGATGCCTTCCATTTGTTACTTTCGCTGCTAGGAGACACTCATGGGACCAAGTAATGCCACTTCTGCTTGACTACCTCTTGATTGTGGGTGGGGGTGGGGGAACAACCCAGAAAGACTCAGAGAGAATTTGCTAGAAATGGGAGTCATGCCCAGACTCAATAAGGAAAGCAATTTTGACAAGACAAATTCATGAATATGTGGAGGCAGAATCTGGCTTAGAGAGTGACATGTTTACAGGGAGAGGAGATGTTCATGTCTGCTTAAATACTTTGTGTGGTTATTAATAATCCCGAAACACAACAGACTCATAAGGCAAATGTTTCAGTTACAATGAATCAAGTCACTGCATTATCAAGCAGAAGAGCATGCAAAGCCTTATCTGCACCCATGTGGCTTTGGAAGCAAGTAGCCAACCTTAGGTCAAGGTGAGAAATGGTACTGATCTGGTTCCTAGTGCCAAGACCCAGGAATCTGGCACTAAGGGAAGGAAATAAATTAGATTAAAGCCCAAGTGGGTCAGTCGTTCTGTCAGGCGACATCATGTGCTATGGCTCTGCCAAGGTCCAACAGAGATGGGCTGTGTTGTATCAATTCTTCCAATAAGCCAAATCTGCATTTCAAGGTGAGGGAAAGGATTTTAGGGGGCTTATGTATATCTGTGATTTTGTATTTGAGTCATTTCACCAGCCTTCTTCCTTGCTTTACACATGCTTATTCAACTCTCCATTTGTAACCTCACTTTTCACTTAGTTTCTTTTTTTATGCCAAAAATTGGCTTGAAAGAAGTTGGTTTTCCCAGTCTGTAGGTTTTCTTTTCACCCTGTTATGGTGGTGGTAGTGTAGTAGTTATGGTGGTGGTAGTGTGGATTGAGCACAACTCAGAGCAACCCTATTAACAAAAGGCCTGAAGCCTCTCTACAACTATCAACATTTATCAAAGTTCATAGAGTTTCCAGAGACAAGTTGTTTAGGAATGGATGTCACTGCTGCTTCCAAACCTGTCATAGAATATTATTGGTTGTGTTACCTGTGATGCATAGTGACCATATGTACAGCAGCTCTGAACCCTTCCCTGTCTTGAGCCAGTCTCACTAACCCCCATCTCCCCAGTTACTGTATCAATTCATCTCATCCAGGGTCTCCCTCTCCTGCGCAGTCCATTCACCCTTCCAAACATGATGTCCTTCTCTAAGGACACATCTCTTCTGGCCACGTGCCCAAAGTAAGTGAAGCGGAGCTTCAAAATCCTAGCTTCCAAGGAGAAACTTGGTTTCACTCTCTCCAAGACAGATCTATTTTTTTTTTTCTTGGCAAACCATGGTATGTTCAAGACTCTTCTCCAGCACCAACCTTGAAAACATCTGTTCTTCTTCTGTCATCCTTAGTCATTGTCCAACTTATGGAGGAGAAAGTTTTTGAAGCCCCAGGAACCTGATTGTTAGGAGGTTCCATTCATCAGTTTTGCCCTCTCCTGGTTGTGCATTTCTGACTATATTAATAAATTTGTCTGGGCTAGGGCTCCTATCTTTGGTCCAGTTTTGTCTGTAATGATCCTTATGGTTTCGGGCTTCACTGATCCACTTTGAATTCATTTTTGTGTATGGTGTGAGATGTGGCTCCTGTTTTAGTTTTCTGCAGGCTGATGTTCAGTTTTGGCAGCTCCATTTGTTTAAGGGGATGTCATTTCTCTACTTAATAGGTTTTGATTCCTTGTCAAGTACTAATTGACTGTAGGTAAATGGGTTAAATTCTGGGTTCTCAATTTTACTCCATGGTCTCTGTGTCTGGAATTGTACCAATACCATGCTGTTTTGGTTGCTACAGCTCTGTAATGTATTTTGAGGTCAGGGAATGCTATCCTTCCAACTTTATTTTTCTTTTTCTGAAGAAATTGGCTTATTTGAGGTCTTTTTTCTTTCCAAATATAACTTTCTAATTGCCTTGTCTATATCTTTGAAAAATGATTTTGTATCTATATTGGTATTGTGTTGAACATATAGATTGCTTTTGATAGGGTTGCCATTTTCACTATGTTCTTACAATTAACAGTGAATATTTTTTCCATACAGTTAGGTCTCAGGGCGTTAGAGACATTATCACCAATGCCAGATGGATTTGGTGGAAAGCAAAGAGTACCAGATTAATGTCTACCTGTGTTTCATTGACTACGCAAATACATTTGATTGTGTGGATCTCTTGAGGAGAAGAGGAATCCCAGAACACTTGATTGTGCTCACGCAAAACGTATACTCATATCAGGAAGCCATCCTTAGAAGAGAGCAAGAAAACACTGTATAGGTCAAAATCAGGAAAAGAGTGTTTCAGAGGTGCACCCTGTCTTCATACCTTTTCAATACAGAGCAGATCATTTGGGAGGCTGGGCTTTATGAGGAGGAATGTGGCATCAAGATAGCAAGAAGACTCATCAATAACCTATGTTATGCAGATGACACAACCTTGCTTCTGAAACTGAAGACGACCTGAAGTGCTTGCTGCAGAAGGTCAAGGGTTGCAGTCTTTAACATGGATTGAAGCTTAACATCAAGAAAACAAAGATTCTCACCACTCGGCCAATTGGCAGCACCATGAGAGATTAAGAGATTGAAATTGTTAACAATTACAGCTTGCTCATCTCCAACATTAACACTCTTGCCTCCAGCAGTCAGAAAATCAAAAGACTAATTGTATTTGGAAAATCTGATGTCAGCGACCTTTCCAGAGCATTGAGAAGCAATGTCAGTCTAGAGATTAAAATGTACCTGATCCAGACCATGGGCTTTGTAATTACTTGTTAATCATGAGAAAACTGGACATTGACTAAGAATGAGAGAAGAAAAAGAATAAGAATTAATGCCTTTGAGTTGTGGTGCTGGAGAAGAGTCTTGAACATGTCACGAACTGTCAAGAAAGCAAGTAAGTCTGTCTTGTAGAGGGTGAAACCAAGTTTCTTCTTGGAGGCTAGGATTTTGAAGCTTCATCTCACATACTTTGGCTATACGGTCAGGAGGGCCTGGTCCTTGAAGGAGGACATCATGCTTGGAAGGCTGTAGGGACAGGCAGGAGAGGAAGACCCCAGATGAGATGGATTGATACAGTTTGAGGCAATGGCAGTTGGTGTGTTGGAGTCTGTGAGATGGGCTCAGGATAGGGCAGGCTTCAGAGCTGTTGTACACAGGGTCACTATGAATCACAGGTGACTCAACCTTATATAACACTAACAAACTTTATTACTTATAATAGTGTTTTATAGTTTTCTTTATAAAATTTCAGTATCTCTATTGTTTTTGTTGTTGCTTTGTGCCATTAAGCTGCCTAAAACTCACAGCAACCTTATGTACAATATGTCTGAACCCTGCCCTATCCTGAGCCAGTCTCACTGACTCCAACACACCTAATCCCATTTCTCCAGTTATTGTGTCAATCTGTCCCATCCAAGATCTTCCTCTTCTGCTCTGTCCCTCTACCCTTCCAAGCATGATGTCCTTCTGCAAGAAGTGGTCCCTCCTGGCCACAGGCCCAAAGTATGTGAGACAGAGCTTCAAAATCCTAGCCTCCAAGGAGAAACTTAGTTCCACCCTCTCCAAGGCAGACCTATTTGTTCTCCTGGTGGTCCATGGTATGTTCAATACTCTTCTTTTACACTAAACTCAAAGGCATCAATTCTTCTTTTGTCATCCTTAGTCATTGTCCAACCCTCTGAGTTTTTTTCCACCAAATATTTCACCTTGTGATTGGCTATTATAAATGGTATTTTAGACAGGATCTCATAATAAAAATCTACAAAACACTACAGAGCTTCCATAATAACCCAATAGCCCAATAGACTTATATTCCAATTACCAAGTGGGCAAGAGACATGAAAAGACTTTGCACAAAGGAAGACATTCTGATGGCCAACAGTCATGTGAAGAAATGGCAAAATCACAGGCAGAGAGATGTGAATCAAAATAACAAAGAGATCCCATCTCAGTCCAGTAACAATAGCAAAATTGAACAGAACAACAAGTAATTAATATTAGAAAGGATATGAGGAGACTGTTACTCTCATGCACTGCGGGTGGGATTGTAAGGCTACCATTCTGGAAGGCATTTTGGGATTTCCTCAAAAGCCGAACATGTGTAATCCCATCACTTCTAAGAATATACCCCAAGGAAATTAGAACTGAGACATGAACAGAGATATGTACATCCATATTCACAGCAATGCTATTCACAATAGCACACACATGGAAACAGTCCAAATGCCCATCAACAACAACAACAAAAAAATGGGTTAAACAATTGTGCTATATTCACACAATAAGATACTATTCAATAATAAGGGAGCAACAATATCATAAAATACTGTATAATAGTGGAGCATTATGGTTAGTGAACTAACTCTGTCTCATAAAGACAAACACTACATAAGACCATTATTGTAAAAATAGAAGGATAACTTGTAAAATGTACATAAATGTTCAAAAGGTGAAGAAGAGATAGGGGAAGATGGCAGGAAAAGGAAAAGGGTCAAAATCACTAGGATAACAGTGTGCAGATTAGGGAAGATGGAGGGAATAGGAAAGAGTCAATTGGGACTTGGAAAGATGGTGTAGTAATATATGTAATCAATGGTAATTAATTATATGGGATACAATGTATATGAATGACTGTATGAAACACAATGTAAATGAGGGAGGGTGTAGAACACAATGTTTATGACTGAAATATAATGTAAATGAGTTATTGTATAAAAAAATTTAAAAAACAATACAAAAAAAAAAAGTAAGTTGGTGGTGGTGTTGTTATATAGAGCCCATGGTAATGAAAGCAGAGCTGAACAATTACATATTAGATTTGAGGAAGTGGATCAGTGGATAATTATAGAGTCAAATTGCAAAGAGTATATTTGAATGCAAACTTGCAAAAATGTTTATCCCTTGTTAGAGGTTGTGGCTGTTACATGCCATCAAGTTGAGTACAATTCGTAGAGATACTATGAATAACAACCAGATCTAACTCTGTCCTATCCTGTACTAACTACCTTTACAACATCTGACACACTTAAGCCCATTGTTGTAGTTACTGTGTCAATCCATCTCACTGAGATTCTTCCTCTCTTTCGCTGATCCTCCACTTTTCCAAGCATGATCTTCCTCTAAGCAATAACCTCCCCTAGAAACATGTCCAAAGTATTTGAGATGAAGCTTTGCAACACTTACCTCTAAGGAGAATTCTTCTGTACTTTTCTCAAGACATATCTGTTCTTTTGACAGTCCATGGTATATTCAGTACTCTTCTCTAACATCACAGCTCAAAGACATCTCGTCTTTGTCTGTCATTCTTGTTCATTGTCCAGTTTTCATAGCAAGGGATTGAAAAGACCATGGCCTGAATCAGGCGCACCTTAGTCCTTAAATTGACGTTAGTGCTGCTCAAACATTTGGAAAGGTGACTGACAGCAGAATTGCCCAATGTAAAGTCTCCTGTTTCCAAGGGTATTGATTGTAGATCCCAGTAAGATAAAATAATTGCCAACTTCAACCTTTTCTCCACCAATCATGATGTTGCTTTTAGGCCCAGCGAGAGGATTTTTGTCTTCTTTTTTCTGTTTAATTTTATACTAGTTTATTTTAAAATTTTGAAGACATTGTTTTAAAGAACAGATTCTTCCCATTTCCCTCACCCCACCCACCCATCAAATTGTACAACTCCATGATTAATCCCCCCTTCCCCTGTCTGCTTCTACCCTCTCCCACCCCTCTTGGATCCTTATACTCATTCTACAATAATGGTTTTATGCAATATTTATCCTTGTGGGATTTTTTCTTCTTGATGTTGAAACACAATCCATACTGAAGCGCTGATATCTTATTGGTAAGAAGTTGTGCTAATAACCCAAATATACGCAGTTTGAATCTACCGGTTGCTCAAAGGGAGGAAAGTGAGCAATCTTCTCCTTCCTACATGATTAACTACCTCTGAAACCCCACCGAAGGGTCAGCTATGATTCGGCTCCAACTCGACAGACAGTACATAATAACAGCAATGTTACTATAATACTGTGATATCAAAGAGAGATATCTTAAAAACAGAAACTTGGGCAACAATCATGGGAAGACTGCAACAGTGAAAGAGAAATGACTTGTGTTTTTCATGTCCCTTCTGATGAAAAAAAATTCTATAGTTTAAACACGTTCATTTTTACTAACTGTAGTTCTATATCACAGTCTTTAACTAGAAATAGACGAGCTGTTGATGAAAACAGTTCTTTAACAGAGAAGAACTGGGAGAGTTAACTAAAGTCATTATTCAACGATCTTTAGGCTTATTAAATAACAAATCTAATAGCAAACCTTGATACGTCAGCTTTAAACTACATGTAGTTTACATGAATTCTATTTAATTAGAGGGCACTCTATCTTCTTCTTCCTAGAGCATGATAGAATTATTTTTCAAGTCTTAAAATAAAGAGTAAAACCAAAGGAGAAAAGGAAGATAAAGTGGAGAAACTAGGAAAAAAAGAAGAAAGAACGAGGAAAAAGGGGGGGAAAAGACAAGGAAGGAAAGAAAGGAAACAAAGATGGTCAAAGACGAGATGTAGAATATGAAGGGGGAAAGGAAAATGAGAAGACACCAAAGAACAAAAGAGAACTGAAAGTGCAAGCAGTTGGAGGGCTAGGAAAAAAGATGAGGAGGAGGGGGGAGTTCGGGGGAAACGGCAGGTAGGAAAGTGCTTTAACTAGTCTAGTGGGATTTGCAGCATTTCTGTGGATTGATTTCCTGTCAGAGCGAACTTGAGACAACTCTTAGACTTGTGAAGTCAGATGTCACTCGAAGTTTAAGCTTCCTCTGCTTTTGAGCTTCACACTCAATGCTTCAGTTCGCAGTCTGCAGTGTGTTTCAAACACTTCCTGAAGGTGACATGGGGCAAGGACAGTTTCATAATAGTGTGTAAGGTATGTGCTCCAAACCCCAGGGGAATTCTTGACCTTCATCTGAGAGAGACCACTTTAGAATGTGCTGACACTGTTTTGAGCTTTCAAGGGCAACAAACTGGCCTCTGGTCTCCTTTTGGGCCCACTGGCCACTCCCAGGGGTGAAGGTTTCTAGACTCCCAGTACATAGCAATGTTGGTCTATCAAAATAATCAGTCTGCAGAAGGCTAGAGGTAAAATGTAGCCCATAAATACCAGAGAATAGACGAAAGCCAAAGAATTAACACTGATTCCATGTATTCTAGACAGTATTTCCAAGAACTACCTCATCCCTACCCCAGTAATGGATGATGACATCTTTAAATACTTCTTTCTAAAATACAGGTACAAGACCTATCATCAGTCCATTCAGGAATCAATAACGTCATCTACCCTCATCACTCTGGAGTTGTGATTATTATGTGTGCCTATGTGTATGTATATACGTGTATATGCATGTATGTATGTGTGTGAGACATTCTAATTTTATTCTTGACTCTTGGACTTGACATTTCATTTAAATCCAGAAGCAATGGGTCTGATTATTCATAGCGCATAACCCACCAAGAAAGAAGAATTACTCACTTGACCAAAAATGTCTTCTTGAAATATTATTTAAAAATTCAGTAATTTCTTAAACTCCGTATCAAAATATTTTCCAATATATGAAAATACCTATGGACTGCCAGGAGAACAAACAGATTCATCCTAGAGAGGGTGAAACCAGACTGTTCCTTGGAGGCAAGGATTCTGAAGCTTCATCTGACATACTTCGGGCATGTTGCAAGGAGGGACCAGTCCTTGCAGAGGGACGTCATACTTGGAAGGGTGAAGGGATAACACAAGAGAGGAAGACCCTCGGTGAGATGGATTGATTCAGTAACTGGGGTAATGGGAGTAGATGTGTCAGAGACAATAAGATTGGCACAGGATAGAGCAGGGTTTAGGACTATTGTACATTATGTCACTATGAGTCGCAGATGACTCAAAGGCACATAACAACAAGAGTGTGTATGTTTACTTACCGTTTGTTTGCTTATAGCTTTTCTTTACACTTTTTCTGGGTGGGCTAATATTTTCATTCATGTTCAGATTATGCTTTAGCCGTATATGTGTGTTTGAGATCTGCATCTATATGAATCCTATTCACATGTATGTGTTGTATATGTCTGTGTAGGGAAGGTGTGCATATAGTTTGTATGTGTGTTTGAAGTTTTGTATGTATAAGCACCATGAATATGTTTATGTCTGCGTGGTATACGTGGGCATTTAAACAAGGGTGTCAATGCAGGGCATATTTGTGTATATCTGTTGCATATAAGATTGTGGTATGTTCATGGAATGAGGGTGAATGTGCATGTAAATATGTGTATGTGCACATGACTTATGTGGTACAAGTATGTATGCACATGTGTATTATATGTGCTTTTAAGAGAGTGCAGGTTATATACTCTAAAGAATGGTACAAATTGCCTACCTTTTGGTTAATTTAATCCATTATACCACCAACTCTCTTTTTTCCCCCATACACAAAGCAATTATTCAGACAGCCAATGCAGACTTTTGGGAGTAAGTCCAAAATAATGTGTCCTAAAAATTATCTGAAATTAGGATGGACATTCCATTTTTAGGTGTTCAACAGGATGACAGAAGATAGCTGATGATGTGTTATTTTAGAGGGAGAAAAACTATTAAAATGTGTCTGACTGTAGCAACAATAAACTACTAATGAACCAAAGGAACAGATGGAAATTGAAAAGCATGTGCAATGTCAAAACCCAAAATATAGTGATTTGTTAAATTACAGAGTTTCTTCCCCTGAGAGGAGCTGCAGTTTGCTGATAACTCTGCGGCAGTCGGGATTATTACTATAACACAGCGATGCCATTTTCCGCCTGAAACCTGAAAGAACTAATTAATTACATAGCTTTGGTTACTAGGTTAGAACCAAGCTTTGCTGCCCAATTTCCAAAGGCTGAACTTTCTAAATTGTCAGAAGAACGGAATTTTCCTAATTGTCTGCTGACTATTGTAGATAGCAACAAAGACTGCCAGAGGAAAATGCCTCATGATAAATTCGGGTTGCTGTTTCAACTCTTTGGAAAGACTCTTTTTTTTTTTTCTACAGCCACTCGGACTTCCTCAGCGAACAGAAATTTATTTTGATGAGTTTTAACTCTAAATATAATGTGGAGTCAGGAGGTTGAGTGAAAAACAGGAGCTTTCCACTTCTGTAAAGGGTTTCTTTCTAGTGAAACTGGTCCTAACAATGCTAGGTTAGTGATGGAGGGGGAAAACAATACTATTCTTTTGGCTTGAAATCAAAGACTCAGAATACATCTTAATTAAGAAGTGAGGTTTTTAGAAGCATCCTACTGCACAGAATAATGGGCAATAATGTCTGTCCATTTTCAAAGGAAAGAATCTCCTTTGTTTTTGTTTTCCCCCCAGAAGTAGTTGAATGTGGGAGAGGTTGCAGTGAAAACCAAAGGGTGGAGGGAGACAGAGTCCCCTGCAGACAACAGGATGTCTGCTTCTGCTCCACAAAGTTGTTCTTCCTCCAACAAGAGGTTCTTTCCTGATGCAGAAAACTGGACTCTCTCACATTTCCAGTGGGAGTGTGAGTTGATATATCCACACTGAAGTGCAACTTCTCCATCTACTCAAACCCTGTTACACAAACCTGATGACCCAGCCAGTGCTGTGCCCAGTACCTTCATCGCAGGAAACACCTATTCGTGTGCATCAGAATGACCTTACAAGAGTAGTCAGCAGATCATTGTCAGTAACAGTGAAAATCTGGAAGGGACCTACATGTTTGTACATAATGTGCAATCACTGAGGTTACTGAATATTTCACAAGACTTTGTATAAGATTTGTGTCAGTGTTAGTAGATCTCAAAAATAATGTTGAACTGAATAAAATCAAACAATATATGAATAGTAGTTATGTAAAATAGTGCCTTTATATATGTACAAAGCAATATTATACCATTTGTTGTTGTTGTGTACTGTAGAGTCTGAACCGACCCATTACTGATCCTCGGGTGGGCATTCAGAGGCAGTTAATCACACGGGAGGAGATTGCTCATCCTTTCCCCAGGAAACATTTGGTGGATTTCAACAGCTTGCCTTTGGGATTGCAGCGCAGCTTGAAATATAACATTCTGGGAACAACCTAGAATTCATCTCATTCAGTGGCATGTCTCATTGGATGACGGGTTCAGTGTGAAAGTGGCGGTCAAGACAAATTGAGACACCATGGTGTTGGATTCTTTCATCTTGAATTCTTCATCTACAAAATAAGAATTCTTGTTTTAAAGTTGATGTGGGGGTGAAATGAAGTGGATAACACGATGAAGCACTTAGTTGATGCCTGTCATACAAGGATAAGCAGAACTGCCCTTCCTGGGTGACGCATACAGGTAATATATGTGGGTGTTGAGGGAAAGGGTAGAGGATCGAGTCCACTCAGAGCCATGTTGGGAGAAAGGCCTGGTGATTACCTTCTAAAAATCAGTCACTGAAGAGTTTATAGATCATAATTCTCCTCTGATTCACTGATTCATAAAGTGGAAATGACTCCACAGTCACCGTTTTTTTTTTACTTCAAGACCTCATTTAATGCGAAGCATCTGAAATTATGATACCCTTTCTCCAGTTAACAAAACTGAAAATAGAGACATTAAGACTAACAATTGAAAATAGTAAAGACAAAGATTTTGACTTAGGCGAACTGACTCCAGAATCTAGTTCTTT
>NW_006399900.1:2318286-2320867 GCF_000299155.1 Elephantulus edwardii
TCTCCCCCATAGACTTCAATGCCGTAAACATATTTCATCCAGTTTTTCTCAGTCTTACCCCCACCCCAATGCCAGCCTCATTCTACAACAGCAGCACCATATAGCATTTGTCCCTTTGTGACTGAGATACCTCACTCAGCCACACTCGTTACTATGTTGTGTGAAATACCTAGCACATTATAAACACTCTACATGGAAAAGCAGTGATGTGTCAATGTTACATTCATTCTCATTGTCATTGAGTTGGAACCCACTCACAGCTGACCCTGTAGTTGGTTTCCAAGGTTGTAAATTGCATGAAAGGAGATTGCGCATCTTTTCTCTTGGAGTCACTGATGGGTTCAAATAGCCTGAGAGATTCAAGTGCAATTCTCCATGAACAACTTTGCCAGAGCTGTTTTCATTTTTAAAACAACACTGTATTGGAAGAAACTTTTTGCAGTTAAAATTTTATTTAAACTCAATTGCAATAAGAGTAAATGGACCCAGAGCTATGAAAATTACTTAGTTTCCTAAAAATGGACCCCTAATGGGTGAGAGGATTTTTGTTTTGATTCAGTACCCTTTTGTCTCTGAAATCAGGAATATGCTTGCTGATGCAATATGCATAAAAAACCCGCCTTCCACAGGCCTACATGTGATCCTGAAAAAAAGTCTCCAGGATCCAGAGCAGGAAAAGTTGTGGGATTCATTAAAAACTTGGAGTTTGGATCTGCAAAGGTATTCATATGAAGCTTCAAGTTTTCAAAGTGTCAAGGGTTTTTAAAACTCTACACCTGAAGCCAAACCTAGGCAAGGATGTTATTGTTGTTAATTGCCTTCGAGTCAAGCACAACTCATAGAGACCCTATGAGCAAAAGGCCCAAAGCCTTTCTATAACTATCAACATTTATCAACGTTCATAGTTTCAGGAGGCATGTTGTTTAGGAACTGGATAGAAGTTGCAAAACCTGGCAGTCTTCAACTGGTGGGAGTTAAATGAAGACTAGTGAGATTTGAAAAGGCCGGAGGTACTTCCTGAAGTCCACTTGTTTTCTGGTACTAGAGGGAAAGGGGTTTGGATGCATCCATTCTCCAGCTGGAGAAGGACTCAGATGCCTGACTTTCAATTGCACATTGTTTTTGCCAACTAGTTATACAGATTATGGACAGTTTCCAGTCAACAAAAATTTCTAGCTCAGAATATCAATGTGAGTTTGATTCCTCCTTCTTTTAACAGCAGAGTGAATAAGTGATGTCAATATGTCACCCTATGTCACCTTATGGGGAATAGAGCACACTGTGTGTGCATGGCTTTGCATTTCTCCACAGTCATTATTTTGGTCAATGGAATATTAGCAGTTTTATTGTGAATAAGATTTTAAAATGTACTTGGTTTGTCTTGTTGCACTGGGCCTGTGTCTAAAGTAGCCAATATCCCCGTAGTGCAGGCTCCAGAGTGAGGCGAGTGGAACAAATGTGGATCGGACCCATAGCCCATAGCCCAGCTAAGTCCAGCCAAGCTCTCCAACTAACTGGCACTCTTGTGAGTAAGGAAAACATTTTGGTTGTGAACCGCTGAGTTTTCAAAACTTCGTTTTTGTTTTTATTGTCTTTGTTGTTGTTATGTGCCACTGTGACTCATATGAGTCTGTGACTCATAGCAACCCTATATTCAACAGCTCTGAAGCCCACCCTGTCTGAGCCAGTCTCACTGACTCTGACACACTTTCTCCATTACCCCACTTACTGTTATCAATCTATCTCATCTGGGGTCTTACTCTCCTGTCCTTTCCCTCCACCCTTGCAAGTATGATGCCCTTCTCCAACGACTGGTCCCTCCTGGTCACATGCCCAAAGTAAGTGAAATGGAGCTTCAAACTCTTAGCATCCAAGGAGAAACTTGGTTTCCTCCTTTCCAAGAAAGACTTTTTTCTTTTCTTAGCAGTCCATGGCATGTTCAAGACTCGTCTCCAGCACCACAACTCAAAGGCATCAAATCTTCTTTTATCATCCTTTGTAATTGTCCAGCTTAGTATTATTATTTTATTATCATCAATATTATTATGACTGTAGGTGATATATAACTGCTATATTATATTGAGTTCTGGTGGTTCAATTTTAAGGCATTGCTCTGACAACCCAAAGGTACATGGTTCAAATCCACCAGCTTCTCTCTGAGAGAAAGATAAACAATCTCCTCCACATGATTCACTGCCTCTGGTGGTACCCAACAACAGTATAACTGATGTATGCACCACCATATGTTTTCCTTTTCTATTACCTCTGAGAGCCGTCCCTTCTTTCACCCTGGCATAGACACTTTGATATTAGACAGACATAGTAAGAGAACAGTGCGTCCTATTGCTAATTTTTATGACATCACTCCCAATCAATAATCAGTGCTGATGATGCAGTAATGTTTCCGCAGCCAACACCTCCTTCCATAACCTGCAGTAAATCCTCAGTGATTTCATAGAATGAAGAGAATCATTAGCCTAGAACCAAAGTCTTCTTCAAATAAAAATTTAGGTATCTAAATACATAACTCACAGCAAGCACAAGTTACCGCTGGGCGGCAAGTGGACACACCAGGGCTATA
>NW_006399900.1:2328207-2332827 GCF_000299155.1 Elephantulus edwardii
CATGGCAATGTGCCTTTTAATTTCCTGGCTGCTGGTGCCAAGACTGTTGACTATGGAGCCAAGCAAACTAAAGTTGTGTACAATCTCAATCTCTTCACCATCCATCCTGATGCTGCCAATTGGTCCAGTGGTGAGAATCTTTGTCTTCTTGACATTGAGCCTCAATCCATATTGTAGGCTACAGTCCTTGACCCTCTGCAGCAGGCGCTTCAAGTCCTCTTCAGTTTCAGCAAGCAGGGTTGTGTCATCTGCATAACGCAGGTTTTGATAAATCGTCCACCAATCTTGACCCCACATTTCTCCTCATAGAATTACCACAAGGGTAATCCTATAAAAATGCAAATAAGGCCACATCTTTCCCCTGCATAAAATTTACAATGTCCTGCCCATCAACTTTGGGTTAGTATACAGTCAGAAGAGCTTATGAGTGAGTTACTTTGTAGCAAACTTTACTCCATCCTCACCTGTCATAATGTCACACAGCTCCAGCCCTCCGGAAACTCTATGTACAAACAATGCTCAGGCTGTTCATTCACAGGGTCGCTATGAGTTGTCTATGACTCGACGGCACCAAACAACAACAATGAATGATTGAATAAAAGCAATATGCTTTGTAAACTTTCATCAAATGCTAATAAAAACCCTTATCTTAATGTTCACATAACATGGGAATTGCTACTGATCTAATTTCTTCCGAATTTTTTTAGGTTTTCAGGGGATTTATTTTTAATCTTTGTTTACTTGTTATCAAAATGGGAAGTAATTTGGCAGGGATTGCATTCTGTGAGTTATCAGGATGAAGGGGCAAGTAAAACCGCAAGCCCCAGTGGGTGGCTTAGAATTTGCTATTTCCTAAATTAGTTATTGGCTCCCCCCCACCCTCTGTAAGGAAACCAGTACAAAATACAAATTTTATTAAAAAAAATTCCTTGCAAAAATGACAGGATACTTTTTCAGAGGGGTCATTTGCAGCCTCTTTTGTTGTTGATGGTGGTGTTTGGTGCTATCCCTTGTTTTTATTTTTCATTGTTTTTTTTTTCCATTCTAGTATATGTGTTTTATTAGCAAATCTCCTCCTATCCATTGAGATATGGTATTATTCTAAGAATCTAAGAATTGAGTTCTTTTTTTAAAATTTTGTTTTGTTGTTTTAAAATCCTCTTGGAGTTTCAACCAAAAATTGGAAGAGCAATAAAAAAGAAAAATAATACCCACTTCACCTCGGCACAGATTTCCCATCTCCAGGCAACTCTTGCTGTAGTTTAAAAGGCTGTGAGGCAGTCTAATTGTTCCACTTGATTGCAAATCACAGGACATGAAAGAAGATGAGTCGGCAAATATACTATTCAAATACCTTAAATATGTTTGCACAGAGAAGACAAAAATATTACTATATCTAGATGAGAAGGAAGCAAGGAGGGAAAAAACCCCTAGGTGTGATCTGCATTGTAGTTCAAATAAGATTGTCATGAGTGTGAAGTTAGTCCAGTAGGATTGTAAGGATGGGAAGGAACCTTCCAAAATGATACCATACAATGTAAGGGAGTCTAGAGACCATTATACTGAGTGAAATAACTCAGTCACAAAAGGCAAATAAGACTACTACTGTGAAAACAGGAGGGTAACTGAGGGTTGATGAGGGGAAAGGGTGAGCAAAACCAGAATGTCCAATGAACAGTACAATGGAGGATCAATGTGCGAAGGATAAACACTAAGATGATAAGACTACTGTAATAAGTAATTGGAATAGGGTTTGTGTAACTATTCAAAAGAGGAAGAGAATGGGAGGAGAATGAAAAAGGTGAGGGAATCACTAGGATAGCAGAGACGAGGGGTGAAGGAACAGGTGCAACAGGGACTTGATAAGATAGAATGGTCAAGGGCATACATCAATAGTAATTCATTATATAAAACAACATAAATGAATGAGTATATAAAACACAACGTACGTGAATGAAGTACAGTGTATGTGAATGACGATATGCAAATCAAGAAGAGAAAATACAGTTTAATAAGGCAGCTTATTTATTTGAGAGAAAGCAAAATAAAAGCAGAGAATTCCTATAAATAGACGATAAAACAACATACTTCCAGCTGTGCATGTGTGAAAATTGTTACTGTTAGGTGTTGTTGCCTTGGTTCTGACTCAAAGGAATCATCTTGATAAGGAAACAAAACGTTGTCCAGTCCTGTTTTTATTAGTTTCACCTGACATTAGAAATGTTAGCTCTTGTTCCACATCCTCTTCTCAATTGTGCTTGAGTTTATGGAAGTTGGTTTTTATATATACAGCTACAGCAATTTTTTAATTAGCTTCAATGAATTTTGTTTGCATATGATATTCTTGATATTTCTCAATATCTTTCACCTTTGATTAAATCACTTTATCTTTGAATTGGCACATATTTGATCCTGTTTCACTTGGTTTTCCAACTCTTCCAAATTACTTGATGAGTGCTTGACTGATGAGCGCTTCCCACATTGCATTCATTTCTTATATCATCTCATATGGTATTTTTGTCAATTTTTGCTATTTGATGAAATTTGAACTTCTACCTTCAACATTATCTGTTACTGATCCTCTGAAAAGGTTAAATGCCAACCCATGACTTTTGGGAAAGAGGCTCTGTGTTTTCTTTAATCTTCTTCAGATACTTCCAGTAGAATTTCCCATAGAAGATGTGCAAGCTATCAGAGTAAAATTGCAAGTAATGAGGACCTGAGAATAAAGATAGAGCACATCATTATAGACAACATATGTGTCTCTGGTCTCATTTCGGTATTTGCCTGCCTATTGTGGCAGTTTTCTTTTTCCTAGGAATCAACCACTGGTTTTCTCTTTATCTGAGAAATCCTTTGACCTTGCAAAACCATTTTGCAGGCAAATATAGCAGGCAAGAAGTCTTGAGAAATGTATGTGCTCACTCCCTCAGCAGCCCTCAATGAGTGAATAACGGATGCCTCCTTCACTCAATTGGTATACCCTGGAGGTGTGTTGTTATACACTGGCTCCCAGAGTCCCCAGAAGGATTTGCTTCCTGATCCTAGTAACTGCTGGACAGCACTCAGTTTACTGACCTCTTCTCCTAAGTTCCAACTTACCAGAAAGTGTTTTGTTGTCGTTGCTTAAACTGACAAAATTTTGTCAATCCCAAAATTTATGAAGATCTATTATAGAAGTTCTGAGGTCTATTAAAAGTAATAGACATAGAAATAGACAAATCAGAATCTCTGCTCAGCGGGCTGGGCTATGCCTAAATCAAGTGCTATTACCATGTACTGATGAACATAGTTTTTAAATATTACCTATTCCTAAGTGGCATCCACTTCCTAAACAGCATGCCTCCAGAAACTCTATGAACTTTGATAAATGTCTATAGTCGTAGAGGGGCTTCAGGCCTTTTGTTCATAGGGTCACTATGAGTCATGCTTGACTTGAAGACAATCAACAACAACCAATTCCTAAAGCAACTGCTGAGATAATAATTTTCTTTTGTAATTCAGAAACTACTTTTGGGAGCAAACATTGAGATTCCTTCCATTAAAAATTTAAAATTGTTACTATCTTACTTTGTGTTGCCCCAGAAGCATATGCTGAAACAAAGATTTAAATGCTAAATAGTAGATTGTCTTGAAGGAAGTTTTGGAAAACATTTGGAAATTTTGAGGTGAGAGAATAAGGAATGATCAAGGAGTGAAGAAACTGGATATTTATGTATTTCATTCTCTCAGACATTAACAGAGAAATGCTCCCAGAAAATATGACTTCTCTGTCATTTTTGTCTGTTGCCTGGATGACAAAAAAATCCCCACAAAAAACTAACCTATATGTAAGGCATCATCTTCTATAGCTACCCAATGAGAATGGCAATTGCAAAAATGAATATTTGGATGCAGTGAGGAAGAGGAATGACACAAAATTAATTCTGAGCAGATATTCAACCAGTATCCACTACATTCTCAAACCAGAAATCAAACATCAGACATTAAAACAACCATAGGTAAAACCATCATCTTTCAGCTTATCTCTATGTCTTCTCGAAGATCTCCCTATGATCATGTCTATAATTCACCTTTGCAGTGCTAGCTTTCCAATTACATGATTAATGCATGGAAAGAAAGTGACCCTAAAATCTATAACATTACGACTTGTCAACTCAAAATAATCTCAACTAGTGTGAGAATCCCCAGACAGACGTGCTAACCACACAATCTCAGGCTAGTTGTCTCTTTGCAAAACTTATCATCCTTCTTAGAAACTCAGGCGTAGTGACTTTGTTTTTTTATTATTATTATTATTTTATTTTATTGGCAAAATATGTTGGGGACACATGGAGGTGAGGGTTGGGAGCAGAAGGGTAAGGATGGACAGGGACACAGTTTCAAGGCTGCACAATTTGGTTGGTGGGAGGAGCAGGTAAAGGAAATGAAAAGGATCCAGTGGGGACCAGGTGGTACAGGGCAATGGTAAGCATAGTCCAATGGTGATCAAACAAACTGTCTTGTTCACTTGCAGGTTTCTCATTTGGGAATTGGGTGCAGACTCTCTGACTTCTTCATGCTGAACAGGGGTGTTGATGTGAAGGGGGAAAGGGAGTACACTTTATCACCTTACTGGTC
>NW_006399900.1:2334297-2343920 GCF_000299155.1 Elephantulus edwardii
ATGAAAAAAATATTCATTCATTGTTGCATAATTTCCTCTCTCCTCTTTCCATCCCTCCCCTAGTCCACTTTGCAATGCACCTCTTATTCTGGACTGTTGTCAAACAAATAATGCCTAATCATATAATCCTTTTAAACAGTTCTTTCCTTCATCTTTTCAAAGTGTTCATTATTTATCCTTTCTTTTATTAGTTCCCCCCCCACACCCAACTCCTATGTCAGTCCTATTTTATAATAGTGGTGTTATAGAATGTTTGTCCTTTTGTGATGGAGATATTTCATTTGGGGTTATCCATATTGTGGAGTATTTTATTAATTCCTTGTTTTCAGTGCTGCATAGTGTTTCATTGTGTGAATATACCACAGTTTTTCTACTCATTCATTTGTTGTTGGGCAATTTGGTTGCTTTCATATCTTTGCTATTATGAAAAATGTAACAATAAACATGGGTGTGCATATATTTGCTTAGGTGCTAGCCCTGGTTCCTTTAGGGTATATTGCTAGTAATGGAATTGCAAGGAAGCTCTGGCAGCCTAGTGGAAAGAAACTTCACTACAATCCCGAAGGCACGTGTTTCAAACTCACCAGCTGCTCTGTGGTAGAAAGATGGGCAATCTCCTGCCATGCAATTAACTGTCCCTGAAAATACACTGGAGGATCAGGAAAGGGACCGATCCACCTCAATGGTACACAACAACAGAAACAACAGTGGAATTCTGGGTCAAATGGTATTTCTGATTTCAACTTTTTAAGAAAGCACCAAACCACCTTCCATAATGGTTACACCATTTTACACTCCCACAAGTAGTGAATAGGAATTTTAATCTCTCTATAACATTGCCAGCATTTGTTGTTTGCTGCTGTGCTTAACTTGCTATTATTACTGGGATGAGTTCATATCTCACAGTTGTTTTGATTTGCATCCCTCTGAGAGCTAGGGATTTTGAAAGACTTAGTGACTTTGGATATACGGAAGAATCAGAGCTGTTTTCACAAGAAAACAATAGTCATGGTGTCTTACACTGAGTTCTCTAGAGAAGTGAAGCTGGGTTTTGTCAACAATTCACAGGAACTGTATGAACAGCAGACCTGAATCCCATCTTGTGCCATCCTCATCATCTCTGATACTTTTAAGCCCATTGCTGCAGTCATCAAGTCTATTCATCTGATTGGGGGACTTCCTCTCTTCGGTTGATTGTCTCTCTAGCTTTCCAATGATATTTCTTTCTAAGAAATAGCCTGTCCTAGCAACATATCCAAGGTATGAGAGAGGAACCTTCACCATGCTTGCCTCCAAGGAGCACTTCCGGCTACACCTTCTCCAAGTCATATGTTTGTTCTTTTGGCAGTTTATGAGATATTCAGAATTTTTCTAGAGTACCTCAACTCAAAGATGTCAATTATTCTTCTGACATCCTTATTCATTGTCTAGCTTTCAGATGCATAGAGCATGACTGAAAAAGGCCATGGCCTGAATCAGTCCTCAAATTAGTCCTTAAATTTACATCATTAAGCGTAGTGCTTAAATTGACATCATTGACCTTAGTCCTTAAATTGACATCATTACTCTTCAGGATTATGGAGAGGTTCCTGACAGCAGACTTTCCCAAAACAATATGTATCCTGATCTTTTGATTGCTGATACCAAAGATTGTGGAGCCAAGTAAGATGACATCATTGACAGTCTCAATTCTTTCTTCGTCATGATGTTGCCCATTGGCTTGGTGGTAAGTACCTTTGTTTTACTGATATTGAGAAGCTGACACTTCCTAATTTTAAACTGGTCTTAGAGAAACTGAGATATATATAATCTTTCTTGGGTTTTTCATTGTTGTTGTTTTATATATATTGATTTATTTACAAAGTTAGAGTACATTATTTTCACACCAGATCTTTTCCATTTCCTTCACTACCCCACCCATAAAATTGTGCCACCCTATGATTAAACTGCCCCCCCATCTTTACCCCTCTGCTTCCACCCTGCACCCCTACCCCCTTGGCTCCTCATAATCATTCTATAGTAATGGTTTTATACAGTATTTTTCCTTATGGGACTGAGTTAGTTCACTTAGCATAATGTTCTCCAGTCCTTCCCAAGTTAGATAGTAATTTATGAAATTATTGCTCCTGCATGCTATGTTGTATTCCACTGTGTGAATGTACCATAATTTCTCAATCCATTCAATTGTGGGAGGGAGAGAGAGAGAGAGAGAGAGAGAGATTTATTTCAAGAAAATGGTTCACGTGCTTAAAGACACCCATGCATCCCAATTCTATATATTAGATATCAGACTAGATATTTCTCCTGGTTCACAAAATCCAGAGTCTAACACACCTAAGCAGATCAGGTAGCAGTGTGTTAGCTGAGGAATCATGGATCTGCAGGCAAGATGGCTCAAATCCAAAGAATGGATTTAGATGGAGCAAAAAGCAAGAAAGCTTTGTCAGAAGGTCCACGTATATTTGTTTTAATCATACAGTTGTGTATAGAGAGCAAAGCTCTCAGACTAGTAAAGAGATGCTGAACTCACGTCCCAAACTTTAACTCATGAGTGTGACATATGTTAGAATAACCTTCACTACCTCATAGATGGTCGTAGGATTAAGTAGAAGGATAATTATGAATATTCCTTCTATGCTTTGCATTCTCATGGTTATCTTTCTTGCCAGAAAAGCAGGTCTTTGCTAATATTCTGATTCAAAAAAACAATTTTGACACCTAGATTGGGGTCATTTGCTCTCTCTTTAAATTATTCCTCCTATTCCTTTTATTTCTTATGTAAGTATTTTTCAAAATAATGCACAAAACAGGAATAAAATCCTTCCTTGGCAGATACAGTCAGTGATAGCCATATGCTTTATCAGAAACAGAGAACTCCCTGATTCCCCTGCCTTATGCCTTAAATGTATCTTAATCTTGATCTTTTTTGTGTTATATCTGCCCATTCACATTCTACAGACTTTCCTGCGAAATCTGCTTTCACAATGATCAGCTCCTCCCTTGATCCCCTATTGACCTTCCTATTTATTTCTTAGGTCATTTGAAAATGCATGTTTCCCTCCCCAGCCTAAGTGTCTTAAATTCAATTTCCCACTGCTATGATCTGGTTAACTCACTGCATGCTAAGGGGGTTACAGATGTGCAGGGGATGCCAGGACCAAGTGGAAGGAGCTTTGTGTGAAAGGAAAAAAAAATTCTTCAGGTTGTCAGACAGAGTTATTTTCCTTAAGACTTCAGCCTCAAAACTTTGGGGAAAGTTAAGATATTACAAACATTTTATTTTCTTTACAAATAAGCAAAGGCTAACAGTATACTTCATAAGTGTATGATTTGATGACTTTTCACAAGTCAAAAAGACTTGTGTAAACAGTATCCTCCTCAAGTCAGATATTATTATTAGAAATTCTCTGGGTCACTTTCTCATAATTATTTCCAATAAGTCAACTCTTATTTAGGATTCTAACATGACAGATTTGAGTTCGAATTTTTGTATCAGTGTAATCAGACATGATGTACTCTATTTTGCCTGACTTCTTTCATTGAACAATATGCTTGTGTGTGATTTATTCATGCTGTTCACGCCATAATAGTTCACTCCTTCTCATGGTTATACAAGTATGTTTGATGACTATGTCTTTTCAACTGCTATACAAGGAGCCCTTTTGAAGTAATGAATCAAGTGTCAGGCTGTTAAACAAAAGGTCCATACCGTGAACCAACAACCCACTCACTCTGTAAGAGTTGTTCTTCTCTGTCCTATAGTTGCTGGGAAGGAATTGACTGAATGATAATGAATATTATTATGATCATTTACGAAGTAGCCAGAGTAAAGCTCTTTCAAAGTATACTTCAAAGACAATTCTTGTACATGATTTTTCATGCACATACGTACACAGCTAGGGGTAGAAAATTTTGTGTTAACCGGGCTATAGTGCAGCACCAGTATTACACTTCAGTAAAAGCCAAAACAGAGAGTTCTGTTGAAAGAATTGTGAAGCAGGAGAGCCGTTGGCACTCAAGCAGGGTATAACAGTGTTCCAAGTTCAAGGAAAAGAGCGAAGCTTTTGATTGGCTGGAGTAAACAGTGCTCACAGAAACAAGGAGCTATGTGATAAACAATTACAAATTATTATTATTTCTTCTATGTAATACCTTGGCACATGTTGACCAAGATATTATTCTTGGAAAAAACAGTATAAACACTCTTGAAAAACATCTTGTGAAAAACAATTCCTTGCATAGATGAAAATCTTGACACTTGCTCCTTTTGAGTTACAAGCAGTAAAATGCTTACAAAAAGGCTGACTTTTTAAACTCAGAGCATTGGAGGCAAGCTTGGCCTAGCTGCAGTTTGAATCAAAGTTAAATTTAATTTATTTATGAGGCAGGCAATCATTTTATTCATGACAAATGCCTCAGTTTTGGGGTTCACTTAGATAGTAGATTGCCCAACAATTATTTTGTTTTTGTTTGTTGAAGACTTTGAGCTAATTTACATGGGCTCTTGTATGTCTGGAAATGTGAGGATGGTGCAGGATAGAGCACGGTTCACATCTGTTGTTCTTATAGTCACTATAAGTCATGCTTAACTAGACAATACCTAACAACTATCAACAACATCATGGCATGAGAGTTCCAGTTGCTTCATGTTTCCACCAACATTTGACATTATTATGGTGGCTTGGCTTTGTTATCATTGTACCTATTTATTATGTTGTTGTATACCATCAAGCTGCCTGTGACTAATAGAGACCCTGTGTACAACAGCTTTGAACCCTGCTCTATCCTGAGCTTACCTTATTTTCTCTGACATATCCACCCCCATTACTCCAGTCATTGAGTCAATCAATCTCATTAAAGGTCTTCCTCTCTTGTGTGCTATCCTTCCATCCTCTCAAGCATAATGTTCCTCTACAAGGACTGGTCCCACTTTGAAACATGCCCGAAGTATGTCAGATGGAGTTTCAGGATACTTGCCTCAAAAGCAGCAGCCTGGTTTCACCCTTGCCAGGATAAATCTGTTTGTTCTCCTAGTGGTCCATGGTATGTATATTCAATACTCTTCTCCAGCACCACAGCTCAAAGGCATCAATCCTCCTTCTATCATCCCTGGTTATTGTCCAGCTTTCTGGTGCATAGCATGTAATTGTGATGACCAGCCTGGATCAGACACACCTTAGTTTCAAGACTGATCTTCAGTACTCTGGAGCTGTCCCTGACAGCAGACTTTCCCAATGCAACTCGTCTTTTGATTTCCTGGCTGCTGGTACCAAGAGTGTTGACTGTGGAGTCAAACAAAATAAAGCTATTAACAATCTCAGTCCCTTTATAATCTATCATGATGCTGTCAATCGGCCCAGTGGTGAGAATCTTTGTTTTCTTGATGTTGAGCTTCAATCCATACTGAAAGCTGCAGTCCTTAACCTTCTGCAGAAATGCTTCAGATTCTCCTCCATTTCAGCCAGCAAGGTGGTGTTATCTGCAAAACGCAGGCTATTGATGAATCTTCCTCCAATCCTGATGCCATATTCTCCCTCATAGAGATCAGCCTCCTGGATGATCTATTCTGCATCTAGCTTGAAAAGGTATGGAAATAGGAGGACAACCACCTACCTGCCCAACTGACTGGAAAAGATTCATATTTGTTCCCATTCCAAAGAAAGTCAACCCAACAGAGTGCAGAAATGATGAAACAGTAGCATTAATATCATGTGGAAGCAAGATTCTGCTGAAAATTATCCAAAACAACTGGAACACGATATCAGCAGAGAACTGCCAGATGTACAGGCTGGGTTTAGAAGAGGCTGTGGTACTAGGCATATTGTAGCTAATGTTAGATGGATCTTGGCTGAAAGCAGAAAGCACTAGAGGGATGTCTAACTGTGCTTCATTGACTATGCAAAGGTATTTGTGTGGATCACAACAAATTGGCTAACTCTGTAAAAAATGAGAATCCCAGAGTACTTGATTATGCATATGTGAAACTTATACTTGGACCTGTAAGCAGTCAACAGAACAGAGCAAGGACACCACAACAAGATAAAGGTAAATAATCCAATAGAAAAATGGGCACAGGATATGAACAGGCACTTCACCGAAGACGACATTCAGATGGCTAACAAACACATGAAGAAATGCTCAAAATCCCTAGCCCTAAGAGAGATGCAAATTAAAACAACTATGAGATATCATTTCACCCCAGTCAAAATAGCAAAATTTAACAGAACAGCAAGCAACAAATGCTGGCGAGGTTGTGGAGAAACTGGAACCCTGATTCACTGTTGGTGGGAGTGTAAAATGGTGCAACCCCTGTGGAAAGCAGTATGGCGCTTTCTCAAAAAGTTGCAAATAGAGATACCATTTGACCCAGCAATTCCACTACTGGGAATATACCCTGAAGAGACCATAGCTGACATCCAAGCAGATATATGCACACCCATGTTTATTGCAGCTTTGTTCACAATAGCAAGGAGTTGTAAACAACCTAAGTGCCCATCAACAAACGAATGGCTAGAGAAGCTGTGGTATATTCGCACAATGGAATACTATGCTGCATTAAAAAAACAAGGAACTCATGCAATATTATTCAAAATGGTTGACTCTGGAGAACATTATGCTGAGTGAAATATCCCAGTCACAAAAGGACAAATATTACATGATGCCACTGTTGTAGAATGGGACTGTCCTTGGGGTTGGGGAGAGACTGAGTAAGATGGGTTCAATAATGTATACTGCACTGAAACAGAGGAGGGAGAGAACCGTTTAAAAGAGAGATGTAACTGGGTATTTCTGTCATCACAGGAGTCTAGAGCGAGGGCTACATGGTGGAGGGGACCTGGGGGAGGGTTTGTAAAACAATGAAAGAATCTTTTCTTTTACTTTTCCATAATTTTTGGACTCATGTACTTATAACTTGTTAGTCAAATTTGTGTCTTCTAGGTTGCAACACCCCCATGATACATCTTGAAGGATATGTACATGTACAGCCAAGCACAATCAATAAGAGTGCATCTGAATTCCAAAATCAATCTCCATAATAGTCTATGTGTTTCCTATTGCCAAAGGGGCCCTTTAGAGTAGTGAGAGAAGATCTTCACCCTGAAACCCACAACGTCCCTTTTCAGCAGGAAGTAGCTAAGAGAATACGCCGTCCCCTTTTCCTTATGACTCAGGATGAAGTCTCTCTCAGGGAGGAGTGATAGGGAATGGCAAAGGATACACTGACAAAGAAGGTTAATCAGAACTGGCTTTGACAAGCACTGTGGCATTTGGACAAGAACAAACTGGGAGGAGGGTAGAGAAAATAGTGCAACAATGAGTGAGTGGAAGCCCAAAATCTCTGTAAATGTTTATGAAAATTAAGAAAATTAATAAAATATAATTATAGAAAAAAAAAAGAACAGAGCAAGGAAACACTACATGGTTCAAAATTGGGAAGAATGTATACAAGGGGCATGGCCTATCTCCATATCTATTTATTATATATGTATTTATACTGTTCTGATGGAGTATGTGATTATACACACTATGGTTTTAATTTGAATTTTACTAAAATATGTGCATTATGGATACATTTTTTTCTCCATCCCTATTCATTTTTTATGCTGAGAAAATAATTTGAGAGGCTGAACTTCATGAAGAATAATGTGGCATAAAGGTAGGAGGAAAACTCATCAACAACTGAGTTATGCAGATGACACAATTTTGGTTGTCAAAAGTGAAGATTTGAAATCCTTGTGACAAAATATCAAAGACTACATACAACATTTAGTATGAATTATATCTCTACATTGAGACAAATAATCTTTGCCCTTGGGTCATTAGGCAATATCATGATGGACAAAGATTGAAGCTGCAAACAATTTTATCTTGTTTGGATCATCAAACAACACCACTGGTACCAGCAGTAAATATATAAGAAGATGTGTGGCATTGGAGAAATCTGCTATTAAGAACTGCTCCAAAGTAATAAGAATTAAAGATATACATTTAAAGACTAAGTGTTCCATGAAATCATGGTCATTTCGGTTACTTATTATACTTATTATATGGAAGTTGGACAATGAATGAGAATGACAGAAAAATTGATACTTTTGATCTGTGATGTTGAAGAACAGTATTGAATATCCCAATGATTGTCAAAAGAACAACCAAACATGTTCTGGAAAAGGTGCAGACAGAGTGCTCAAAACAAAGATGGTAAAGTTTCATCCCACATATTTTGGGCATCTTGTTAGCAGGAATCAATCCCTGAAAACAGACATAATGCTTTAAAGATGGAGGGCCAGTGAAAGAGAAACTCGCAAAGAGACAGATTGACACAGTGACTGTAATAATGGGCTCAAGTATACCAGAGATGATGCAAATGGTACAGGATAGGGCAAGATTCAGATCCACTGTTCATAGGGTCTCTATGAGTTGTAGTGGACAAGCTGTTATGAGTAGATGAGTTGTTATCGCACCTAACAGTGACAACAATGAAGTTGAGTACTTTTTCACACACATTACTTCAGTTATCAGAATGCTTGTTTTTCTTTCTGTTGAGTTGTAATCCAAAATGAAGGCTTTGATCTTCATCAGTACATACAAGGGCTTCTCTTTGCTTTTAATAAGTACTGTTATGCCACCTAAAATGACAAGTTGTTAATAAATCTATCTACAATCTTGGTGTTGCCTTCCTCATTAGTCCAGATTATCATAATTTGTTCAGCATAAAGATTGAATACATATGATAAAATGATTTTTAAAAATCTGATGTACACTTTTATTCATTTTAAACTGTGTAATATCCCCATTTTCTTTCAAACAGCTGTTTCTTGGTACACATACTGTTACTGCATGAGAATAATGAAGTATTATGATGAAGAATAATTTATTATAACTCAGAGTTGAACACCTTTAAGTAGTCAATCATATACAGATAAACATTTTTCTAATATGCTTTGCCTTTACCGTTGATCAGTCAGATTTCAGAACTTAAAGCTCTCATTTCATATCATCTTCTGAATCCAGTTTTCACTTTAGCAAGTTTCTTGCCAAGGTTATGGTTGGTCATTTATTTTACCTAAATTCTGACTTGTCTATGTAATAAGAATACAAATCTTGTATATTACATGAGAATTAAATATCCATATGAACCTCTATATTTGTATTTATTGATATGTAAATTTTTATATGGAAAACAAAAAAAAGAACTGGAAACAATAGTAGAGTATTATATAGTAGTTAAAATTATTGACATTTAAAATCATGTTTAAAAGAAAATTTGGTGCTGACCTAAAGAAACAATACATACTTTCAGTTTCCACTGATAGAAAGTTTAAACAGGCAAAGCTGAATTAATTTATTCAGGGATTGTTAAAATATAAGAAAAAACATAGAGAGGATTAGAATAGTGATTACCTCTAGGATGAGGAAAAGGGAAGAAGATATAATGTGGGCACATTTAGAGTGCTAATAATATTCTGATTCTGTTGTTTGTTGTTGTTATGTGCTGTCAAGTGGCTTGCGACTCAGAGCGACCCTAAATAAAACAGCCCTAAACTCTGCTCTGTCCTGTGCCAATTGCACTGTCTCTGACACTCCCATCCCAATTATCCCAGTCACTGAATCAATCCACCTCA
>NW_006399900.1:2344540-2363271 GCF_000299155.1 Elephantulus edwardii
ATAATGCAGATTGTTGATAAATCGTCCACCAATCTTGACCCCACATTTCTCCTCATAGAGCCCAGCCTCCCGGATAATCTGTTCTGCATATATATATTCTGATTCTAGACAAGGTTATAGTTACATGGCTGCTGTTCTTTTGGAACAAATCTACAAACTGTGTAATGATTCATTGGAAACTTTACACTAGATATTTTTACAATATAAAGGATAAGGAATTTGCATAAGTGCTCAATAAATATAAAATGTTATGCTATAATATATGAATATTAACATTACAGCGTTTCAGTGGCCTAGTCCACATGGTATTAGGTTGCTAATCAAAATGCTGGGTTATCAGCAATTTTAATCCACCAGTTACTTCGTTAGAGAAAGGTAAGCAGACTCATCTTGTTAGGATCTAAAGCCTGGGAAAGTCCTGTGGACCGTTGCTATGGCCCAGACTAACTGGACAGCAGTTGAGTTTTGATATTCAGTGAGCACATTGAAGACATATTAATAATTTTATGTGTATTTTACTTTGTGTTTTACAATGTATTTTACATGAAAATGACATCACTTTAACTCCAGCATTGTAATTGTTTCTGGTTTCCAAAGGAAAAAGCTAAGCCTTGACCTTGCTATACAACAAATAGTCAGAAACAATGAGAGCTGACATAACAGCTCTAATCTTTCAGTGTCAAATCTCATCCTGTTTAGCAGGCGTCCACCTTTCCACGTTCTTTAGTAGAGGAGGAAGAGTTAAGATTCTGACTAGCGGAAATTTATTTCATAATTAATATATTTCAGTTGTGAATCTGACCTAGTACTTGTGCGTGTGTGTGTGTGTGTGTGTGTGTGTGTAAGTATATACACACAGGCACACACGTGTAAGAATGCACACATAAATGCTGGCTCTCCCATCAGACAAGGGAGGAGAGGAGTGAAAATTTCCTATTTGCTAAAGAACACTTTTAAGAACAAACTGAGGTAGTAGAAATGAATGTATACTGAAATATGTGAAATTTAAAATGCCTTCCTTGTGTTATTTTCCTGTGGTTTGAACTAAAAAAGGGTAAAATAGGAAACTGAGCTGATTGTATAAAATCTACAATGGATTTCAAGGTCTCTCCTTCCTGTAATGCTTTCATCCATCTGCTCACCAAATTGTTGAATAACAAATTAGTTTAATTGGATGACTTGGGGATTAGGGCCAACTATAAACATTTGTTTAGGTCCAGCATAATACCTACTGCTGTTAAGTAAATTTTGATGTATATTGACCCTACTTTAGGTTTCTGAGACTGCAACTCTTGGGAAGAGATTAGACTCTTTCTCTAAAACAGATTCTGGTGAATTTGAAGAGGGAACCCTTTGTTTAGTAGTCCAGAGCATTATGTGCAATGCCACCAAGGCTCCTATGTGCTCAACATGACCTAACACAATTGGAATCAGCAGAAAACATTCTCCTTCCCTTTACTGAAAACAGATACAAAACTTTTTCTCACTAAATCAGTCAAGAGAGATTAATGTGCACAGTTTGGGAAATTAAGCTTTTACACAGCCAGCTTTAAGAAAAAACAATCTCTTAAAACGACATCTCATCCCAGTCAGAATAGCAAAATTTAACAGAACAACAAGCAACAAATGCTGGCGAGGTTGTGGAGAAACTGGAACCCTTATTCACTGTTGGTGGGAGTATAAAATGGTGCAACCACTGCGGAAGGCGGTATGGCGCTTTCTCAAAAATTTGCAAATAGAGATACCATTTGACCCAGCAATTCCACTACTGGGAATATACCCCAAAGAGACAATAACTGACATCCAAGCAGATATATGCACACCCATGTTTATTGCAGCTTTGTTCATAATAGCAAGGAGTTGGAAACAACCTAAGTGCCCATCAACAAATGAATGAATAGAGAAGCTGTGGTATATTCACACAATGGAATACTACGCTGCATTGAAAAACAAGGAACTCATGCAATATTATTCAAAATGGGTAACTCTGGAGGACATTATGCTGAGTGAAGTACCTCAGTCACAAAAGTACAAATACTGCATGGTGCCACTATTGTAAAACAGGACTGACATCGGGGTTGTGGGGAGACTGAAAAAGATGGGTTCAATAATGTATATTGCATTTAAACAGATGAGGGAGAAAACTGTTTAAAAGGGATATGTGATTAGGTATTTTTTGTCATGACAGGTGTCTAGAGGTGGAGTGGACCTGGGGGAGGGTTTGTAAAAAAATGAAAGAATTTTTGTTTTATTTTTCCTAGAGGGTAGTGTATTGGGAGGGAGGGTTGGGAGGGGAGAAAAGTGCAACAATGAATAAATGGAAATCCAAAATCTCTGTAAATTTTTACTGACATTAATAATAAATTTTTAAAATGTAAAAAAAAAAAAACCAAAAACCAAAAACCAATCTCTAGGAATATGCCATGTGCCTTCTGATCGAGGGACACTCATTGCCAATCTTATGTCTGTGATCAAGGAAAATTTGTTTACATTGGACTTTGAGAATCTGTTGAGAAGAAAGGTACGTTCATCTAGTCTTTTAAGAAGAAATCCTACAAATTTATCCATAATATTTACCAAGAATCTAAAGTGAGGGCAAGCCAAGAGCAGATAAGGAAATGTTATTGTGAGGTCTGCATATCAGATCTCACACTCTAGGCTTTTTTTCTCTCTTTTTTATTATGCAGATTCTCTTCCCCACACTTTCCTTTATTGTTTCATACAATCATTCCCATACATTGTGTTTTATAAACTTAATCACCACTGGATGATGCCCACCATTGTCCTGTCTTTTCATGTCCCCGTCAGATCTTTCCTATTTCCTTTAACCCCTCCCTCTACCCACTAAATTGTGCAACTCTGTGATTTAGCCACTGTGCATCCTCACCCCTCTGCTCCCACTCCAACCCCCTTGGATCCCCATACATGTTGTAGTAGTCATCCTTCTATTTTTACAATAATGATCTTATGCAGTATTTGTCCTTATGAGACAGAGTTAGTCACTCAGCCTAATGTTTCCCAATCTCTCAAAGTTATGTTATTTTTTTTCCAAATCATTGCTCCTGTGTTCTGCATAGTATTCCATTATGTGAATGTACCACGATTTCTCAATCCATTGGGCTATGTTTAGACATAACATGTTTGGGCTATTTCTGTGTTTTTGTGATGACGAATATTGCTGCTATGTACAAATCTCCATTCGTGTCTCATTTCTGATTTCCTTGGAGAATATTCCTAGTAGTGGAATAGCTGGGCCGTATGAAATGGCTGTGTTCAGCTTTTTGAGGAACTGTCTTCCAGAGTGGTTGGACCATTTTACAATCTCATAAACAGTGTATGAAAGTTCCCACCTCTCTACATCCTCTTCAACGTTTATTGTTTGCTGCCTCGCTAAACATTGTCACTGCTACTGGGTTAAGAAGATATCTCATTGTGGTTTTGATTTGTATCTACCAGTGATTTGGAGAATTTCTCCATGTATCTGTTGTCCATCCAAATGTCTTCTCTATGAAAAGATAAATACTTTCCATGCCCTTTGCCAGTTTTGTAGTTGGTTTATCAGTCTTTTTCTTGTGCAGACTTGGTCTATAAACTTTTGTTATGAGACTTTTGTCTGAGGTGGTATGAATTGTAGAATAACATTGTATGGAAGTAAAATTACGCTGAAGATAGTGTAGAAGTGGTTGTAGCATTATATCAGTAGGAAAACAGGAAACTACCAGAAATTGAAGCCTTTTTTCAGAACAGAGTATAAAACAAAGAATACCATTACTAATGCAACCTTACCTAAACAAAACAATGCAAGAAAAAGATTTACTGTTATTTTATGACTATGCAAAGACATCTGACTTTGTGGATTATAGCAAATTACAGATAATATTGCAAAGAACGGAAATTCCAGAAACTCAATTTTGCTCATATAAAATCTATACATAGGTCAAAAAGCAACCACTCGCACAGAACAGGAGGACACTTCATGGTTTAAAACACTACACAATTGTCAAGTATTTGGATTTACATAGACCCACATACAACATCCCTACAAGCAGCAGGCAAACAATTGAATGATGAATCACATTGAAAAATTTGCTGCAAAAATCCTCTTTAAACTATTAAAAAGAAAATATTTCACCTTGATAACCAAGGTGCACTTAACTCAAGCCATGTGAAAGTAAGGCAATGAATATGAAAGACTGATAAACTGATGCATTTACCACGCTGTGGATAATATTCAGTGCTAGTTTCTCAGTTGGCCTAATGAACAGAAAGTGATACTACCAAGCCAAAGGTAGGTGATTTTAATATTCACCCCTCAGGCCTGCTTTTAATTGGTTTTGGTCAAATATTCTTCTAGGTCGTATAGCCCTGGTCTTTCTCTTGCTGTACAGAGATAACTTGTGGTTGCTGTGAAGCTAAACACTGTGACACTGATGTGTCAAATGCGATAATGGTTACCCATGGTGGACAGTGTTTGGTGGAGCTTCCCCATTAAAACAGCTTGGAAGCAGGAGAGGCATCCACTTCTGAAATGCCTTGCCTCTGAAAACCCTACGAACTTGGAGAAATGAAAAAAGTTATACAAGTGTTCAGGTCTTTTGTTCATAGGATCGCTATGAGTTGTTGCTAAGTTAAGTCTTTTAATGTGAGTTATCATACTTAGTTCTACAATTACCATAAGCTGCAGCGACTTTCACCATTCATGATATCTATGCTACTTGTCTTGGCAGCTCAGTCTTTGCTTGGTTTGCCTTATTTAATCAGTAGAAAAGTGCTGATGTTAAAAGTGAAAATTCAGGAGCAAGGTAGCTTGGATTCAAATCCTGTCTATGAATTAATTGTCTGTGTTGCTTTTGGAAAAATCACTTAACTTTTCTGTGTCTTGATTTCCTCGTCTCTAAAGTGGAAGAATTAACAGTACTTACCTTGTAATGCTATCTTGCCATCTTTGAGTTTGCTGTGCAGAGGTGGATTGCAGCTGCCTGGCTAACTAAGTAGAAGAGTTGTTCCTGTTTCTAAAGAAGGTGTTCCAACACAATGGGGAAATTATCGGACAATATATTAACTGCCATACAAATGAAACCTTGCTGAATATTATTCAAAAACAACTGGAATAAAACTGTGATAGAGAAATCAAGCCAGATTCAGAAGAGGCTTCGGAATATCACTTCAGATATCGCTGCTGATATCAAAGGGATTTTGGTTAAATGCAGCGAGTACCAAAGAGATATTCACTTATGTTTTATTGACTGTAGAAAGTCATTCAATTGTGTGAATCATAATAAATTATGATTGAAAGGAATGGAAGTTTTATAATATGTAATCGTGATCTTGGGAAACCTGAACATAAAGAGCACTCATTCAAACAGAACAAAGGAATATTTCATGGTTTAAAATCAAGAAAGATATGCATCAGGATCAGGATTACGACCTTTCTTCGTACTTATTCATTCTATATGTGGAACAAATAATGAAGGATGTGGCATCAGGATAGGAGGAAGACCCATCAACAACCTAAGTCATGCAGATGACATAACCTTGCTGCCATAAGATGAAGATGCCTTGAAGCACATATTTGAATCCAGCATCCAGGTAAAGCTGAAGAAGACTGCAGCTTTAAGTATGAATTGCACTTTACCATGCAGAAAACAGTAAATGCTCACAAGTGGACCAGCAAGTAACATCCCAACCAAAGGAGAAATGATTGATGTTGTCAGTGATTTCATTTTACTTGAATTGGCAATCAACAACCATGGTAGCAGCAGTCAAGAAATCAGAAGATGTGCTGCATTGGGAAGATCTGCTGTAAAGGACCTCTTTAAAGTGTTAATGAACAAGGATGCCAATTTAAAGACTAAGGTGTGTCTGACCCAAGCCATGTTTCTTTCAACTGCTGCATATGCTTGTGAGGGTTAGACAATCAGTAAGAAATACCCATGAAGGATGCTGCTGTGAACATAGGTGCACAAATCTCCATTTGTATCCATTATATTTTCCTCAGGCTCTATTCCTAGCAGTAGAATAGCTGGATCATATGGAATTTACATGTTCAGCTTTTTTTAAGAAATGCCAAACTGCCTTCCAAAGGGGTTGTACCATTTTACAATCCCTCCAACAGTGTATGAGAGTTTCAATCTCTCCACATCCTCTCCAGCATTTAATACTTGCTATCCTATTATATTTTGCCAGTGTTACTGAGGTGAAATGGTGTCTCATTGTGGCTTTGATTTGCATTTCTCTGATTGTCAGTGAGTTTGAGTATTTCTTCATATGTCTCTTGGCCAGCTGAATGTCTTCCTCTGTGAAAGTCTTTCTGTCTGTTTGATCCATTTTGTGATTTTTTTTTCTTTTTCTTATTGGTCTTTTTCTTGTGGAGGTCCAGGAATATCTGTAAACTTTTGTTATGGGACCCTTGTCTGAGATGCCATTGTCAAATTTTTTTTTTCCAAATCAGTAGGTTTTCTTTTCACCTTATTGAAAAATAAAAAAAATGTACAGAGGGACTTTAGAAGGTCCCATTCATCTATTAGATCCTCTCATAGTTGTGCATTTCTGGTTGTGTTTGCCATCCTATTTATATCACATGCTAGGCCTTCTAAATTTGGGACCATTTGTTGTTGTTGTTGTTGTTATGTACCATAGAGTTGAAACTGACCCATAGCTGACCTTCTGAAAGGTTTTCAGAGGCAGTTAATCACACAGGAGGAGATCTCCCATACTTCTTCTGCAGAGCAGCTGGTGAGAATCAAACCACGTGCCTTTGGGATTGCAGCACAGGTTCTTGGTACCATTAAATGGTACCATTTTTAGTCTCTTATATTATTTTTGGTTTGGGGCTTTACCCTTCAGTATCTGATTCACAACAGCAAGAACATGGAAATAGCCTGAATGTCCATTAACAAACAAATCAATTGAGAAATTGTGATACATTCATGCAATGGAATACTATGCAGCATTCAGGAGCAATGATTTTGAAAAATATCAAATAACATGGGAGAAGCTAGAGAGCATTATGTTGAGTGAACTCAGTCTCATAAGGAAAATTACTACATGATACCATTAGCAGAAAGATTACTAGAACTTTATCCATCAATGTCCACAGAGGGAAGAGGAGAGGGTAGAGGGTCTGTGGGTGTGATGGGGAATCACAGGGTCGCAGAGTTTGGTGCATGGAGGGATGGGGTGAAGGAATTAGGAAAAATCCAATAGGGATCTGAAAAGATAGAGTAATAGTGGACATAGATTAATGGTAATTAATTTTATAAGGCCCAATATATGGGAATGACTGTATGAAACACAATGTGAAAAGGAAAGTGTGAAACACAATGTATATGCATTTTGTATGCAAACCAATATAAAATTAAAATTATATTAAAAAATAAATATGAAAGAAGAGCTGATGCCTTTGAATTGTGATGCTGGAAAGGAATACTGAATACACCATGGACTTCAATAAAACCTACAAAAGTCCAAATCTATGTATCTTGGGGTACTCCTTAGAGGCAAGGAAGATGAAATTTTGTTTTACATACTTTGGCTTGTGTTCAGTGCTTGGGAAATAGAGAGGCAGGGAAAGAAAGCAAGAATTCCACTGAGCTGGCCTGACACCATGACTGCAACAGTGGGACTGAGCATGAAAGAGACATGAAAACGGCACTTCAAGCCGTAGGTCAGAGGGCTGCTATCAGCTGTACTTGACTCAGCCACGCCTAATAGCAACAGGACTTTGGAACTTTTACCTGTTTGTCAGTTTGTTGTCATGTGGTGGTTTGTGTGTTGCTAGGATGCTGACATATGTGTCACCAGTCCTTCAAATATCCGTTATGAACAAGTTTCACCATAGCTTCCAAACTAAGACAGACGAGGAAGGATGGTAATGTACTTCCAAAAGTTAGCCAGTGAAAACCCTATAAATCACAAGGTAGATATTGCTGCAAGGTAGACGCCCTTGGTTTAAAGCTTTCAAACAGAGGTCAGAAGAATGGATCTGAGCACATGGGTGATCAGCAAGATCACAAGGGACCAAGCTGTGCAATTTTTTGCTGCATGTGGGGTTTCTGTGAGGTGGACCTGACACCACTGTAGCTAACAGTAATAATAATAATAATAATAATAATAATAATAATAATATCCATGTCTGCCTCTTTCTTTGACAAAAAAAAGAACAAGCAGGAAGTTATAAAAAAAAAAAGAATAAAATTTGTTAGTACTTCTTTGTGCTTTTCTCTTGCATTAGAGTATTTTCATCTATTCTCTCTTACCATCATTGGACTATCAAACAAGCTAGGTTGTGATTATAAATGTTATAGTTTAAGCTAGTTTGGTTTTTTACCGTCTATTTTTATTATGAATTTGACTGTTTTTTTCTTAATTTTGTCTATTAACATCTCATTTTCTTTATGAGAAACCTAGGAATTATTGCTCTAATGTCATAGTTAGTAATATTAGAATAAATGGCAAGCATGAGTTGGGGAATTAAAAAACCTCATAATTGGATTGTAGAAATATAAAACACTGGATTCAGTGAAGCAGTACAAGTCTAATTTAAATGTCTAATTAAAAGTTATTTGGAGGCATCATACACGAACTGTATTGCATTCGTCCATGGCGGAGAAGGAAGCGTGGTAACTAGAAAAGAAATTGGAACTGCATGAAGACGACGAGCTGTAATCTTTAAGTAAAGTGCTCCATTTTAATCAGGGACGGTCTAGTCTACATCCCATTCCTACTACATAAAAGCACCAAGTCCTCAGTGTTTAAGCAGTTCTCAGTTGTTTAATAGCAGAATGACAACATTTCAAGTCAGTGATTAAAATGGAGATACCAGGTTGGAGAGACAGGAGCTTTTGTTACCCAAAGGACAATTTATCCAAAGTTGCTGGAAATCTTTCGAGGAAGAAAAAGACAATCATTTGTGAATAGGTGAGTTAAGATTAGAACTGGTTTGACAGGAACAAGCCTGCCAGTCTTCAAGCAGATTGATAAGAGGGCTATTCATAGCAGAGGGCTATTTAGCACATTGTCAAATATGACATTCCAAACACTCAGCATGATCATTAGTATAAATGGCTAATGAACGGTGGCATATTTGGACTCCTGCACAGAGGTGGTGGGGTATGTGCAGTTAGTTTAAAAAAAAACACAAACAAACAAACAAAAAAATATGCCACCACTTTTATGGGAAGAACAGAAAGTTTCCAAAGTAAAATGCTAAAATTGGATTTGCTTTGAGAAGCTTACTAACTTTGAGTGCCAATATCAATTCATCATTGTCCCTTTGGTGTTTCTGATTTGTTGTTTGTAATATTGGAAATTTTTGTCTGCTTATACAAAAGCAAAGAAGCTTGTTGAGGGATACAGACAGTCTGGAACAGAATGAAAATAGTCACTGTTTCAGATAATCAAAAAGAGTTCATTTTTTTATTGTTAGATAAGGAGCTAAAGATCATAAAACTTGTAACTGATTAAGAAAATAACTACAGCACTTAAAGGCAGGATATCTGGATATGAGAACTTAGCAGTAGGAAGTCCATAGCACGTAAGTGGGGAAACACAATTGGTCAAAGGTACATACTATTCAGTTTATTCAGGGTGGTCAGCAGGACAGTGTCAAGTAGTGCACTTGATGAATTATCCTGTGACTTGAAAGGACAGAAGCTACAATTCATCGTCGTCTCTTCATCATTTGCAGCCCAAAAATCCATTGGAGGATGCTGCAAACCAGAATCAACTTAATGGTAGTGGAGTTTTAAGTTAGTAATAAAATCGTTTCTTCAGTCATAGCTGTTTCTGGAGGACAGTGTTTCATGGTGGACAGTGTTTGGTGGAGCTCCCAATGTAAGACAGGTTTGGAAGGAGGAGTGGCATCCACTTCCTAAACAACATGTCTCTGAAAATTCTATAAAGTTTGAGAAACAATAATAATTATAGAAAGGCTTCAGGTCTTTTTGTCCACAGAGTCGCTTTGAGTCATGCTGGACTCAACAGTAATCAACAACAAGAGCAACAATATACCCAATATACCTTTGAGTCGTGGTGCTGAGAAAAATACTGAACATTCCATTGACTGTCCAGAGAACCAATAGGACTGTCAGTGAAACTAGGTTACTCCTTGGAGGCAAGGATTTTGAAACTTATCTCACTTTTCCAGGAGGGATTAGTCCTTGGAGAAAAAAAAAAACAAACCCATACTTGGAAGTGTAGAGGGTCAGTGCAGGAGAAGAAGATCTTAGATGAGATGGATTGACGCAGTGACTGCAGCAATGAAGTTAGGCATGTCAGAGTTGGTGAACTTGACTCAGGACAGGGCAAGGTTCACAGTTACTGTTCATAAAGTCACTACGAGTCACAGTCGACTCGACAACACTATAAAGTTCTATTGTTAATGTCATCACATATAAAGTAACTTTGAGCACAAGCTATCTAACGTTGCATCTGTTTGACTATAATGAAAAAGACCCTGTGGGAGTGATTATGATGACCTGCACTGACCAGACCTCAGAGGCGCAGATACTGTCTTGGTGTATATGTCCCAAGTCAGCACCAAAGCCAATGGCGCTGCCGTTTAGAAAGGCAGCTTCTGAAAATCCAAAATGGATTCCAGACAGATGTTACCACCATAAAATAAAGTTAAGGCTTTGCTTTTGGACAGCTCTATTGATACATAAACCAAGTGCCTTTGATTTTAGACTTTTAGGCTTTGATTTTAGATAAGAATAATAATTTTGCCTAATTTGTAGCCTTGTTATAAGAAGTGAATTGTTCTTAATGAGGTTAAGATAGGTAAAATAGGGCAGTGGTCAAAAAAGTGGTAAGGACTTAATAAATATTGTTTGTTCCCTCTATGAGATGGAATGATTTGGTGACTGGGGTAATCGGGATGGGTGTGTCAGAGGAAGTGCAACTGGCACAGGATAGAGCAGGGTTTTAGGGCTGTTGTACATAGGTCGCTATGAGTAGCAAACAACTTGGTGGCACATAACAATAACAACAATTAGTAATAATATTGTCAGGTTCTCTACACTCGGTAAGTGTTGGGCATAATCATTTGTGTAGCTATAACCCAAGTTAATCTGAATGCTAAACTGAACTTCTTTTGAAAGGTTACCTTAATGGAACTCTTATTTTTTTTTTAATGATAAACTTTATTGGTTTAAAGGTGATCCACATGTATATGGCATCAAAATTTAAAAATAGAGTCCTCCAAATTTCAATAACCTCCTTTCCTCCTATTTTCTTCATACCACCTGTTTAGTTCACCTGTTTTCTTCATGCCACCTATTTAGTTCACTTATTTCCTTTTCAAAGCACATATCAAAGCGCTTTCATGTTCAGGCACTGGCTTGGACTGGGTTGCTAAAAGGTGCTGGTCATGATCATGCAGTTTAAAAACCCTGTGATTTGAAATAATAACCAGCCCAGTTGAAACCACATTGATCACAACTCTTAACAACCACATGTCTGTCCCAGTTAGAGCTGTGCCCTATGGAGATTTCCATGACCTATTTATGGATACAGATCACCAGGCCTTTTTTCCAAATCATTTCTGCGTAGACTCAACTTCAAACCTCATGATTAGCAGCCAAGTGAGGTCACTATTTTAACTAACAAATAAAACAAGCGGCATTATGTAGAAGACACTACCTTGCCTGCTGCGAGTGAGGATATGAAATGCTTGCTGCAGCAGATCCAGGCCTCCAGACTTCAGAATGAATTACATCTCAACATCAAGAAAAATAAATGTCCTTATCACAGAACCAACAGGCAGCATTATGATATATGGAGGAAAGGTTGAATCTGTCAATGATTTCACCTTGCTTGGATCAGCAAGCAACGCCCTTGGGACCAACAGTCAGGAGATCAGGTGACATATTGCTTTGGGTATGTCCACTGGCAGTGACCTCTTCAAAATGCTGAACAGTAATAATGTCAGCTTGAAGACTCAGGTGTGCCTGATCCAGGCTATGGTCTTCTCAGTCACCTACTGCTCATCAGATAACTGAACAGTGAGTAAAGATGACAGAAGAAGAATTAATGCCTCTGAGCAGAGTTGTGGAGAAGAGTGCTGAATATCCCACAGACTGTTAAAGGAACAAACAGGTATGTCTACAGAGAAGTGCAGCTGGAGTGTTTCTTGGAGCTAAAGAAGGCAAAGCATCATATCTCGTACTATGGACATATAGCTGGTGAAGCTATTCCTTGAAAAGAGACAAAATGCTTGGAAAAATAGAGGGTCAGTAAAGGAGAAAAAGATGGATTGACATGAAAACTTCATCAACGATCCTCGTGTGATGAAGAAGGCACTAGAAGGTCTGCTGTTCATAGAGTCTATGGGTTGCTTGACAGCACCAACCAAAAACAGTGTACTGGCACCTGAAAACACACATACAGGGTTTTTTTTTTATTAGCTCTGTGCCTTCGGTGAGTAAACCATGGCTTAGAGGAGGAAAGGATCTGCCTTCAGCACCCAGTCAGTGTCTCAACACAGGTACCTCAGCATCAGGTCTGTTTCCATCCCTCACTGTAGGACAGTCCAGGTTTAAGAAGGTGCTAGTCTTCATTTCCATCCCTTACCTTGCTCTAGATAGTTAAAAAGAAAACAGTTCATAGAAATGGTGTGACTTTAGGACAAAGATTTCCCCATAAAAGACGAAGTCTCAGTTCTCCCCACCCCCAAGGCACTGTCTATAGAATGTGAACGAAGAAAAATCTCTGTAGTCAACACGAGTAAGTATAGCAGATTAATTACCCCTTATCTTCAGTTCCGCTTCCCTTCCTAATGAATAAATGAGTAAATCAATAGATTCCTGGGTCATATGCACCTCTGATTACAGCAGCCAAGTGTAATTTTGGGTTTTTGTTTAAAAAAATTTAAAAAAGAGCTTAGCAACTTAAACAACCAGAGGCCATTTTCACAGTTTACCATCTAACAAAACACAGCAGTGGTAATTAAAACAATCTGGGGCTGGAGAAAGAAGGAAGGGAAACCTGTCACTACTGAGATCACCAAGGATAAAATGTCCAAGGAAATGTAGCATAAATGACTATGATTTCGAAGATTTAAACCTAGAGTAAAGGACATGGAAAGGGACAGAGATTGTGCTTGGGGAAACGTCAGCTTGATGCAAGAAAATGGTTGGAAAACTTTGAAAGAGGGTTCATTGCTCTTATCTCATGCCAAGGTTGGGAAAGGAAAGGCTTTTGTTTTCACAAAAGGGAAATAGCTACTTCATGGTAGCATTCTTCCCTTCCTCGTGGGACAACCAAAATCAGGTCTCAGAAAACGAGCTTTATGCACAGTCATCACTCATCTGTCAGTGTGGACGTGCATGTTGCTATGATGCTGAACAGATTGCAATGAAAATGTTAGACTAAGATAGACTAGCAAGAAAAGCCTGGTGCTCTCCCTGGAAAAATCAACTAATACAACCTCTAAGATTTACAAGGTCTGTCTGCAACCAGTGATGGAGGTAGAACAGGTTCAGATAGCATTTCCTTCTGTTGTACCAGGGATTGTGGACCAACTACAAGGTGTGATTCGCATAGATTAACTTTGGAAAAGCATGACCATTTCCAACATATTTACCCTGGATCAACCTAAAATCAAAGATTAAAAAAAAATCAATCCGTATCTACATATACTTGGTTTACTTTAATCTTAAGAAAACTCTAATTGTTCAAATACAGAGTCTCTTTTTCCTTGTCCATAGGGTTTACACCAAGGGTCCCTAACTGCCTCTTGAGTGAGCTACCTACTGAGGTGAAATCACTTAGTAGATTCTCTCCTTGAACCTGTTCTCCCTTAGATTAAATCAGCTACTACACCTCTCTGGCAAGCTGATCATCTGCTGTTCCCTTCCATCAATTCTGTATAAAAACAAACTCACTAGATATTTGTGAATCTAGCTTTATAGCTTTTTAAATGTTAAACCATACTAATTGACATATTTCAACAAATAGATGCTGCCCTGGGTGTGCTTACCAGGTTGTGCCAAGAAATCTGATGGACACTATCTGGCCAACTGATTGGAAGAGATCTATATTTATTCTCATTTTTTAAAAAAGTTATTTGACAGTGTAGAAATTATCAAGCAGTATCATTAATATCATATACAAGTAAGACCCTGCTGAAAACAAATGAAACAGTATATCAGCAGAAAACTGACTAATGTGTACACTGTGTTTACAAGAGGTTGTGGCACTGGGGAGATTATAGACTGTGTTAGTTGGAAGCTGAAAGCAGAGTGTACCAGAGGAAAAATCTGTCTGTGTTCATTGACTATGCAAAGGTATTTGTATGGATTACAGCAAACTGTGGCTAACTTTGAGAAGAATGGGAATCCAGAAACACTTGATTGTGCTTATGCAAAACTTATAAGTAAACCAAGAGGCAGTCTTCAGAACAGAGCAAGGAAACATTGCATGGCCCCAAATCAGTAAAGGTTTACTCCAGGGAAGCATACTATCTCTATACCTTTTCAATCTATATGCTGAATAGGTCATCCAGGATGATGGACTCTATGAGAAGGAATGTACCATTAAACAAAGACTCATCAACAACTTGTATTATAAAGATGACACAACCTTGCTTGCAGAAACTGAAGAAGACCTGACGTGCTTGCTGCAAAAGGTCAAGGACCTCAGCTTTCAATATTAATTGAAGCTTAATGTCAAGAAAACAAAGATTCTCACCACTAGACCAATTGGTAGCATCATGATAGACTGAAGAAATTGATGTTAACAATTACAGCTTCCTTGGTTCCACAATCAACACTCTTGGTACCAGCAGCCAGGATATCAAACGACGAATTGTATTGAGCAAGTCTGCTGTCAGGGATCTTTCCAGAGTACTGAAGAGCAATAATTTCAGTCTGAAGACTAAGGTGTGTCTGATCCAGACCATGGTCTTCACAATCACTTGCTATTCATCAGAGAGCTGTACAATGACTAAGGATGATAGAAAAATTGATGCATTTGAGTTGTAGTGCTAGAGAAGAGCATTGAATATACCAGGGACTGCTAAGAGAACTAATAGGCCTGTCCTAGCAAGAGTGAAACCAGGCTGCTCTTTGGAGGCAAGGATTTTGAAGCTCAATCTGACATACTTTGGGCATGTTGCAAGGAAGGACCAATACTTGGAGAGGGATGTCATGCTTGGAATGGTGCAGGAACAGTACAAGAAAGGAAGACTCCAGATGAGATGGAATTACTTAGTGACTTGATCATGGCAACAGATTTTATTCTCCATAGAAAAGCAGTACCATTGGTTGGAAGTAGTAGAAGTAAGGGGTGGAGGCCATGTCTGACCTTATAGAAATTGGTTTTATATTGAGTATGTTGTTGTTGGGAACAGTTTCCCTTTGTGAAGTTAATGTACATCAGGCTTGATGTACCCATGGTGCCTACATTCTTTGGACAAACCATTCCTTTCAGTCTTCCAAATTTAGGATCATGTCCTAGAGGCAGATATTTGATAGTTTCCTTATGTTTTTCTCATACAAATTTATTTACAAAATTTGAATACGTTGTTTTCCAGAACAGATTTTTCCAATTTCTCTCACCTCCTCACCCATCAAATTGTACAACTCCATGATTAATTCCCCCATCCGACACTTCCCCCCACACACATCCTCATTCCTCTGCTTCTACTGTCTCCTCCCCCTTGGATCCTTATACTCATTCTACAGTAATGATTTTATGAAATATTTGTCCTTATGAGACTGAGTTAGTTCACTCACATTATGCTCTCCAGTCCCTCCCAAGTTAGATAATAATTTACAAAATCATTGTTTCTGTGTGCTGCATAGTATTCTATTGTGTGAACGTATCATAATTTCTCAATCCATTTGTGGTTGGACATCCAGGCTGTTTCCATGTTCTTGAGAATTTCCTTATTTTGATGATTAAATAATATGGCATGTATCATTTGTGAAGTTGGCTCAAGATTTATTTGTAGGCCACAGGTTAACTTCTTAATAGTTTTTTCATTTTCCAATCCTGGAATGTTAAACAGAAAAAAATTCTAGATACAAATATTTAGCATCATTCATGTGAATATCTTCTGTTCAGCTCTTTTACATCAACATCTCTTCCCTTTGTTTTGTCTTCTTGACACTCTAGTGCAATATTCAGTATCTTTTTTGGTATCTATTTTGGTTTTTTCCCTCTCCCTTATCTTTGTAGTGACCTTCTGCTGTCTTTGTGGATAATATCCTTGGTTTCATCCCACAACTCATCTGGTCTTTGATCTTTGGTAGTTAATGCTTCAAATTCATCCTTAAAATATGTTTTAAATCAGGTGTGATAGACTCAAGATCATATCTTGGTTCCATGTCTTGGACTCGCTTTTTACTTTTCTTCAGCCTCAGTTGCATCTTGTGCATTAGTAATAGATGGCCTGTTCCACAGGTAGCATTTAGCCTGGTTATGGTTGTAGATATCAAGCTTCTGCAATCATTCCGTCCACAGATGTATGTTGTCAAACTGATTCCTATACAGTCCACTGATGATGTCCATGTGTCAGGTCGTCATTAGTGGTTTTTAACAAAAGATATTTGCAATGACCACACATAGCTCTCCCAGAACCATACTCAATTATGTGGTTTATTAGGGAAGCTAACAGATTCTGTCCCAGGTAGGCAACAGGTTAAAATTCCTTGGTTCAGACAGCTTCTCAAGCTAATGACTTTTTGATCTTCAGTCTTGCACCTTAGTTCAGTGTTACAAAGTTCTCTTAGTCTCACCATTTATAGTGTCTTACTTTAGTCCTCCAGCAAGATTCAGTGAAGGTCCTTGATTTTGGCTCCCTGGTGCAGTAGTCCCAAATCAACTCTGTTTCACATTGGTCTCTGGCTCTGTACTAAAGCTGCTACTGTTTTTGTGTAGACTGCAGTCTGACTGGTACAGGAATCTCTGGTCCCCAAGAAGAAAAGCTAAACTGTTTCCTTCTCCTTATTAGTAGGGAGATGCCCACTTTTATGTTAAACTTGTTCAATTAAATGTGATGAGATGGGAGAAACTGATCAATCCTAAATCATTATTTTATACACATCCTAGTCCAAGTTCCTGTTAAGTCATGTGGTAAAAGTCATAGCTAATGTCTAGCAAAGCCATTTGAACAATAAACTCATGATACCACAGTGTTGTTTTCATTTTACTTATAAATCTCAAGTGATTGAGAAAAAAATAAAGTAATGACAAATCTTGTAACTAACATCAAAGTACATTAAGGGTTTGAGGTATAGTTTAGTTGATTAATTTCATGGCTACCAAATATGGGATGGATCAAATACTTTTAGTATTCTTTCTGTCTCTTTGTAGTGGGACTTATGCCAATTTTTTTGTGTAAAGTATCCCTTTCACATTTCTATATTTTCCACTGCAAACTTACCTATTTAAGCCTATGTTCATGTTGGAAAGTGGAGAAAAGTAGAGTGATTCTGAAAACCTAAATCATCAACGGAAGTTTCAGATGTGAAAGTGTGAGTATAATGGTGAATCTTCACAGAAAGGACATAAGAGAAGAAAAGGAACATGCCACCTCTTTCCCCTCACTTTGCTGCAGCGAGGATTTCCTTGCTTCATCCCATCATCATTATCTCTTTACATAGGTAAGGCCTTGATGATTTCAGCAAATTGTTTTCAAACTCTTGCAATGTTTCTTTACATTAACAGTGTTACTGATGTTGTTGTGTACTGTGAAGTCTGAAGTGACCCATCGCTGAACCCCCCTCTACTCCTCCCAGGTTTACAGAAGGCACTTAATTGCAGAGGAGGAGATTGCCCATCTTTCTCCAGGTGAACAGCTGGTGAACTAGAACCTCACGCCTTCAGGATTACAGCACAGCTTCTTGCCACTAGGTCACCAGAGCCCCTCATTAACTTCTATGTGGTCCTACAAATGTACTGTAGTCAGAATTTATAGTTTGCTCTACTAGAGATTTTCTCACAATGGTTTCTGAGAATAATTGTGTAGTATATGTACACAATCATGATTTGTGGTCAAAATAATCCCGAAGCTCAACTAAGGGTGAGTAGACATTCTGGAGTGCTGGGACACTTGATTTTCTTTCAAACCTGGCTTAGTGTTTGGGTTGTGTGGAGCCAAGGACTCTTGAGTAGCAATTTCTTTCTAGCAATTAATTGCCTCAAAAGAGTAAACATTGGTGCTGGTTACACTTAAAAATAGATTTGTTTTAAATTATGTTTATTATGAGTGTCACCTCTAACAACAAAAGTATTTTTTATTATGTAAATATGATATGCTATAATTCTTAGTGATTGAAGAAAATGTCTTAAATAATTTAACATTTAATGTTTATAATATGAATAATAAAAGGTATCCAATTATAATTTTACACAAAATATTGACTTATTTTATATTAAGCTTTTGATTATTGCCAATCAATATGAAAGATGTAGTAAGCAAAACAGAATGGTACTGTTTGCACTCATCAGTAATTTCTATAAATACATGGTACAACTCATTGTCCTTAGATCAGAACTGCTGCATAATTGACCCTGCAGCAGGTTTTTACAGGCTGAAAAACTCCCAGGCAGTGACTGTTTCTCTTTTTTCCAGGGAGTCCAGGGTGAATTCACACAACCAGAGAGATGCCACCACAGGGTTCGCAGCCCAATGGCCCACTTACTGGGCCACCAGAGGCCAATAAGTCTACATGGTATATCATGTGGCATTACACACAACCAAAAGTGGGAGAATTTTGCTTCTAATC
>NW_006399900.1:2363386-2364735 GCF_000299155.1 Elephantulus edwardii
TATATCATGTGGCATTACACACAACCAAAAGTGGGAGAATTTTGCTTCTAATCCAAGCTGTACCTCTTTTTATTCACGGGTCTTTCAGCAGTTAATTTATTTGAAGTAGTAATAACGTCGTCCTGTCAGAATAAAGATGTGAGGTTGACTTACCAACTACCAGTAAATTTGAACTAACTTTTTAACAATTCAGGTTGCTATGTTGGAATCAACTGAGTAACAAACAACGTAAGTAACAACAGGCCAATGTATATCCCATAAAGGAAACTGTCAGTTTATTTGAATGAAAATTGGTTTCTATTAATATAGAAGACTTACTATATATACTTACTATGTGGCAATTGGCAATACACATGTTGAATGCTTGCCCATTTCTCTGAAACAATATTCCTTAAATGGTGTCACTGTTGACCTCCTTCAGGACCATTCGACAATACTGGAGAGAGTTTTGATTATCTTGGTTGGGGGAGGGGTGAGTGGAGTAGGTAGAATTCAGGGATGCACCTAATATCCTATAATGCACATAACAGCCACTGATAAGAAAGAAAAAAATTATCTAGCAAAAAACTTCAATTGTGCCAAAGTTGAGGAACTCTAAAACATAGTCAGATTGGGGTGGGGGGATGGTTTCAGGTATCATTATAATTAGATCTTGAACAGTAAGACTTGGATTTGGTTTACAGCAATACCAGCACTTGGAAGCCTTGAGCTCCTATCTTTCTCCAAGTTCTCCAGCATAAGTAGAACCAATTAAAAAGCTTCCTTAAACTTTTTTGACATAGAAAGGCATCAAAAATGAGATCTCCCAGAGCCTCATTTCTCACTAAAACTTACTCTACTAGTGATATATTTTGGGTTGTTGCTGTTGTTAGGTGCTGTCGAGTCACCTGCAACTCATAGTGACCCTATGTACAACAACTCTGAAGCCTGCACTGTCCTGAACTAGTCTCACTGACTCCGACACATCTATACCCCCATTGCCCCGGTGACAATAACAATCCATCTCATCCGGGGTCTTCCTCTCCTGTGCTGATCCTCCATACTTCTCGCATGATGTCCTTCTCCAAGGATTGGTCCCTCCTTGCCACATGCCCAAAGTATGCAAGACAGAGCTTCAAAATCCAAGCCTCCAATATTTTGGGTACTTGGGCATAATAGTACCACCTCAAGTTATGAATTAGCAGAATCTTCTTAATGGAGGTAGAGTCATGAACACCTTTAAAATTAGTCAGACTTGAAAACTAATTTGGAAAATCCCATTCTTACATTGTTTTTCCTCTAGAACTATTTGTCTTAGAATAGGTTCTCTAGAGAAGCAAAACCAATGGGAAAAGTAAATATATATATTT
>NW_006399900.1:2364835-2406680 GCF_000299155.1 Elephantulus edwardii
TATGTAAATATATATAATAAAACCAATGTATAGTTGTTTTAAAGAATACTAGAAGAATATCAAGGACTCTCCTTCATAGGGTCGCTATGAGTCGCCTGCGACTCGACGGCACTTAAAAACAATAAAAGAATATCTGTGCTTTATTGACTATGTCAAGACATTTAACTGTGTGCATCATAACAAATTATGGCTAACATTGAGAAGAATGGGAATCCCAGAACACTTAATTGTGCTCATGTGAAACCTAGACCTAGACCAGGAGGCCTTTGTGTGAACAGAGCAAGGGAAAACGACATGATTTAAGATTAATAAGGGAGTGTGCCAAGATTGTATTCTCTCTTCCTATCTATTCCATCTTTATGCTGAGTAAATTATTTGAGAAGATTGACTCTATGAAGAGGAACGTGGCATTAGGATCGGGGGAGACTCATCAATAATCTGTGTTATGCAGATACACAAACTTGCTTGCTAAAATGAAGAGGACTTGAAACACTTGTTGCACAAGATCAAGAAATGCAGACTTCAATCCGGATTGTATCTCAATAGTAGGAAAATGAAGATTCTTATTACTGGGCCAATAGGCAATGTCATGTTGAACAGAGAAGATAATGCAACTGTCAACAACTTCATCATTAACACCTTTGGTCAGGAAAGCAGAAGACATATTACACAGAAAAAGTCTTCAGTTAGGAATCTCTTCAAGTTTTTGTGGAGTAATGATGTCAGTTTGGGTCTAAGGTGCATCTGATTTAGGTCATAGTCTTTCCAATCCCTTGCAATGGTGAAGAACACTGAACATCCCATGGACTGCCAAAAGAACAAACAAGTATGCTTTGGAGAGGGTGAAGCCAAAGTGTTGTTTGGAGGCAAAGATAATGAGACTTTGCCTCACATACTTTGGGCTTGTTGCTAGGAGGGGCTATTTCTTAGAGAGGGACATGATACTGAGAAAGGTAGAGGATCAGCAAAGGAGAGGATTGTATGTATCGTATGCATTGTATGACTCAGTTATCCTGCAAACAACACATCAAAACCTTGCCCTATCTTGTGCCATTCTCACCGTCTCTTACGTATGTAATTCCATTGGTGCAATCATTGTGTGTCAATCCTCCTCACAGAGCATCTCTCTTTCACTGATCTTTTCCAGCATGACATCTTTTTCAAAGGACTGATACCACTTGACAGAATTCTGGTCCTCTAATAGGTAAAGAGTTACACTGTCATGACAAAGATTGGTGATCTGAATCCACTAACAGCTTTTCGGGAGACAGATGGGAAATCTCAGATTTATTGCCTCTGAGTTGGTTCCTGAATTGCAACAGTTGAGTTCTAGTTTTTATGGTACTTCTGAAACATGCCGAAAGTATACGAGATGAAATTTCACCATCACTGCCTCTAAGGAGCACTTTGGCTGCATTTTTATCCAGGATAGATTCGTTGTATTTTCAGCCCATGGTGTATTGTCCTTACCGATACCAAAATTCAAAGCCATCAGTTCTTCTTCTGTCTTCCTTATTGATTGTCCTATTTTCAAATGCATGGGAACCAATGGAAAGTACCATGTCAAGGGGCAAGCACACCTTAGTCTTGAAACTGAAATCCTTACTCTTCAGCACCTTAGAGAAGTCCATGACACAGATCATGTGCAATTCAACACATCTTTTGACTTTTTCATTGCTGGTCCCAGAGTGATGGTGGTGGATACCAGTAAAAAGTATGTGTGTGTATGTATATTTTACCTTCTTCCATTATTTTTTAAAAAATTTTACGTTTATGTTTTAATTTTTAATATTTTTTACTCTGATTTATTTACAAAGTTTAAATACATTGTTTTTCACAAAAGACCTTTCCCATTTCCTTCACCCCACTCACCCACTGAATTGTACAACCCTATGATTAACACCCTCCCCCCATCCTCACATCTCTACTTCCACCCTACCCCCCCCTTGGATCTTCATACTCATTCCACAATAATGGTTTTATACAGTATTTGTCCTTGTGGGACTGAGTTAGTTCATTCAGCATAATGCTTTTCAGTTCCTCCCAGGTTAGGAAGTAATCTACAAAATGATTGCTCCTGTGTGCTGCATAGTATTCCATTGCATGAATGTACCACAACTTCTCAATCCATTCGTTTGTTGTTGGACATCTGGGCTGTTTCCATGTTCTTGTGATGGTGAATAATGCTGCTATGAAAATTGGTATACAAGTTTCCATTTAAGCCTCAGTTCTCATTTTCTTGGAGTATATTCCAGGCAATGGAATAGCTGGGTCATATGGAATTTCTATGTACAGCTTTTTGAGGAAGTGCCTTCCAGAGTGGTTGTACCATTATACAATTCCTATCTCACCTCACCCTCTTCAACATTTATTACTTGCTGTCTTGTTAAACTTTGTCACTACTACTGGAGAGAGATGGTTTTTCATTGTGGTTTTGATTTGTATCTCTCTTATTTCCAGTGATTTGGAGCATTTCCTCATACGACTATTGGCCATTTGAATATCTTCCACTGTGAAAATTCTTTCCTTATCTTTTGCCCAGTTTGCAACTGAGTTATCAGACTTTCTTTTGTTGAGGACCAGGAGTATTCTGTAAACTTTTGTTATGAGACTTTTTTTGTTGTTTTTTTTTTTGTTTTTTGTTATGAGACTCTTGTCTGAGATGATATTGCCATCCATTATTTAGTTTTTGCTGGTCTGTTTTATATAGACATTTTAGAAAACATATCTAAAATATTAAACATATATACATATTTCAACCTCTCTTGGGTTATTACTTTTAATTCATAGATTATAATTCCTTCCATCTCCATTCTATAAGCTTTCATTCTTTACTATTCATTGTTGATGTTGAGTTTTTTTGTGAGTAGAATAATGATTTTTTAAAAAAATTCTTCAAAATGGAAATCTAAATGTAATATTGTTATTGTTAGATGTCATCAAGTCAACTACAACTCATAGTGACCCTATGACTAAAAGATCTGAATCTTGTCTTAGCCTATGCCATTCTCATGATCTCTGTTATGCTCAAACTCATTGTGGTAGTGACTGCATCAAATCATCTCATTGAAGGTTTTCCTCTATTTTGAAGCATGCTGTCTTTGTCCAAGGATTTGTTCTTTCTGAAAATATGCTCAAGTAAGTGAAATGAAATTTCACCATCCTTGCCTCTAAGGAGCACTGTGATCACACTTCTTTCAAGACAGTTTTGTTTCTTCTGCTGACAGTCCATGGTATGTTCAATTCTCTTCACCAGCATCACAATTCAAAGATACCTATTTTTCTTTGATCCTCCTTATTAATTTTCCAAATTTCAGATACATAGGAAGCAGTTAAAATACCATGAATGGGGTCAGAAATACCTTAAATTGATATCCTTGCTCTTTAGAATTTTGAAAAGTCCTTGACAGCAGATTTTACACATGCAAAATGTCTTTAGAGTTCTTGACTACTGTTACTGTCCATGTTAATTGTGGATCTAAGTTAAATGAAGCCATAAACATTCCTTTTTTCCCCCTCCACTTATTATGTTTCTTATTAATCTAGATATGAGATTATTTGGGGTTTTGATGTTGAAATGTAACCCATAGTGAAAACTATAGACTTGGATTTTCAATAGTGTTTCAAGCCTCCCTCACTTTCTGCAAGGAAGATTCTGTTACCTGTATAATGTATTTTAATACACTGATGATAAAGAAATATTGTTGTTGCTATGTGCTATCAAGTCAGAATTGGCTCATAGCTGACATAGAGATTGTAAATCACATGGAAGAATTTTCTCATCTTTTGCCCTTGGAACATCTGGTGGATGTTCCTTACCTACTAGACCACCAGAGCTCTCAAAAGAAAAGATTAAAAAAATACTTGTTCATGATCCTCCTTTTGTCTTCTAAACTGGCTAAATTTCCAGTTCATATACTATTAGCCTATTCCAATGTGGTGCTTATTTTGATCATAGATTAAATTATTGCTATTTAGGGAGAAAGTTAATAATAAATTTTAATATTCCTTGTATGCCTCTCAGTATTTTAAACCAAGATGAGTGTTTCTTGTCTGTGAAGTAGAAGTAATAATTGTTTTTACTTAATAAGATGTTTTTGAGGATTTCAATATGGTCATAATTGCCTTGTGCTACCATAGCTTTGGACGTTCTTACCAGGTTGTGCAAAAAAATCTGGAGGACAACTGCATAGCCAACTGACTGGAAAAGATCTGTATTTATTCCCATTTAAAAAAAAAACAAACAAAAAACTAGCCTGACAGAGTGTGGAAATTATGGTACAATATAACTTACACATGCAAGCAAAATCCTGCTGAAGATTATCCAGAAATGACTGAAACAGTACGTTGACAGAGAACTATCAGAAATACAAGCTAGGTTTAGAAGAGACTGTGGCACTAGAGACATCGCCAATTTCAGAGGGATTTTGGCAGAAAGCAAAAAATACCAGAGGGCTATCGAGCTGTGTTCCATTGACTATACCAAGGCGTGTGCCTGTGTGGATCAAAATAAATTGTGCTTGATTTTGAGGAGAATGGGAATCCCCGAAGACTTGATTGTGCTTATGCAAAACTTGGTCCAGGAAGCAGACACAGAACAGAGCAAGAAACACTGCATGGCTCACAATCAGGATGGGAGCATGTCAGGGATGCGTCCTGTCTCCATACTGTTCCAATCTATATGCAAAACAGATCATATGGGAGGCTGGGCTTTATGAAGAAGAAATATGGCCTCAGGATTGGAGGAGGACAAATCAACAATGTGAGTTATGATGACACAACCTTGCTTGTTCAAACTGAGGAGGATCTGAAGCACTAGCTGTAGAAGGTCAAGGATTATAGTGTTCAATATGGATTGAAGCTCAACATCAAGACAACAAAGATTCTCTCCACTGGGCCAATTAGCAGCACCTTAATGGATGGAGAAGAGATTGAGGTTAACAGTTACAGCTTGCTTGGCTCCACAATCAATGCTTAGGTAAATCTGCTCTCAGCTAACTTTCCAGAGTACAGAGAAGCAACAATGCTAGTCTAGAGACTAAGATGCACCTGATTCAATCCATAGTCTTCACAATTACTTGCTATGCATCAGAGAGCTGGAAAATTACTAAGAGTGATAGAAGAAGGATTGATGCCTTTGATTATAGTACTGGAGAAGAGTCTTGAACATATCATGAACCACCAAGAAAACAAATAGGTCTGTCTAGGAGAGAGTGAAACCAAGTTTCTCCTTGGATGCTAGAACTGTGAAGCTCTGACTCACATACTTTGGGCAAGTGGGCAGGAGGGGCTGGTCCTTGGAGAAGGACATCATGCTCAGAAGGATGGAGGAACAGTGCAGGATAGAACGACTCTGGATGAGGTGGATTGATACAGTTACTATGGCATTGGGGATTGGTGAACTGGAGTCAGTGAGACTGGCTCAGAACAGGACAAGCTTCAGAGGATTGTGCAGGGTCACTATAAGTCTCAGGTGACTTGCCAGCACACAACAACAACAACAACAACTATTGTTCAAACAATGAGCTCTGGTAGCCTAGTAGCAAGAAACTGTTCTACAATTCCAAAGGCTCTCAGTTTGAGGCCACCAGTTGAGTAGGAGAAGGATGAATAATCTCCTCCCGTGTGATTAATTATCTCTGAAAATCCACTGAGAGTAACCTAGGGGTCAGGTCCAACTCTCTGGCATAAAACATCAGCAACCACTGAGGGGACAGTATAAACCCCATTTTTTTAAAAACCCCCTTTAATACCAGGAGCAGAAGCAGGCCATAAAAATTCTTAGCTTAAAGCAAACACAAATGTGCTAGGTAAAGTCTTATCTGTCCTTGCAAAGTAAAGAATTAACTAGTTTCTATGTGACACAAAAAGAGTAAAGGTGGGCAAAGTAGCCAGCCCATCAAAAGCCAACCCACATGACTGACCTCCCGGCCCACCAACCATGCTCCCAATTTCCCTGCCCCAACAGTAGAACCCAGGAAGGCCTTAAAAACAATTGTGCAGGGGGACTCAGGGCTTTTTCCCTCGCCACCTTCCTACTGAGGAAGAAAGTCTACACATGTGGAATTTTCTGGAGAATAAATGCTCTTGTATTTACATATGTGTGATTGGATTTCCTTTGAGGGGCATTTCGTGGGCAGAACACCATAAAACAAATCCCACAAGTAGGCAACTGAAAAAAGATAATTTTCCCACAGTTCTGTAAGTTGAAAGTCCAAGTGGGCTGGGTAGGTTCCTTCCGCATCTAGAATCTACTGGAAATCCTTTCATTCATTGATGTTCTATTATATCTGTCTTCTTGTGTGTGCCTCTGTGTCTGTTCTGGTCACTTAATAATAGAGCTAAAATAGCTGAGCTACTGAGAGCTGGATAATAAGGATGACAGAAGAATAATGTCTTTGAACAGCAGCATTGAACTGAGAAAAGTACTAAGTAGCCAATGGATTGTCAAAAGAACAAACAGATATGTATTAGAAAAGGTGTAGCCAGAGTGCTTCTTGGACACAAGGATGACAAAGCTTCATCTCACATATTTTGGAACTGTTGCTACTAAAGGCTGTTTCTTGAAGATGGATATAATGCTTGGAAAAGTGGAGGGATATTGAAGAACAAGATGACCCTCAACCAGGTGGATTGACACAGTGTACAGCAATGGGCTCTAGTGTGTCAGTAATTAGTGATTATGAGGTTAGCACAGAATAGGATAAAGTTCATATCTGTTGATAATAGGATCACTATAAGTCATGCTTGACTTAATAGCACTTAATAAACAACACAATGTAAATAACTTCTGAGTCATAGCCAGACTCTAATTTCACAATTTTAATAGTTCTGAGACTATCATTCAAGAAACTGGATTACATGAGGGAAAATGTAGCATCAAGATTAGAAGAATAATCACTAACAACCTGTGGTGTGCAGGTGACACAACCTTGCTTACAGAAAGGATGAATTCTTGAAGTACATACTGAAGAAAATCAGACTACAGCCTTCAGTATGGGTTACAAGTCAATATCAAGAAAACAAAAGTTGTAAAGGGGACAGTGTCCATTAGCACCAATTGAGACTTGAATACTAACTAATGGGACTTTGCCACTTCCAAGGGCCTTTGTTTGCTCAAATGGGATTAACTCTGGCCCACTCAACTGCAGGAAAGGAAACAGGTAAGTAAGGTAGCCTTTACCATGAACTGAGATTTGAGGCCTAAATTGTTGAGAACTTGTCATTTCCCAGGGTCTTGCCTGCTAAGGTGACATTAACTCTTTCTCAACCCGCTGCAAGAGAGGAGACAGGTGAGTGCATTGACCTTTAGCAATGACTTGGTTGCTGCTCTGTTGTAACCTTGCCACTTTCCTGATCCTTTTCCCTGAGCAAAATATCCTGGGCAACACTCCTAGAAATGTGTCAGTCCTTAGGGAAATCACCTTTTCTCATCAAAATATACGACAGGAAAAAGCAGTAAGCACCTAACAGCTGAGCAAAGCCTTTTTTTATCCTTCTTTATATGCCATCCCGTTGTCTTCTTGCTGGTATAGTTTCTGCTGAGAATTCACAACTTAATATAATTGATTGTTCTTTGTTGTTGACTGTTTCTCTTGTGCTGTTTTTGGTATGATAGCCTTATTTTTTATTTTGGATATTTTGATAATGATATGTCAAGATGGTATCCCCCCCCCTCTTTTGGAGTTAAGTATGTTTGTCTCCCTGCCTTTCAAAAAATAGCCAGATGAGAAACTTGCCACAGGAAACGGGAAACAGAGCCACTGATAGATGGGGAAGATTGCCACTGGGAAATGGAATCAAGAGCAACACTTAAAGTCTGCAATTTAACAATAGCCTTATAAAGATAAGAAATCTACAACAACCTATGCAGACACAAAAAATAGCTATCCCACATATCTCAAGAAGAAATTTACATAAAATCAAGGATGCAGCAGACACATTCAAATATTATGAAAAACAAAGTAAGCTTTCTCCTTAAAATGAGACCAGATCACAGATCCAATGATGATCCCAGATAAAAGGAGGGGAAAAAATAGCACCATGGAGTTATATGATTTGATACTTAAGAAGTTATGAACAATGGAAGAAGGAATTGAAATCGTAAATAAAGATGTATAAGAAGCAACAACAACCATCATAAGGTACAACAAGAGGGTACAACTAACACATTACTAGAAACAGAAATACAGAAGACACAATCCAGAATATCAGACAAAAATGGCAGAATTTTTCAATATACTAGAGGGACAAAATAGAAGAGATGAAACTGAGAATCAGTGATCTAGAAGACAAAACCTTAATAGGAACTTAAAATAAAACAACAGAGAGAAGATAGAAGGGAAATGAAGAAAATGTTACAATCATATAGGATGACATAAAACAACATATATGAAATCAGACTGCTAGGATGGGGGGTAACACTGATAAAATTGTGGAAGAGATACTCTCTAGGTACAATGAAAAATGAGAATATCCACATTCAAGATGTTCAGTAAATGCCAAACATACTTAACTCCAAAAGAAAAACATCTTGACATATCACTGTCAAAATCTCCCAAATAAAAAATAAGGCGAGCATAGCAAAAGCAGCACAAGAGAAACAGTTACCAACAAAGGATGATCAATTACATTAAGTTGTGATTGCTCAGGAGAAACTACAACAGCAAGAAGACAAAGAATGGCATATACAGAAGGATGAAAGAAGACAACTGCTAGCCAAAGATCCTGTATCTAGCAAAGTTGTCCATCAAATATGGAGAAACTAGGCCACTGGCAGAAAAATGGAAACTAAAGGAATCTGTATAAATAAGATCAACACTAAGAAATACTAACAGAAGTCCTTCACACAGAGACAAGAAAGGAAAGTGGATGAAAAGATAATCAGTAAAAACTAAAGAAGAAACATAGCAAGATAACAATGATAAATCCTGACCTGTAAATCATCATACTTAATGTAAATGACTTAAACACACCATTGAAGATAAAAAGAGTAGAAGAATAGATTTAAAAAAAAATAACAAAATGCATCAATTTACCACCTACAAGGGAAACATCTAAGAAATGATAAACTAAGAATCAAAGGTAAAAAAAATATACAAACCAAATAGTATCCATAAAAAAGCAGAAGTGGTAATATTAATCTTTTAAAAATAGACTTCAGGATGAAAATCACCATAAAAGATAAAGAAGGGCACTATGTAATAATTAAAGACACAATAAATCAATAAGACATAACATTGACTAACATCTACAAACCAAGTAATAGATCTTCACAATACATAAAACAAGGGTTGACAGACTTAAGGAAAGAAATACACAGTACCATGATAGTAGTAAGAGATTTTACAACACCACTCTCATCAAAGAGTAATTTAACTTGAAAAGAACTCAAAAATGCCAAAGAATCAAATAAAACAGTTAGCCAACCAGATCTTGTGTACATATTCAAGACATTTCACCCAACTAAAGCTCAATTTACTTTCTTCTCAAGTACACATGGTACATTCTCCAGAACTGATCAGGTATTGTTGTTGCTGTTGTTAAGTGCCGTTGAGTCGCAGGTGACTCATAGTGAACCTATGAAGGAGAGTCCTCAATGCTTGGGTGTCTCTCATCCTCTCTCCAGGTTTATAGGGTTTCTGGAGGCAAGCTATTAAGGAAGTGGATGCCACTCCTGCTTCCAAAACTTGTTTTAATGGGGGAGCTGCACCTCACTCTCTGTCCGCATTGGGTAGTCAACAATTAAGCATTTGACACATCAGTGTCACAGAGTTCAGCCTCACAGCAACCACAAGTGACCGCTATACAGCAACTTGTACACCAGGGCTATACGACCTAGAGGAATGTCTGTATAAAAACAATGAAAGACAGGCCTGAGGGCCGCGGATTAAAAGTCACCCACCTTTGGCTTGGTACATCGCTTTCTGTCCACTGGGTTAGCTGATCTCTCTATGTTGATATTATTGCTGTTAAGTGCCATCGAGTCGCAGGTGACTCATAGCGACCCTATGAAGGAGAGTCTGATCAGGTATTAGTATGCAAAACATACCTCAATAAATTAAAAGATAGTGACAAAATGCCAAATATCTTCTCAGACCCAAATGCCGTAAAACTAGAAGTTAACAACAAAAAGATAAAGAATTAAAAAACACCTGCATGGAAGCAAAATTACATCCTGCTTGAGTACTATTGGGTTATAGAAGAAATAAAATGAAATTAAAAATATCCTCACACAAAACAAATGGAAATGGGAAAACAAGCCCACCTCATATCAAAACCTCTGGGTTACAGTTAAAAGAGTCCTCAGTAGCAAGATCATCGCAATAAGCAAACATATTAAAAAAAGGGGAAAAAATAAATTACTTAACACCTCTGGCAAGTAGAAAAAGAACAAGCTAATTCCACAGCCTCCAGAAGACAGGAAATTATAAGGGCAAAAGTTGAAATCAATAGAATAAGAAATAGAAGGAAAATGAAAATAATCAATAAGACCAAGAACTCTTTGAGTGAGTCAATAAAAATAGACAAACCATTGGCAAACTTAGTTAAAAAAAAAAAAAAAAAAAGACACAGATAACTTGAGTGAAAGAAGTGACTATATCATAACAGAACCAGTTGACATTAAATCAATAAATATATCAGAATATTATTAAAAGTTGCCCTCGCATAAATTGAAAGATCTAGAGGACATGGACAAATTCCTAGGAACCCATACCTTATCCATAATGACACTAACAGATGTAGAAAACTTGAACATATTGCAAAAGAAGAAATTGGGCATGAGTGTGATGCTTGCCAGAGTGAGCAAGACAGATGGAATTTGAGTGAGAACTATTATAAGAATAATCAGTTTGAAAGACTCAGTGGTAACAGAGAGCCTCAGCAAGAAACAGTGATCCTTGGCAGGAAACAGTGATCCACATTGGGGAACAGCATGCCCCAGCAGGGAGCAGCATTCCTCCACAGGGAGCAGCAGCCATGGCTGGGCCAACTGTCAGGAGCAAGCAGAACAGCAGGAATTTGAGTGAGGTCCTTATGGAGGGATCACCATTGATTGCTGGACCACATGGGACCCCTTCACCTTAAGCAAGAGGGATTGAGAAAGGTGGAGCTTGACTAGGGTGGCAGACCCAGTTCTCAAAGGGAAAACCAAGGCTTCCTGGTTTTCCATTCAGGTCCCACACCCTCATTCCCCTTCTCCACATACAAGAGCCACATAATCCTATCAATTGATTCAAAAAGGGCCTTTGACAAAATCCAGCACTCTTTCCTGATTAAAACACTCAACAAAATATGATTAGAGGGGAATTTCTTCAGCATAGTAAAAAAATGTATATGCAAATCCGAGAGCCAACATTGTTCTCTGTGGAAAGAGATTAAAGGCATTCCTTTTTTAGAACAGGAACTAGGCAAAGATGCCCACTATCACCTCTTACTCAATATTGTAAGTCTTAGCGATAGCAATAAGACAAGAGAAGGAAATAAGAGGCAAATTGGCAAAGAGGCTGTAAAATTATCTCTATATGCAGATGATATGATAGTGAACTTAGAAAACCCGAAAGACTCAGCAAGAAAACTACTGGACATAGTTGACCAAGTCAGCAAAGTGACAGGATACAAGATCAACATACAAAAATCAACTGGATTTCTCTTCAGTGACAGAGATTATAGAACTGGAGCTAAGAAAACCAATACCCTTCACAATAACTAATCACAAGATTAAATACTTGGGAATAAATCTAACCAGAAGCACAAAGGATCTATTACAAAACATTACTACAAGAAACTAAAAGCGATCTGAAGAAATGGAAGACTCAATATTATGAAAATGACAATACTACCAAAGGCAATTTACACATTCAATGCAATCCCAATACAAATACCAATTCCATTCTTCAACAAGATGGAAAAGGTAATTCCCAATTTCATTTGGAATGAAAAGAAGCCCCAGATAAAAAAAGAGGCATCTCACTCCTTGATTTCAAATCCTACTTTACTGTCGTGGTGGTCAAGACAGCATGGTACTGATACAATGACAGGCACAAAGATCAATGGGATAGAATTGAGGAATGATACTGCATTGAAACAGATGGAGAGAACTGTTTAGGAGGAATATATGATTAGATATTATTGTCATGACAAGGGTTCAGAATGAAAGCTGCATAGTGGACTGGGGGGAGAGGGGAATTGTATAACAATGAAATTTTTTTTTCTCTTTATTTTACTTTTCAAAGAGAAAAGTGAACTGGAGTGGGCAGGGAGGAAAGTGTGCAACTATGAATAAATGGATATCCAAAGTCTCTGTGAACTTTTATTAAAATAAATTTTAAAAAAACACAAAAAGAATCGAAGACCCAGAAATCAACTGATCTAACTATGATTGATGGGTATTTGACCTCTCAAATGAGAAAATGACAACCTCTTCAATAAATGGTGCTGGCAAAATTGGACATCTACCTGCAGGAGCTACAATAAGATCCATGCCTCTCACAGTATACACAGAAAGCAACTAAATTCAAAACTGTAAGAATTTTAATAGACAAAATGGGACCAAACTTTGAAGCCCTAGTATAGGGAATAAATGTTCCTGCTGTTTACCATCAAGATGAAACCAACTTATAGCTAACCCTCCAGTGAGTTTTCAGAGACAGTAGATTGCTGGGAAGAGACTGCCCCTTTTTCTTCCGCAGAGAAGCTGGTGTGTTCAAACCTTGTGCTTTTGAGATTGCTGCACAGCTTCTTGACACAATGTATAATTAGTAGAGGATGAATTCAACAAATGACACCTTCTGAAAAATCAAGTTCTTTTTTGTATCAGAAACTTTTTCCAATAGGGTGAAAAGAGAATATTTAGAATGAAAAAAAAAATTTGGATTAACATTATAGACAAGGGTCTCAACACAAAAGTTTACAGAATACTACAGGACCTCCACAAGGAAAAGATTGATAACCCAATTATGAAACGGACAAAAGATATCAAAAGTCTCCTCACAAAGGAAGACATGCAGATGACCAAAAGACACATGAAGAAATCCTCAAAATCAATGGCAGTCAGAGAGATGAAAATCACAACAATGGAATATCATCTTATTCCGGTAACAGAAGTGAAATTTAACAGCACAGCAAACAACAAATGTTGTAGAGGATGTGGAGAGATGGGATCTCTCACGCACTGCTCCTGAAAAAGTAAAAAGTACAATTATTCTGGAAGGTAGGTTTTGTATTTCTTTAAAAGGTGAATGTAGCTATCTCACAACACCCAGTGATTCCAGTGCTAGGAGCATACATACTCCAAGGAAATCGAAACATAGACAAGAATGGAGATATGTAAATCTATGTTCATAGTGCTGTTGTTGTTAAGTGCTGTCGAGTGGTAAGCTACTCATAGCAACCCTCTGAATCAAAGTCCTTAACACTTGTGCGACTTTCATCCTTTCTCCAGGTTCATAGGGTTTCCAGAGGCAAGCTATTATGGAAGTGAATGCCACTCCTGCATTATTCAAAATAACAAGAAAACACAAATCGCCCAAATACCCATAAACAAATGAATGAATTAAGAAATTGTGGTACATTCACACAATGGAATACTAGGCAGCACTTAGAAGCAATGGCTAGTAAAATACCATATAAAATGGGAGAGTCAAGAGAGCATTGTGCTGATTGAGATAACTCTGTCTCATAAAGGCTAATACTTTATAATGTCATTATTGTAAAAATAAAAGGATAACTTCACAAGATGAGTATAAACGTTCAGAAGAGAAAGAGAAATGAAGAAGGGTGTGGAAAAAGACCAAGTAGGGAAATCATGAGGACAGCAGAGGTTAGTGGGCAGAGGTAGAGTTGAAGGAATAGGAATGATTCAAGGGACGCTTGAAAAAAATGGAGTAACGATAGGTATGGATCAATAGTAATTGTTATTGTTGTTGATTGCCATCAACTCGAGCATGACTCATAGCGACCCTATGAACAATAGACCTGAAGCCTTTCTATAACTATTCTCATTTCTCCAAGTTCATAGTGTTTCCAGAGGCATGTGGTTTGGGAAGTGGATGCCACTCCTGCTTCCAAACATGTCAAACTGGGAGCTCCACCAAACACTGCCCACCATGGGCAGCTGTTTTGGCATTTGACATCCCAATGGCACAAGGTTTAGCATCACAGCAAACCCTGATTACCTCAGTGCAGCAAATTGACAAAAGAGTGCTATACAAATTAGAAAGCTGTTCCTACAAAATAACAGTAGACCCGCAGGCCCAACCAACTTTTAAATACAAGGGTTCTATAGATAGATAGATAGATAGATACATACATACATATAGATAGATGATATGGATATAGATGAGATAGAGATAGATGATATAGATATAGATAGATATATGAGATAGAGATAGAGATACAAAGATAGATACAGGTATATAGACAGAGAGAGATAAAGAGAGATTTAGAGACAGAGAGAGAAACAAAAAGCTTGAAGCCTAACTATCATTGTTTCTCCAAGTTCATAGAGTTTCTAGAGGCATGTGGATTAGGAAGCAGATGCCACTACAGCTTCCAAAACTGAATAGTAATTAATTCCATAAAATATAATATATATTAAAGATTGTATGAAACAATGAAAATGAGTGAAGCATGATGTAAATCAAAGATTGTCTCTAACACAATGCACATGCATAAAACAATGCATATGGTTAAATGTAAACCAATAAAAATACGAGAAGGATAAAAAAAAGAAAGCAAATATGCTCACACCACTAGGCCAATAGTCAACATCATACTAAAGGGATAAAATATTTCATTTTGCTTGGATACATAATCAACACCCATTGCAACAACAGTCAAACAAATAAATTAATTATATTAACTAAATGTGCCATCTATATCTACTTCTTTAAAATGTTCAAGCGTAAGAAAACCAGTTTAAAAAGAAAGATATGTCTTTACAGTTTCCTCTTATGCAATTGGAAGTTGGACAATGAATAAAAATGACAGAAGAAAAATTAATGACCTTGGATTTGTTGTTAGGAAAGGTCACTAAAGAGAAGAGGATCTGCAATGAGACGGATTGGCACAGCAACTATTGGTTTGAGCATGGCAGATAGTGTGGCTTTAGTGCTACTCTGTGATTTGCAGTCAGCTCAACCACACTTAACAACAATAGCTCTGAGAGATCAGATTTGGCTAATGAATGGGTGGTAAAAGTATATGTATCTCTCCCAGTTAACAAAGACTCCCAGGCATATTGGCTGAAAAAATATGAGTATACCATTCAGGACATATATGGAGGGGAAAGAAGGGAAAAAAACTCCCAAAAACAACTAACAGCAAAATACACTAGCAAGATCTGTTATTTCACTAATTTGTTTTGAAACCACACAAAAGAGGGTAAAGAAATTAGTCTGATCTGGAGAACTGCCTGCAACCTCAGAGGCCAAAGGGCTAAATAATGAGCACTGATATAACAAGTCAAAGTGAGCCAGAAGCAAGCATGGTCATAGCCATGCTCTCAAAATTCTATCATTGGCGTCAAGTTGTAACAGACACATAGCAACCCCTCCAGCAGGTTTTTGAGATCATAAATTGTACAGGAAGACATTGTTATCTTACTCTCTCAGAGACCCACATGGATTTAAACTACTAGAGAGGCGTGGCCTCTGGGTTATCAGCACAACTTTCTTGGGACCAGGCTAACAGAGCTTCTCTGTAGCTCTAGTCAGCCTGGCAAAAAGCTGTTTTCCCCACAATCCATTCCTTGAGGATAATTCAGCAAAGTCTCAGAGATCCACAGGAACAGAAGAGATAGGTATTATTGTAACAGGACACACAGGCCACAGAGGCAATGTAGGCACACACAGTAAAATAACTCTACATTCAGGAGTAAGTCAACACTCAGCATCAGCCCTTGGTACAGCTAGAAGAGAAAGGAGGAAAATCAGATGGCCAAAACAGACTAGCTAATCAGGTACATTCATGGCTTCTTCACTTGGGCAACTAATGATTACAAGCCTCCTCTACTCTCATTCAGAGCTTTAGTGTATCAACAGTAGCTTAGTGGTAAGGCATTGTACAGCCCAAGCAAAGGCAAGTGTATTAAATCCACCAGCTTCTTTGCTGAAAAAAAATCTTCTGTACGTATTACAGCCTCTGAAAAGCCACTGAAGGGTTAGCTATGAGATGGTTCCAACACAAAATCATGTAATAACAATCATTTTCATGAAGCCAAGAGAAGGAGCAAAAACAATTTTACTAGTGGAAAACATTGTGTTTGATTCACCAACAAAAATAAGTCATAATGTTAGGTATCATAAAAGCATTTGACTTACTTTTCTATAAGTATCTTCTGTGTATTATGAAAAGAAGCAAGCATATAGCTGTGAAAATGCCTGTGAAAAAAATTTTAGAAATCTGTAGTGTGCATAGAGAATTGGACCTCTAAATCAAAGGCCATACCTCTCTTGTAGTTCAAATCCAACAGGAAATCCATGGAAGAGAGATGGACAATCTCTTCCCATGCTATTTATAGTTTCTGAAAAGCAGATAGTTTTTAGTTGTTCCCTAATCAATGACGATGAATTAAAGCCTCAGAAACTACCTTGTCCCTTCTCCGTCTAGGAAATTTGCCTGATATTCTCCTCTCCAATTTGTCACAGATTGACGTCAGATGGATGTTGGCTAAAAACAGAGAATACCAAAAAGACGTTTATTGACTATGCAGTGGTGTTTGACCATGTGGATCATAACAGATTACAGATAACATTAAGAATCTCAAAACACTCAGTTGTGCTCATGTGAAAACTCTGCATATTAAGAAGTAGTTGTCGAAATAGAACAAGGGAACACTAGATAGCTTAAATCAGGAAAAGCATGTGTCAGGATTGTACCCTTTCTCCTTACCTAGTCAAGCTATATACTCAATAATTTGAGAAACTAAATTATATTTAGAAGAATGTGGCATCAAGATGGGGGAAAGATTCATTAACAAACTGTTATGAAGATGACACAATCTTGTTTATAGAAAGTGAGAGGTCTTAAAATGCTTGCTGCAGAAGATCAAAGATAATAATCTTCTATATGGATTACATTTCAACATAAATAAATCAATTCTTGGAACTCTGGCAGCCTAGTGGCAAGAAGCTGCTCTGCAATCCCAGAGGTGCATGGTTCAAATTCACCAGGAGCTCCACTGGAGAAGAGGGACAATCTCCTCCTGTGCCAGTCAGATTCAATTTGATGGTACACACACACAAATAAAATTTAAAAAAAAATTTAAAAAATTCTTATCACTGGACCAACAGATAACATCATGATAGATAGAGATCAGCATAGTCAATAATTTGGTTTTACTTGGATCCACAATCAACAACCACAGTAACAGCAGTCAAGAAATTAAAAAGTTGTTTCCCTGGGAAAATCTGATACAAAGGACCTCCTCAAAGTGCTAAGGAATAAGGATATCAGTTTTCAGGCTAAAATACACCTGATCCAAACCATTTTCAATTGTTTCCTATGCATCTGAAAGTTGGACAATAAATAAGGGTGGTAAGAATAATAATAGATGCCTTTGCATTATGATGTTGAGGAAGAGTTCTGAATATCTCTGTGGAATGTCAAAAGAATGACATAATTCTGTTTTAAAGGACTCCCAATACAGTGTTTCTTAGAAGCAAGGGTAGTGAAATTTTCTCAAATTTTTGACATTTTGTCAAGAGAGTCTAGTACTTGTTAAAAGACATCATATCATCATTCTGGGAAAGGTAGAGAATTAGAGAAAGAGAGGAGAATTCTCAACAGATTGATTGGCGTTGTGACTGCAAAAATGAGCTCAAGCAAGCTAAAAATCATGAGGACAGCGTAGCATAGGGTAAGCTTGGTATCTGCTCACAATGAGTAGTTGTCTATGTGACACCTAACTACAACTGTTTCTCCATATGTATGTGTCTCTAAAACAAGGTACTTTTATTGCTATACTTGTTTCATAGGGTATTTTACAACCAACATAGGCACTATGGTATCTGTTTTTCAGATGAATCTAATGAGAAGTTTCCTTTCTGGATGCACTGGTCTGACTTGCATTATATCAAGTTATGAAACTAGTCAGCATCTGAGTTTGAAGATAATTCTGCTGGTGTCTTCAGAGGAGAATGGTCTTATACCGTCAGTATCATGGGCTCTTGATAATACGCCAATTTTTGAAATAATTCATGTAGACTAATTCTCTTTGGGACAGTGACTATAAATTCCTTCTATCTTCTTTTCATGCTTCCTCTGTTACTCAATGTTTTGCTCATTTTGAAGGAGGACTTGTTGTAACAGATTCATAACTGAACCTCAAGTGGATTTTTAGAGGCTGAAAATTGCGTTGGAGGTAGCTCTGGTGGCTTAGAGGTAAAATTATATTGCCATTGTATGAAGTTTGAATCCAACAGCTGTTCCGTGGTAGAAGAATGTGCAATATTCCGTGCAATTTACTGCTTCTACAAACTCACTGGAGGGTCACCTTTGGGTCAGTTCTGACTCAATTGTGCATAATAAAACAAACAAAAAAATTAACAGGAGGAGATTGCTTTTCTCCCACTGAGTACTTGTTGCATTTAAACCACTTGCCTTTGGGTTGGTAGATCAACTCTTTAACCACTACGCCACGGGTGTTTCCCTGTTTCTCCATCATGCAACTCAAGGCTTGCGTATGTTTCTCTGATCTTTCAGATTGCCTCATTTACAGGATTTAGGATTTCAATACATGAATCCTGTGGGGTGGAGGCTGCAAGGGCAGCAACATTATTTAACCCATAACACCTGAGAAAAAGTCACTCTTCAATCAAGTACTCTGCTTCCACGGTCCTTACCTGGACCACCAAAAGGGTCAATCGAGGCAACCTATACCAAGATGCTCTCAAAAGTGGAAGAAGTAAAAATGGATTGGGTTGGATTATTATTATATCTGAGAAACAACTATAATCTAAAAACAAACAGAACAGCAATTCAAACAGCCATGAATCATCTTCCATCTTCCCAGTGTTATCACAGCATTTGCCATTTCTCCTTTCATAGCCTTCTAAATCCATCTAAAATTATCCTTGGAAATACTGCAAACTGTCCTAATTTGCATGACTTCCAGGACCCACTTTATAAGTTTCTGTAAGGAACAGCTGTGTTAGGATGGGTACTTGGTGGGGCTATTTGTCCAATGACATTAAATATAATTCAGTGACAGGTTCATCTCTTTGCTGTGGCTATTGAAATGCATCAAACACAGCCTACATTTTGGCATATAATATTTAATGTCTTCCATTACCCCACAGATACACATTAAGTTGATAAATTCCATGTCAAGTCATTTTATTCATCACCTCTGAGATTGTCAAAACCCTCACATTTCTATCATAAACCAAATATTCTGGAAAAGGCCACAAAGAATTGACATGTCAGCATTTTCTTTCTGGAGGAGAAATTTTTGAAAGTTACTATTTCTCTAAGCTTAATAAACAATTAAATTTAATAGTAAATATTTTTCTACTAATAAGCATATGATGTAAAAAGTTTTCTATCACTATAGTTCCTGGGTAACACCAACAGTTAAGTTCTGTTCTATCAGCTAGAAGTTCTGTGGTTTGAACCTGCCTGAGGGCACCTTGAAAGAAAGCCTGCTGATTAACTTCTGAAACATCACAAGCTTTGCAAACTCTATAAACTGCACTTCTACTGTGACTCACATAGAGTCACTGTGAATCCAAATTGATGGCAAAATGCCTAGTTTGAGGGTTGTTTTTTTTTTTAGTATTTTGTGACCATGTGGCAAAGTGAGATGCATTAGTAATAAAAACTATTTTCTCCAATATTAAACTTACGAGAGAGAGGAAGACTCTCAATGAGATGGATGTGTTCAGTGATTGGGGTAATGGGAGTGGCTGTGGCAGAGATAGTAAGGTTGGCACAGGACAGAGCAGGATTTAGGGCTCTTAGGGTTGCTAGGGGTTGTGAGTGATTCAATGACATGTAACAACCAACAATAACATTTCTTCTCTATATCACTTTACCATTCTGTAATAAAATATTTTTTTTAATTCTTTATACTTAAACCTAGGATAAACTAAAATATTTTAGTACTAAGGACTTGAGGCACCAATCTGAATGTTCTTTCATGGAAAGAGATTGCCCATACTTCTCTTACAGAGCTTCTGGTGGATCCAAACCCCATGTCTTTGGGATTTTAGCGCAACTTCTTACCACTAGAAGCACTAGAGCTCTGGTGAGGGCTCTCAATCCCAATCAAGCATGTCGAATTCACCAGCTACTCTGTAGGAGAATGATGTGCAATGTCTTCCTTTGTGATTTACATCCTCTAACAAACCAGTCAGAGTTCTTTTTAATTCAATGGCACATGTTATTGCAATAATTATATCCCATCAAACTGACTGTGACTCATAGATACCCGAAGTACAATAGTTCTGAACCCTGCCCTGTCCTAAGCTAATCTAATTGTCTCCAAAACACCTACCGTCATCATTATCTCTGTTACTTTGACAATCCATCTCATCTTGGGTCTTCCTATCTTGCACTGTCTCTCTACCATTCCAAGCATGATGATCCTCTCCAAAGACAGGTCCCTCGTGGCCCTGTACCCAAAGTGTATCAGATAGAGCTTCAAAATCTTTGCCTTCAAGGAACAACTTGGCTTCACCCTTTCCAGGACAGACCCGTTAGTTCTCTTGCCAGTCCACGGTATGTTCAATACTCTTCAAGCACCACTACTCAAAGGCATCAGTTCTTCTTCTATCGTACCTAGTCACTGTCCAACATTCTGATGCGCAGCAAGTAATTGCAAAGACCTGGATCAGTCGCACCTTAGTCTCTAGACCAACATTGCTTCTCTTTAGCATTATTTGTCTTTTGATTTCTCAACTGTTGGCACAGCAAGGGTGTTGATTGTGAACGTAAGTAAGCTGAAATCACAAACAATCTCAATCTCTTCTCCATTTATTGTACTCTCTATGGCCCAGTCGTGAGAATCTTTGTTTTCTTGATGTTGACCTTCAGTTCATATTGAAGACTGCAGTCCTTGATGTACAGCAGAAAGTGCTTCAGGTCCTCTTCAGTTTTGTAAAGTAAATTTGTGTCATCTGTATAATGAAATTGCTGATGAGTCTTCCTCTAATCTTTGTCAGAATCCAGTCTCCTGATATATTTCACATATAGATTAAAAAGCTATGGAGAAAGACAAAGCCCTGATGCACTCCTTTCTTCATTTTGAACCATGCAGTGTTTCCTTGTTCTGTTCTGATGACTGCTTCTTGGTCCAACTATCGGTTTCCTATGTGCACAATCAGGTGTTCTGGGATTTGAACTCCTTTCAAGGTTAGCAATTTGTTGTGATTCACAGAGTCAAATGCCTTTGCCTTTGAAGTTCCTCTGGTATTCTCGACGATATGGTACCCTCATATTGGGAAACACCATAAAGAAGGAACAGTTACAAACAGGCACTAGTGACTGGAGCATGGAATGTGAAAAATATGAATGTAGTATGAAAATTAGATATTGTTAAGGAAGGAAAGGAATGCATAAATATTGACATAGTAAGAACTATGTTTCATTAACTATGCAATGACTGTGGATCACAACAAATTGTGGCTAACCCTGAGGAAAATGGGAATCCCAGAACATTTGATTGTGCTTAAGAGAAACCTATACTTGGCCCAGGAAGCAGTCCTCAGAACAGAGCAGGGAAACACAGCATGATTCAAAATCAAGAATGGGATTTTGAGTCAGGGATTCATTTTGTCTCCATACCTTTTCAATCTATATGCAGCAGAACAGATCATTTGGGAGGCAGGGCTTTATGAGGAGGAATGTGGCATCAGGATTGGAGCAAGACTCATCAACACTTACATTATGCAGATGATACAACTTTGCTTGCTTAAACTGAAGAAGACCTAAAGTACTTGCTGTAGAAGGTCAAGGACTGTTGTCTTTAATATGTATTGTTGCTTAACCTCAAGATGACAAAGATTCTCACTTCTGGGCCAATTTGCAGCACCATGATAGATGAAAAGAGACTGAGGTTGTTAACAATCACAGCTTGCTCAGCTTCACAAACAACATTCTTGACGTCGTCTTCTTTTTTTTTTTAAATTTTTTATTATTTTGTGTGCGTGTACCGTCAAATCAGATCTGACTGGTACAGGAGGATATCGCGCCTCCTTCTCCGGCAGAGCATCTGGTGGATTCGAACCGTGTTCCTCTAGGATTGCAGTGCAGCGTCTTGCCAACAAACAACATTCTTAATACCAGCACTCAGGAAACCAAAAGACAAATTGCCTTGGGAAAATCTGCTGTCTGGGACCTCTCCAGAGTGCTGAAAAAAACTATGTCAGTCCAGAGACTAAGGTGCACCTAATCCAGGCCATATTCTTATTACTTGTTATGCTTCAGATAGTTGGACAATGACTAAGGATGACAGAAGAAGAATCTATGCCTTAGAACTGTGGTTCTGGAAAAGAGTATTGAACATATCATGGACTTCCAAGAAAATAAATAGATCTGTCTTAGAGAGGGTGAAACCAAGTTTCTTCTTGGAAGCTAGGATTTTGAAGCTTCGTCTCACATACTTTGGGCAAGTGACCAGGAGAGACTGGCGCTTGGAGAAGGTCATCATGCTTGGAAGGGTGGAGGGACAGTGCAGGAGAGGAAGACCCTGGATGAGATGGATTGTTACAGTGACTGGGGCAATGGAGGTTGGGGTGTAAGAACTAGTGAGACTGGCTCAGGAAAGGGCAAGATTAAGAAGTGCTGTACATAGTGTCACTATGGGTCAGACGTGACTGCACATAACAACAATAGCAGGCATGTTTGAGCTGAGATGAATTGGCATGGGACATTTAGATTCAGAAAATCATGATCTACTACACTGAGGATGGAAAGGTAAGGAAAAACAGTGTCATATTTATATTTAAAAAGACTATTTCTGGATCCATCTTCAAATACAATGTTGTGAGTGACAGGATGATATCTATATACATGCAGGAAGACCTGTTAATACCACTATCATGCCATTATGTGCAACAACCACCAGAGCCAAAGAGGAGGTAATAGATGATTTCTACCAACTTTTGCAATCAGACATCAACTGATCATGCAAATGAGATGCATTCATAATAATGAGGGATTAAAATGCAAAGTTGGATGTGGGATTAGAATGCAAAGTTGGGAATAAGGATGAAAGATCAGTACTGGAAAACATGGACTTTGTGACAGAAATGAAAATGGAAGTTTGTTAGCACTGAGGAGCTACTCTCCCTCTCTTTCCCATAATAGTCACCAAAATGTGCGGGAGCCGCAGGTGCTGAGATGGCTGGATAGAATATGTGTTAGAAGATGATTGGAGAATTAGAGTTAAGTTTAGACCAATGTAATAGTGTTAAGTGTTAGTATTAGCCAATAGGAATAGATAGTTATAAGGCAATAGGAATAGATAGTTAGTAGAGTAAGAGCCAATAGGAATTAGGTTAGAAGCTATCTAGGCTAAGGGTATATAAGGGGTTGAGGGGAGCAAGGGAGAAAAGGCGCCATTACCAGAATAAAGAAGTATCAAGCTGCAACGAATCCCAGTGTCGTGTTTTCCTTTATCCCGCTGGCGGGGTTAAAACGCGGCAAAAATGAACCACAGGAACCAGCAGCTATGGCTCTGTGTCTGTTGGGGCTAGGACACTGTTCTACCTGTTTGTCAGGAACAACTGTGTGACCTCTGGGCTGCTCCCTTTTCTTACAAATAACAACTGCAAATATCCCCTCTACAAATTTCCTTGGAAGACAAGATAAAACTCCACTGTAACTTTAAGTAACTCCCAGTCTCTATTTAAGAGGCGGCCCTTTAGTTTCTCCTCAAGAAACTGTCTTTCTTGGCCTGAACTGGGTCCTGTCCTTTTCGGTGACTTTACATTTCTGGTGCCAAAAAATCTGAGAGGGGAACCTGCCACGAGGCAATAAATCCTGATTCCCTAGCTTTTTCTGTCTTGCTTTCTCACCCTCTCTTCATCTACTTGCAGGCCTAACCCACAGAGACTAGGAATCTCGACCGAACTCACTAAGAAGTTCAGCTAAGGCCAGTGAGTGTTCACATGCTCCTATTGTTCACATGACGCATGGCTGAAAATGGCCCTGATTCCATACTGAGATTTACTGGGAACCCTGCAGAATTGGTTTCTGTCTGTTCTCTGTGGAACCTGTTCCTCTCTTGGCCTAAAGTCACCTTGGATGTGCTGGATGGCCCTAATTCTTTTCACTCCTCCATGGACTTGATCCATTTCCTGACTGCCCCTCTTTGAACTGCCCAGAGGATACCCTTCTCTGAGGCTTTCTGTTTCTTGCCGTTGCAAGCCTTCTGAACACCACCAGACTGATTTGGGTTAAGTGGCAAATGGTTCTTCTCTCTCAGGTCTCCTCTCTTCTGACTCTCAAAGTCCTAGCACTAGGCTAGGTATATCCCTACGCCACCTGGGACAGTCTCTCCTGATGCTGGGGATGCTCACCTTGTGAGCAGACATTCTTTTTTTTTTTTTTTTTTTTTTTTTGTGAGCAGACATTCTTGTAAGAGCAAAAGGAAAATAAGGAAACACCTTTCCCCTTAAGTCTCTCTCTCTTTGGGAACGTTCACTACTTACCTCCCTCCCCAAACATGGGAGCCAGCCAATCCTGCCCTTGTTGGTATGATCCCCTTGAGTGTCTCCTCCACTCCCCCGATACTCTTATTGCAGGAATATGACAATATGCTATTAAATAATAGCACCATTATCAATAAAATAATAGGTCTCAATAGACCTAAAATGGGACACTGAATTTCAACACTCTCAGAGACTGATAATTTCTACCAGTGCAATGACAAATGGTCAGAAAAATCCCCTATTTTCAGGCCTTCTTTACTCTGTTCTTCTGTCAAAACTGCTATACTTATCAAATTCTTTCAGCTCTTTTTAAGACCTATCCACTTCCTAATCAAAATTCCCTCACTTTTGATCCCTCTGATCTCTCAGCACCCTATATTGCTCCTGCTTTCCTGCCTCTGCCATACTCAAATGTCACCTCACCACAGATGCTCTCTCCATGTCATCTCAAACTCAAAGCTACTCCTCTCTTTTTCCCCCCTCTTGTCTCTCTTATTCACTCCCCACCAACCCAGACCCAGCCAGGAACTGTAGACAAAATGTTTTTACTCTACTTCTATCACCCCTCTCTCTCTCTCTCTCTCTCCTCACCCTGTTCAGCCTTTTAGCTCCTCAAAACTAACCTCCTACTTTTGTTTTTAAAAGAATCTTAAAGAAAAAAACTTCTTCAAATAAAGATGACCTCCCCTCCTTCTCTGATTCCAACCCAGAAGATAGTCTTGCATATGATCCTTCCCCAGTGCTTGAGACCAAGAAACACAGGCAAATCTGCCAAGCTCCTATACCCTTCCCCTCTCTCAAGTAGCAGCTGCTACAGCTACAGAAAGTAGCAACAAAAACTGTTTACAAAGATAAGTCTACACATGTATACAGGGGTTTTTGCTCTTATTAAAAGAAACTTAAAAGTTTTGTTTCCATCTTCCTTATTTTCCAACCACTTTAGATTTTCAGCCAGTGTTCAGAGAAAAAATATATTTCCAAATTTAAAGAACTCGGCAACTTTTAAAATTTACTAACTTAGACTCTAAGTCTCAAAAGAAAATAGTAATAAATTATCATTCTATTAATCAGTCTGCCCCTGATATTAAAAAAAAAAAAACCTTTCAAAAAAAGAAAAGGGCTTTTAAACCACCAAAGTAACTTGAAATACTTTGACCTTCTCCTAAGTGGCATCCACTTCCTAAACAATATGCCTCTGGAAACTCTATAAACTTTGATAAATGATACTAGTTATAGAAAGGCTTCAGGTCTTTTGTTCATAGGTTGGTATGAGTCATGCTCCACTTGACAGCAATCAGCAGCAACATTTCAATGTTCAAAAATTAAAACTTGGAAGAGGAAAAGAAGGACTAGCTAAAAGCCAAATTTCTTATAACTGCTATCACAGAATATTTTTTTAATCCAGTAAACATGCCCCAAAAATCCAATTCCAAGGCTTTTGTTTCCAGTGTGGAAAGCCTGGTCAAAGTCACATAATCCGTAAATAGTAAAAAAAAAATGCTTAAGAGAGTAAAGGGGCAGAATAGAAATTTCCTTCCACTTACTTCCAGTGCAGTTCTCAGAAACATCTAGCTCAATAATGCTCCAAGTGTGCATAGCAGAACAACAATCAGACTAAATGTTCTCTAGCTCCCTTAGGGCCACAATGGGTGATCAACACAGCATCATCACACTCTTTAGAGAAGGCTTAAGTATGCATGGACACTGCTGGTAAGATGATTCACTTTCTTCTCAACATTATTTCCTCTTAACAATCTTTTAGTAACTTTCTCCCTGCCAGCATTTTTAAAAAAACTTCTACAAATAAATATCAAACTACTCTGTTAAACTTTATATAAAGTATTATTTTCCTGTCAATTTCTAGTTGTATCTGAAAACCCTGTACTCTTATTAAAAATAGACTTGTTATCAAAGTAATAAAGTTCTTTTTACCTCAATATTTGAAATAGTATCAAAAAGTGGTAACTCAATTCCAGTAAGCCTCAATATACTCCCAAAGTTAAGAAGTATATAGCCAGTTGTTTAAGGTAATAACTAAAATTATACAAAACCTAGTACCCATCAATTAAAAGAAATCACCAGCCAATTGATTCATAAATGCCTATAAAATGCCTTTTAAATACCATCTTTTCAAGTTCTAAGTTATACAAGCCCAACCCTTGCTAAAAACTGTTAACTTTATCTCCCTCTATGACAGAGAGTTGTCATAGTCACTCCCATTCCACCTAATTGGACTTTAGAAAAGAACATGTCAAACCTCAACAAAATAATTCTCATAGATCAGGTAGCAGACAGTGTACCTCAACTGTTACCTGCCCACTTTCAATAAACAGCACAATAGCAGTAAGCAATGTTTCCTCCTCTTATTGTAATCACACCCTTTCCTTGTCAAATAATACCACTCAATGCTCTACTTCAAAAGTATCCTTCATTTGTGGCAACTCAGCTTATAGCTGCTTGCAGACCAACTGGACCGAAGTCTGCATATAAGTGCTTTTAACCCCCCAAATCTCTATACTTACAGAAGACCAAGTTCAAAATGCTCTGCTCCCCATTAAAGAAAAAAAACCCAAAAGCAGCAAAACAACCAACAACAATAATTTCCCTAGTAAGTCTTGCAGCAACCATAGAAAACTAACTGAATTTTTTCTCCTCTTTTGAAGGTTGGCTACACTGGCTTCTCCCTTTTCTCTACACTCCTTTTACAGTAATTTTCTTAATCTTAATGTTTGGCCCTTGACTTATGCAATTTATCACTAGTTTTCTATAGGAGCAAATGAGAGCCTTTGCTAACCACACAGTCTATGAACTCTTCGTATTATCTATCAGCTGAGTATCAACCATTACCTTCCATCATTGCATCTACCAACTCCTCTACCTAACACCAACAGTCTTTCCCTCTTTTAAATCATTTCCCACATTCAGCAGGAATTGGTTACAGAAGAGAACCTTAACAACCCCAATCACATAATAAAAGACTGGAATGTTCGAGCTGCAGAACTGCTCTCCCTCCCTTTCCCAGAACAGCCACAGAAATGATCAAAGAGCAGCTGCAACTCAGTTTATCTGTTAAGGCTGCAAAACTATTCTACCTACCCTTCCCAGGAATAACAATCTATGACACCCCCCCCAGCCTGTTCCTTTTTATTGTAGCAAGCAGCTGTGAACATCTTCACTACCCAATTTCCTTATAAGATAATATAAAACTCCATTCTAATTTTACGTAGCTGTTGGTCTCAACTTTAGAGTCAGCCCAGCAATGTCTTCTCAATAAACTGTCTTTCCCCTCAGTGACCCTACAGAGATAAAATAATTGAATTTTATACCATCAGTGATGTAAATGCCTTTTGTAAGAAGTATAAATGGTGACTACACATGGGCCTCATTTGATGGTCTACACAAGAATCAGATTGATTTTATCTGTGGAAAGAATCATTGGAGAAGCTCAATATCAGTTGTGAAAACTAGGCCAGGTGCTGATTGTGAAATAGACCATTAACTACTAATTAGCAATTTAAAACTTGCAAGTTAAAGAAAATTAGAATGAATCCACAGAACCAAAATTTTTCCTTTAGTTTATCCCACCTGAATTTAAAACCATTTCAGAAACAGGTTTGAGGACTTGAACACTGCTGAATGGGCACAAGATAAACTGTGGGAGGATATCAATACTATCATAAAAAAAATCACCATCCATGAAGAATCAAATAGGTCATTACTAAGACAGAGGAAGAAGAAAAGACCAAGATTGACAGAAGAGACTCTGAATATTGCACTAGAAAGCCAAGAAGCCAAAGCAAAGGGAAGAAATCAGGAAGTTAAGGAACTAAACAGAAGATTTCAAAGGGCAGTGTATTATGATGAAATGGGCAAAGAGCTGGAGTCCAAAAAAAAGAAAAGGACCAAACTCACTCAGTGTTTCTTGAGCTGAAGGAACTGAAGAACAAATTCAAGCAAAGTCAAGTAAGATTCATAGTGACCCTATAACAGACTTGAACTCTATCCTATCCTATCCTATCCTATCCTATCCTATCCTATCCTATCCTATCCTATCCTATCCTATCGTATCTCCTATCCATCTTTCTCATCTCTGGCACACTTGAGCCCATTGCTGCAGTCACTATATCTATTCATTTCATTGGAGGTCTTCCTGTCTTTTGCTGACATGCCACCTTTCCAAGCATGATATGTCTTTCTAAGGAATTCTCTCTCCTAGCAACATACCCAAACTGTGAGAGATGAAGTTTCACCATTTTAACCTCCAAGGACTGGCCCTTCCTTACAACATGCCCAAAGTATGAGATGAAGTATCACCGAACTTTCCTTTAAGGATCACTCTGGTTACACTTTCTTCAAAGCATATTTGTTTATTCTTTTGCCAGTCCAGAAGATATTCAGTGATATTTACATAGCCTTAGTGACCTAATAGAAAAGTTGCCCTGTGAACTCAAAGGCATGCAGTGTGAATCCACCAGCTGCTGCATAGGAGAAAGATGCCAATTTCCTACTATGCAATCTACAGTTGTTGAAAATCCACTGGCGGGTTAATTCTGAGTTGATTTTGACTTGACACATATAAGAATGATAGATAGATAGATAGATAGATAGATAGATAGATAGATAGATAGATAGATGTAATATCTACCGTATTTCTACAGCTCTGGTGTCCTAGTAGTGAGATCTACACTGCAGTTTTGAATGCATGTAATTCAAATCTGCCAGATGTCCTGTAGAAGGATGGAAAACCTCTTCCTATGTGATTAACTGCTTCTAAAAACTCACTAGAGGGTTAACTATGGGTTGGTTTTGACTCGGTGGTACAGAACAGATCACATTTCTATCTATCTATCTATCTATCTATCTATCTATCTATCTATCTATCTATCTATCATCTATCTATGCATTAATAGAGTGTATATAAGGCATATATGATCATATCTATATATCTATATCCTCAGAAGTTTCATTTCTCTAGAGAATCCAGCCTTAGATAATACTTGAAGTAAAAAAAAAAAACAAACCCAAAAAACAACAAACCGTCAAACTGATTACCATCAAGCTGGAAAAAATGCACAGCTGACCCTCCAGGGAATTTTCAGAGGCTGTAAATCATACAGGAAGAGACTTCTGTCTTTCTGCTGTGAAACCACTGGTAGACTCAAACTGGCAGAAAGGTGCACCCTTTGGATTGGCGGCCCAAGACCCTGTGGACTGTACCACCAGAGCACATTTTGTGAGCATGTCCTCTAAAAGAAAACTATAACACCACCAGATGCTTTGTTATTTATATAAAATCTATGCATTATTTAAAATGACATAGAAATATGGTACATGAGAGCACCTAAGGGAATGATTTTTTTATCATCTGTCACCTATAAACCTATAAAAATCATCAAACTGATTTTTATCTGAGATTCCATAATTTAAGTGCCAAGCATGATTAATTTTTAGAAGGGTTTCAGGGCAATATGTGAAAAGAGGTCCTCCTAATCACATAGTCATTGGTCTGAGTGAAGGCATGCATGACAGGGAAAGTGTGCCATTCCAGAAAGCAACCGTCAGCTTTTATGTGAAGATATCCAATAAGAGAATGTACTCTTAGTCCTGTAAAAAATTTTAAGTACCCAACCTTACTATGTTGTTGTTGTGCACCTTAGAGTCAGAAATGACCCATAAGTGACCTTCCAACAGATTTTCAGAAGCAGTTAATCACAGCAGTTGGTAGCCTTGAACTGCATGCTTTTGGGATTGCAGCACAGCTTCTTGCCACAGAGCTCCCTAAAATAGATCTGGTTCAAGATATTCACTTATAGAAGAAGCATCTGAGGATCTGAAACATCAGGACTGATCTGAGTCACACAGCTGTTTAGAGACTGCTAAGAATAGAATTTGAGGTATCTTGGGTCTCTCTATTGTCTAAGACTTGCGTGCTATTCTCACATGCCCTGTAAATACTGTACACTGTGTGTCAGCAGGGTACAGTGAGAACTGTCAGATGACTCACTTAACACACTGTCCTCATTTGGATCAAATAAGTCAATTCCTCTTCATCAGCCATTGGGTAGTGCACTGGAGTCTGAGAACCACAAAACTCTTTCATGTGACTCTTTTCCAAAGAAGATCTTTTTCTAAACTCACAAATGTTCTGAGTGGGTTGTCCTTTGAGACACACACCTTAACCTTCTGTGCTAGCTATTCTTGGTAAGATTTATCTACACTGGCACCTACTTCAAAATATACTACAGGCATCACTTTTCTTCTGTGAGAACTACAATTCTATAAGTATGTCTCCTGCTGTTTTTCACCAGACCAAAATATTTTAGCTTATACTTTGATTCAAAATGTCTCATGTCAATCCATCTCATTTCTTTAATACCTAATATGTATATGTTCCATTTCTTTCTTAACAATGTCCAGTTTTCCTATACCCATGTTTCTCACATTCCACATTCCAATCACTAATTTCTGCTTACAACTCTTCCTCCTCCTTTCCAAATTTGAGGGCTCAGCCTCTGCTGTCATATCTATTATTCTACTTTATGTATGCTCTATTGTATGTAAGATTTTCGAAGGCCTGTTATATTTTAGAAGTGGATGGCCAATCTTTCTTCCTAGTCAGTCTTAATTTGGATACTTAGCTTTGGAACAACACCTGACAAATGTTGTACCAGGTGTGCCAAGAAATCTGGAGGACAACTACCTGTACACCTGAGTGGAAGAGATCCATACTTATTCCCATTCCATTAAAAAGGTGACTTGACAGAGTGCGGAAATCATTGTACAATATCATTCATATCACAAGCAAGCAAAACACTGATGAAGATTAATCAGAAACAACCAGAAGAGTACATTGACAGAGAATTATGACAAATACAAGTGGTTTTAGAATAGGCTGTAGCACTAGAGACATTATCGCCAATGTCAGATGGATCTTTGCAGAAAGCAAAGAATACTAAAGGGATATCTAGCTCTATTTCATTGACTATGCAAAGGCATTTGACTGTGGATTACAACATATTGTGGTTAACCTTGGGAATTGGAATCCCAGGACAAATGATTGTGCTTCTGTGCAACCTAAACTTGGATCAGGAAGTTGTCCTCAGAACAAATCCAGGAAACACTACATTGTACAAAATCAGGAAGAGAGTGCATCAGAGATGCATCCTATCTTTTCAATTTATATGTAGAACAGATCACTTGGGAGGCTGGGCTTTATGAGGAGGAATGTTAAATCAGGTTTGGAGAAAGAATCATCAATAATCTATGTTATGAAGATGACACAAACATTGCTTGCTCAAATTGAAGAGGACCTGAAGCTCTTGCTGCAGCAGGTCAAGGATTGTAGTCTTCAATATGGATTGAAGCTCAACACCAAGAAGACAAAGATTCTCACCACTGGGCCAATTGGCAGCACCATGGTGGCTGGAGAAGAGATTGAGGTTGTTAACAGTTACAGCTTGCTTGGCTCCACACTCTTGGCATCATAAGTCAGGAAATCGAAAAATGAATTGCATTGGGTAAATCTTTTGTCAAGGACCTCTTCAGAATACTGAGAAGCAATGTTGTCAGTCTAGAGGCTATGGTGTGCCTGATGCATGCAGGGCATGGTCTTTGAAATTATTTGTAATACATCAGATAGCTGGACAATGACTAAAGATAATAGAAGAAGAATGGTGCCTTCAAATTGTGGTGCTAGAAAAGAGTCTCGAACATACCATAGACTGCCAAGAAAACAAAGAGCCTAGAGAGGGTGAAACCAAGTTTCTTCATGGAGGCTAGGGTTTTAAAGCTCCATCTCACATATCTCACATACTTTGGAAATGTGGCCTGGAGAGACCAGTCCTTGGAGAAGGACATCATGCTCAGAAAGGTAGAGGGACAGCACAGAAGAGGAAGACCCTGGAAGAGATGCACTGATACAGTAACTAGGTCAATGGGGTAAGTGTGGTGAAATCATTAAGACTGGCTCAGGATAGGGCAGGCTTCAGAGCTGTTGTACATAGGGTCACTATGAGTCTCAGGTGACTTGATTACACATAACAACAACAACAACATACTTTGATACATCACCAAAGAAATTTCTCATTTCTTCTGAATATATGTTTGGCCATTGCATAGCAAAATTTAAGCTCTTGGTGCCAAGCGTGGAGCCAGCATGTGATGACTGGGTAAAACTACGATTGAGCGGAGTGGCTTTCCCATTGAAACATAGACATTAAGAACTGCTTTTGTAAAAAAAAAAAAAAAAAGAAAAAAGAAAGAACTGCTTTTGTGCCTTCAAATATTTTTAATAATCGTGTGATTACATCATTAAATATTCTCCCATTTTCTTAAGTACAGTTTCCAAACATTTATAGCCATGATGACTCTATCTAGCAATTCTACACAAACACACATGGGCAGCATGAATCAGAATTCATGTGAGGCCAACTAACAACAATAACTATCTCTTTTTAAAGATAAATATTTCGGAAATGGTTACTACAAAAAATTTCTCATTTAGGTGATCAGAAATCAGAATGTTTTCTTTACGGTTAGGAGTTAGATGTAATTTAAGGACTCCAGTTCTTGGTCTTTTAAATTGTGGTGTTGACAAAGAGAATTGAATTTACCATGGGCTGCCAAAAGAACCAACAAATTTCTCTTGAAGGGAGTACAACTAGAGTGCTCCTTGGAGGCAAAAAATGGTGAAACTGTCTCACATTGTGCATATTTTTATAAGGGGCCAGTCCTTGGAAATAAATATCATGTTGGCAAAGTTGGAGGGTCAGAGAAAGAGAAGAAGACCCTCAACAAGATTGATTAATGCAGTAACTCTAACAATGGGTTTGAGCATACCAGAGAATATGAGGATGGCTCAGGATTAAGTGAGATTCAGATACGTTGGTATGGGGACACTATGAATCATAGCAGGCTTGAAAGCATCTAATTACAACTAACAAACCCCAGTGCTCTTACTGGAAAAGTTCCCAATTTTGTTTCCAATCCAAGACAAGCTGATCCAGTAGAGTGTGGACGTTATTAAAAAATATCACATGCAAGTAAAATCTTATTGAAGATTTAAAAAAATAAAAAAAGGTTGCAACAGTATGGTTATATGGAACAGCCTGGTACTCAAGCTGGGTTCAGAAGATGCCTTACAAGGAATGTCATTACTAATATTAGATGGATCTTGGCTGAAAGCAGAGAAACCAATAAGACCTTTACTTGTGTTTTAATGACTATACAAAGACATTTGACTATGTAGATAGTAATAAATTACGGCTAACATTGAGAATAAGAATCCCAGAACATTTAATTGTGCTCATGAAAAACTTCTACATAGATCAAGATGCAGTTGTCCAAGCAGAAAAAGGAAACATTATGTGGTTTAAAATCAGAACAGCTGCTCACCAAGGTTGTATTCTATCTTCATACCCATACAATCATACGTTCTATCTGTATGCTGAGCAAATCATCTGAGAAACAAGACTATATGAAGAAACCTGTGGCATCAGGATTGGAAGAAGATTCATCAAACAGCCTGTGTTATGCAGATGACACTTTCCTTGCAAAACATTAAGAAGACTTGAAACACAGTAGAAAATGTAAGACTGCAAGTTTCTATATAGATTACATCTTAACATCAAGGAAACAAAAATCTTCACCTCTAGACCAAAAGAGAATACCATGATAGATGGAGAAAACATTGTCATCAATAATTTCACTTTGCTTGAATCCATAATCAGTCCTTAAGGTAGTAGGTGTCAAGAAGTCAAAAGATGTGAACCATTGGGGAAATCTGATGTCAAGGACATCTTCAAAGTGTTAAAGAGTAAGGATGTCAGTTTAAATACAAAAGTAAGACTAATCCAAGTCAAGAAGTGTTCAATTGCTTCCTGTGCATCTGGAAGTTGAACAATGAAAAAGTATGACAGAAGAAGAATAAATGCCTTTGGATAGAGGTATTAAAAACAGGACTGAATATCCCATAGAATGTCAAAAGAACAAAATGTTTGTCTTCAAGGAAATGTAACCAGGTTATTTCTTAAAAGCTAGAATAGTGAAAAGAATTCTGTGTTACATACTTTCGCTAAGTCAGGAAAGGCAGTCCTTGGGAAAAGACATGATGTGTGGAAAGGTGAGGCTCATAGACAATGAGGAAGATGCTCAACAAGATGGCACATAAAAACAACAAGAATCAGGCAAAAAGAATGATTACACTGATGGTCTTAGACTAATTTAAACCTATGTAAAGAGGACACAAGTCTAAAGAGTCAATGATTTTGCTTGGCACATTTCCTCTATGCAATCTTCTCTAGAATGATAATAAACATAATAGGCATTGTAATCATTGAAACAGTAAATGGATGTTGGACATATATTTAGTGGGCACCAATTATATACTAAGGAAGTTCTGGTGGCCTAGTTGTAAGAGCTACACTGCCATCCCAAAGGCACAAGGTTCACACCCATCAGCTGCTCCATGAGAAAGGGATGGGCAATCTCCTCCCAAGGGATTTACTGCCTCTGAAAACCTGCCAGTTCTTACTCCATGGTACTCAACAATGTAAACATAGGTGGTTTAAATCCACCACATGTTCAGTGAGAGAAAACTGGACAGTCACCTTCTTGAAAGACTTTTGTTGTTGTTATTGTTGTTGTTCTGTGCCATCGAGTCACGCGTGACTCAAAGCGACCCTGTGTACAACAGCCCTATATCCTGCTTTATTCTATGCCAATATTATTGTCTCTAACACACACGTACCCTCATAATCCCAGTCACTGAATCTATCTATCTTGTCGAGGGTCTTCCTCCACCATACCAATCATGGTGTCCCTCTCCAAGGACTGGTCCCTCCTTGCAATATGTCCAAAGTATGTCAAATGAAGCTTTAGAATCCTTGCCTCCAAGGAGCAGCCTGGTTTCACCCTTGCCAGAACAAACCTGTTTGTTTTCCTAGACGTCCATTCAATATTCTTCTCCAGCACCACAGCTCAAAGGCATCAATTCCCTAGTCATTGTCCAGCTTTGCAAGTAATTTTTTGAAAGTAATTGCAAAAACCATAGCCTGAATTAGGTGCATCTTAGTCTCCAGACTGACATTGTTGCTCTTCAGTACTCTGGAGAAATCTCAGACAGCAAACTTTCCCAACACATTTCAGTTTTTAATTTCCTGGCCGCTGGTACCAATATTGTTGATTGTGGAGCCAAGCAAACTGAAGTTGTTAACAATCTCAATCTCTTCAACATCTTTCATGATGCTACCAATTGGCCCAGTGGTGAGAATCTTTGTTTTCTTAATGTTAAACTTTAATCCATATTGAAGGCTGTACTCCTTTACATTCTGCGGAAAGTTCTTCAGGTCCTCCTCTGTTTCAGCAAGTAGGGTATGTCATCTTCATGATGCAGATTGTTGATGAGTCTTCCTCCAATCCTGATGCCACATTTCTTCTCATAGAGCCCATCCTTCCAGATGATCTGTTCCGCATACAGATTGAAAAGTTATAAAGATAGGACACATCCCTGGCATACACCCTTCTCGATTTTGAACCATGCAGTGTTTCCTTGCCCTGTTCTAATGACTGCCTACTGGTCCAAGTATAGGTTTCACATAAGCACTGTCAAGTGTTCTGGGATTCCCACTCTTCTCAGAATCAGCCACAGTTGGTTGTGAGCCACACAGTCAAATGCCTTTGCATAGTCAATAAAACACAGACATTCTTCTGGTATTCACTGCTTTCAGCCAAGATCCATCTATTATTAGCTGTAATATCTCTAATATCATGGTCTCTTCTAAATTCTTCTAACTGCACTTTGGCCAGTTCTCTGTTGATATGCTGTTCCAGTAGTTTTTGGGTAATTTTCAGCAGAATTTGGTTCATGTGGTATTAATAATACTGTTCAATAATTTCTACAATCTATTGTGTTACCTTCCTTTGGAATGGGAACAAATCTTGATCTCTTCCAGTCAGTGAGGCAAAGCGTGGAATGGAAGGAGGGAAAATCAACTTAACCCCCACAGTACAGATACGGTCACTCTTCCCAGAAGCCTGTGGGTAACTACTTATAGACTGAAAACTTCAGTGGAGGTTATAGGGAGGCAGTAGTAGTAGGAACTGATTAGACTGTAGTAACTTTAGGTGGTTATTTTTCAAGATGGTTTTCAAGTATTGTATTACTATTAGGTCAACACACAAATCTCTGTGGAGGTTTGAGCCTTCACTTCTTACCCTTGCTTATCTGTCAAAAGATTATAAACATAACACACGTTGTTGTTATTGCATGCCTTCAGTTCGAAATCACCTCTTAGCTGACCCTCCAGCGGGTTTTAAGAGATAGTAAATTTCAGAGTACAAGATTGTTCATCCTTTTTCCACAGAGCAGCTGGTGAATTTGCATTGCCTGTCTTTGGGATTGCAGCATAGCTTCTTACCACTAACCCCCCAGAGTTCTCCCCCACCCCATTTGCCTCTAGAGGAAGTGGACTAATTCAGCTTTGCAAAATTTGCCAAGCTAGAATATATTCGTAGAGAACATGGTTACTTATTAAAATAGTAAGAATGTGAGTCTTCAGTTTAGATCTAGATATATGAAAAAGTCATATTAAACCAATGGCAAAGATTCATTGAAGTGCATTTAATATAGTATCATTTTGTCTATGGAGTAGAAAATGTCCAGGAGATAAATCTCAAAAATTCTTACACTCCATCTATCAGCATTGCCCAATGAAAGGGCCAGAATACTGATGATAGTAGTCTGTTGTCAGAAAAGAGTTCATCCAGGATTTTCTTGAACAACAATTAACATGAAACATAGCTCTAGTTTCACCTTTGCATCCTCTGTTTCTCAGAACTGTTTGCATGCAGATAATTCTTTTAAAAAGCTCAATGCCTAAGGCAAACTATTCTTCACTGGCTACTTACTAGGTTATTGTTTGATGGATTTTTTCATGGTTCAAGGTTCAAAAAACGTCTAAAGATCACAGCTTGGGTAGATTTTCCCAACCTCTCTATATGAACTTCAAAAGCCTCAACTATAGAGAATTTTTTTCTCATTTTCTTCCTTTTTGACCAGGAATTTACTATAAAATATTTTATGAAAACATTTTGTAACAGTAACTGGGCACCTTGCAATTTCTTCTGGCATCATGACAGAGGAGACCGCTATTATCAGAGGCAAACATACACAAAATCTGGGTCCTCTTCTCCCTGATTCTTCATTTTCTATACTGATGGAGATAAATTGCTATACCTCACAAGTTTTTAAGTTTCTATATGCTACATAATGAACTAGAAAGTAAAAGAAACATTAAGAACGATGTTAGGTCAACACACTGTAGTGACCCCTGAAAATAGTAGATCAAGGAAACATTTGAAGGGGTTATTCACTTATAATACAACCCACCTTGAATTTCTGGCTGTTCTCTAGCAACATACTGTTCTAGCCATTTTTGTGTGATCTTCGGCAATATTTTGATTGAGTGTGATATTAATGATAATTTCCACATGTGCAAAAGATTAGACCCCTCTCCTATTCTGTGTCATCCTCATCATCTCCGAAACACTTAAGCTTACTACTTAACACTTAAGTTACTACTGTGTCAATACATCTTCTTGAAGGTCTTCCTCTGTTTTGTGGACCCTTGGCTTTTCCAAGCATGATATCCCTTTACCAGGAATAACTGTTCATAGCAACATACCCTGAATATATGAGATGGAGTTTTGCCATCCTTGCCTCCAAGGAAAAGTCTGGTTGCACTTTTTCCAAGCCATATTATATATTTTGTCAGTCCATGAGATATTCAGTGTTCTTCTCCAACACCACAAATCAAAGACATCACTTCCTCTGTCATCTTTATTCACTCTTCAGCACTCAATGCACAGCAAAGAATTGAAAAACTATGGCCTGAATCAGGCCTACCTTAGTCTTTAGACTAATATCATTGCTCTTCAGGAATTTCCAAAGATAGCTGAGAGCAGATTTTCCCAATTACTGTGCCTCTTGATCTCTTGACTGCTGATACCAAGGGTGTTGACTGTGAATCTAAGTAAGATGAAATCATTGGCAATTTCATTCCTCTCTTCATCTGTCGTGATGTTGCCTATTGGTCCATTTTGGTGAAGATTTTTGTCTTCTTGATGTTGAGATGCAAGCTATCTTGAAGCTTGTAGTTTTTTATTCTTTGCAGTAAATGTTTCAAATCATTTTCACTTTCAGAAAGCAAGGATGTGTAATCTGTGTAGCTATGGTTGTTGATGAGTTTTCCTCCAATCTTGATTCCATATTATTCTTCATAGAGTCCAGCTTCTCAAATGATTTGCTCAGCATACAAATTGAATAGATACAGAGAAAGGTTAAAACTCTCATTTTAAACCAGTTCCCTTGCACTGTTTGGACATCTTCTTGGTGTAAGTTTTGCATGAGAACAATTAAATCCTCTTAGATTCACACACTTCTTAAAGTTAGCCATAGTTTCTCATGATTCACATAGTCAAATGCCTTTTTAATTCCTTGCTTTCAGCCAACATCCATTTGACATCTGCAATGATATCCCTGGTGCCATAGCTTCTTCTAAAGTCATCTTGAATGTCTGGCTGTTTTCTACCAAAGTACTGTTCTAGCCATTTTTGTATGATCTTCAGCAATATTTTGCTAGTGTGTGATATTAATGAAATTGTTTGATACTTTCCACATTCTGTTGAATCACCTTTATTAGGATAAGAACAAACATGATCTCTTCTAGTCAGTCAGCTAGGCAGCTGTCCAAATTCCTTTTTTTTTATTAAATTTTATTCGTTTTAATGAACATTTACAGAGATTTTTGGTTTTCATTCATTCATTGTTGCACTGTTTTCTCCACCCTCATCCCCAGTTCGTTCTTCTTCCCCCCCCCCCATGTCTGTTTTAATTGTCCAGTTGCCACAGTGCTTGTCAAAGCCAGTTCTGATCAATCTCCTTTGTCAGTGTGTTCCTTGCCATTCCCTATCACTCCTCCCTGAGAGAGACTTCACCCTGATTCATAAGGAAAAGGGGATGGCGTATTCTCTTAGCTACTTCCTGCTGAAAAGGGACGCTGTGGGTTTCAGGGTGAATGTCTTCTCTCACTACTCTAAAGGGCCCCCTTGGCAGTAGGAAACACATAGACTATTATGGAGATTGATTTTGGAATTTAGATGCACTGTTATCAATTGTGCTTAGCTGTACATGTTCATATCCTTGAAGATGTATCATGGAAGTGTTGCAGCCTAGAAGATACAAATTTAACTAACAAGTTAAAAGTGCAGGAGTCTGGTGAGCAAATCCAGAGCTGCATCTGTCATTTAAACTATTTCAGCTGTTATCACTTCAATTCTTGGGGCCTTATTTTTTTTTCCCCCCTGATACCTTCAGTGCAGCATGAACTTCTATTACCAACGGCTTTTGTTCATTTGGTGTTTCCTAAATTTATTTTTTTTCCATGACAACTACTTCTTTTTTTGGTGAAATTATTTTTCTGTGAATTTCTGCCATCTTCTTCTTTGTTACTTGGTCATTCAAGATTTTTCCCATGGCATCTTTCAGTATTGAGGATTGAATTTTCCCCCTCACTCTTTCAATTTTAGTAATGCCAAGCAAGTTAGTATCTTTTTCTTCTCCAACTTTAGCTCTTTGCATATTTCATTATAATACTTTGTTTTGTTTTCTGGGGCTGAACTTTGCAATTTTATTTTCATTTCATTCATTCTGGCATTTATTTGCTCTGTTTTGGCTTCTTGATACTCTGGTGCAATTTTCAGGGCCTCTTCTGACGTCCATTAGATTTTTTCTTCTGACTCTGTCTTTGTAACAAATTTTACTCTCTTCATGGATGGTATCCTTGATGTCATCCTATATTTCATCTTGTTCTTGATCATTAGTGTTTAATGCCTCAAACCTCTTCTGGAGATTATTTTCAAATTCAAGTGGGACAGACTCAAAATAGTATTTTGGTTCTTGTAGACTAGGTCTCGTTATCTTCAACTTCAACTTGAACTTGCACATGAGCAATTAATGGTCTGTTCCACAGTCAGCATCTGGCCTGGGTTTGACAACTGATATTAAGCTTCTCCAGTAGTTTCTTTTGACAGATATAGTAAATTTTATTCTTGTGCATTCCAACAGGTATGGATCATGTGTAAAATAAATAATTGAAAAATAAATCATTGAAGTACAAAACTAACTCATTTAATGTCCAGCCTCATTTTTGTCACCAAAGCTATACTTGCTTGAATATAGTTTAAGACAAGAATTTTTCCTTCCATCCTCTGATTTGCTTTTTTAAAGTTAAAATACTAATTTTAAAATTTTAAGTCTTTTTCTAGTCTTAATTTTGGTTTCATAGGGATAGTATAACAAAAACTAATCCTTATATGTAGGTAAATAAAAACTATTAGTTGGATAGTAGGAAGAAAAGAGAAAATTGTTTCTTTTGGTAAAAAATACACTAACACAAAAGTAATGTAGCACACATAAAACACATAATATTATTTTAATCCATTCAATTCTGTGTAATTCATTTTTTTCCACAATATGCTCAATCAGAAGCAGTCTGCAGCCCCAGTAGCTTCTACATAAAAAGTCTGAAAATCTTTATTTAACCCACTGGCATCTACATACAAAATACCATATCCTTTTTATAAATCAAATAATTTTTTTCTTTTATTGAAATACTTCTATTAAGTGTTTTCGAGAAGTCAGAAAAATAAAATCTAACCACAGAAGACAAAATGTAAAAATGTAAATATTACTGATAAAATGTGATGAGAATTTCTTGTAAAATATTCAGCTTTAAAACATTTAGAAGAAAAAATAATTTTATATGAAACATAGTAACATAAATATGAAACATGATACCAAGTAGTTAAGATATGTAAAGAATAAATAAAGATTATCAGGTCTCTAAATATGAATATTAATAAAATTTCCTAACTAAATGAGGTGAATTTCACAAGCAAAACTATTTACTTTGATGCTCTCATGTTTAAATGAAAGAAATAAGGCTATAATAAAAAGTTATGCAGATAACAGAACTCTGCTTGCTGAAACTGAGGAGGACCTGAAGCGCTTGCTGCAGAAGATCAAGGACTACAGCCTCCTATATGGACTGAAGCTCAACATCAAGAAAACAAAGATTCTAACCACTAGGCCAATTGGCAGCATCAGTATGGATGGTGAAGAGATTGAGATA
>NW_006399900.1:2407220-2409012 GCF_000299155.1 Elephantulus edwardii
GCGTTTGAGATGGCTAGGTTGGCACAGGATAGAAGAGCATATAGAGCTCTTGTACATAGGGTTGCTATGAGTCGCAAGTGACTCGATGGCACATAACAACAACAACAGGCCACATCTATTAATTTTAGAATGAATATTCTTTACGTGATACAGCAATCATTTATTTATTTGTTGTACTGAACAACTTGGAGTTGCTATGATAGTGAACACTGTGCCATAGTCGTGCCAAATACCATAACGGTTACCATAATGTACAGTGTCCAGATTAATTCAGGTTGAGAAGCAGGAGTGGCATCCACTTCCTAAACTAGATGCCTCTGGAACTCTAAAAACTCTATAAAGGTACAGAAATGATATTAGTTATAAGACAGTGTCATATTCGACTGACGACATTTAACCACTGCTAAATGAGACTAGTGCTGTTATAGCTGGAGGAATATTCTTCCACTCTGTACATCACTCTTCGTCAATGTGCAGTATGAAATAATCTGGGTTTGCTATGATCCTGAACCTTGTGCCATTGGGGTATTAAATACCCTAATGGTTTCCCAATGTGGACAGTGTTTGGTGGAGCTCACAGTTGTAAAACAGGTTTGGAAGCAGGAGTGGCATCCACTTCCTAAACCACATGCCTCTAGAAACCCTATGAACTTGAAGAAATGACGATAATTATAGAAAGGCATTAGGTCTTTTGTTCATAGAATTGCTATGAGTTGTGCTTGACTCCACGGCAATCAACAGCAACAATATTATGACAGATAATATGCTCTTATTGTCTAATGTCAGGCAAAACATAAACAAATACTAATATTTAATTTTAGCATAAAGAAAATGAAGTAATTCTCCTGATTTAACAACACATTTAATACAGTTGCAGCACATTCAATAAACGTGGTTGTCTTGCTTTTTTTTTCTAGAAAGAATATTACTTGCAAAAAATGTAAACATTCATGTGTTAAGGTGCTAAGCCAAACAACAACAACAACAACATCAACAAGAGAGAAGAGACATGATTATCTACTTCAAAAAAATTAAAGCAGAGGAAAGCCCATTGGGGCTGTTCATGAGGAATTTCTGAGTCAGAATTGATGCGAGAGCACACAATAGCATCCATTTTTCCAACTCTTTCTTCCCTTGAAGAAAAAGATCAAATCTTTTGTGACTTTTCAGAAAGTTACAAACTTGTTACCAAGACAAGTATCTAGATGACTACTTAACCTAAAGATCAAGTAATTTTAAAGGCAAAAGTCTTAACTTATCAAAAGCCACAGAAAACTTTCAACATAAGCACTAGAAGTTATTTAATGATAGACTAAATCTTTGCCTTTCAAGAAGATTCCAAAGGAGATAAAGTTAACTCTTCAGGGTAAAAATTTAGAAAAGGCATGTGTCATTTTAACTGAGACATTTTTAGCTTTGTATGCTTTTTTAATACTTCTGTTCTTGTTGCTAAACACCAGCTAGTCCATTGCAAGTCATAGCTGAACCTTGCCCTATCCTGTGCTGTCCCTGTGACCTCTGATAACTTCAGGTCATTGTTAACAGTCACTGGGTCAATCCAGCTTTTTGAGTGTCATCTTCTCTTTCACTGACCTTTTACCTTTCCCAGGATGATATCTTTTTCAAAGGACTAGCCTTCCCAAAGTCAAGTCAAAGTCAAAGTCAAACCAAATCCACAGGAGCCAAAATATGACTTTGAATTTCAGAATCATCTCAGGAACAGGTTTGAGGCCTTGAACACTAATGAGCGAAGACCAGATGAGTTGTGGGAGGATGTCAAAGATATCATTCA
>NW_006399900.1:2410617-2436809 GCF_000299155.1 Elephantulus edwardii
AAGGATTCTGGGGCTTCGTCTGACATACTTTGGACATGTTTGCTACATATCTTTAGCATAATTGTTTCAAAGTGTCAAAAAATGAGCACATGCATTACTGTGTGTGGTGTTATATTTATCCTGACTTGCTGCAACACTATTGGACAGGTATCAAAGGTTATAGCGTTCAGTATGAATTACACCTCATTATGCAAGAAACAAAATCCTCACTATTGAACCAGCAACCAAGATTATGAAAAACAAAGGAAAGTTTAAAATTGTCAAATGCTTAATTTTACTTTGATCCACCAATCAAAGGTTATGGAATCAGTAGTCAAGAAATGAACCAATGTATTAAAAATTACAGCCACAAAGACCATCTTTAAAGTGATAAAGAGTAAGGATATCATTGTGGGGACCAAGTTATGCTTGCTTCAAGTCATGATACTGTAACTATCTATATCTCTATCTTTATTAGAATATATAAAGTTAAACACTATGGGCTGTTTCCATATTCTTGCAATGGTGAATAATGCTATTATGAACTTTAGTGTACAAATCTCTGTGTCTCAGCTCTAATTTTCTCAGAGTATATTCCAAGCAGTGGAATGGCGGCATAATATGGAATTTCTAAGTTGAGTTTTTGAAGAAGCACCAAACTACCTTTAGAGTGGTTATACTTTTTGACAATCCCACCAACAATGTAGAAGAGTTCCTATCTTGCTACATCCTCTCCAACATTTATTACTTGCTGTACTGTTAAACTTTGCCACTGCTACTGGGGTGAGATAGTATATCATTGTGATCTTTCTTTGCATCTCTCTTATTGACAGAGATTTTGAGCATCTGTTCATGTGTCTCTTGGCCATTCGAATATTTTCCTCTATGAAAATTATTTTCAAGTCTTTTGCCTATTTTGTAATTGAGTTATCAGTCTCTTCCTTGTGGAGGCCCAGGAGTATCCTGTAAACTTTTGTTACGGGACTCTTATCTGAGCTGGTATTGTCAAATGTTCATTCCCATTCAGTAGGTTTTCTTTTCACCTTGTTGGAAAAAGTTTGTTATGAGCACAGGGATTTAATCTTCAGAAGGTTCTATTCATTGATTTTATACATTCTGTTTTAAGAATATCTTCAAAAGATCTCTACCCTACTTGCAGAAGATTTTTTATTGTTTCTTTACTATTCTTTTGGTAAGTAATCTAGCCCACTCTTCTTTAATTTAAGTGTCTTATAACATTCCACAACACTGCATATCCAAATAAATGTTTGTTTACTTATTTTTTGTGCTTTTATTTTCACTGAATTAAAAATTATTTCCCCTTACCAGAACACTTCCCATATAGTCCCTAGATTAAACTATTTAAAATGTTTTCAAAGCTACTTTCAAATCACCCTAAAAACTTCTGTCATAAAAATTTTCTAATTAATTTTTTTGTAATACTAGGACTATTCAATATATAAGTGCTTATTTTTCCTCAAACCAACCAAAATTAAGCTTTTAGCAGATTCCAGAGGTAAGAAATTATTACACTTTCATAATCTTGTCTTCTGTTTAATCTTTTTGAGATATAATTTAGCATCATTTTTGTCACTTTAGAACCCTGTCTTACCAATTTCTATCAAATTTTATCAAAGTAAGTACTAAAAGCCCAATCAAATCTATCTTTTGTGTACCTTAAACAATATTTATGAGAAGTGCTTTAGAATGTCTTTTTACCTTCTTGAAACCCTTTTTACCAGTCAAATTTTTCTAGTACACTTTATAATAGAACGATTTCCATGAAAGATTACCAAGGCAGTTACTGAAGATGCAGTCATTCGTGGGGAATTTTACTGTTTGGAAAGATAGGCACACATAGAACACTGCTTTCTGAAAGAGAAAATAACTAAGACTTAAGATAGCCTTGTGAAATGTTGACAAGTAGCTGTCTTGACTTTAAACTTGACAGCAGGGAAAACACAAAGCAGATAAACAAAAAGACACCTCAGGCAAAGTGATCTAAATAGAGCTGAAACTCTCAAGATAAAATGTAACCCATCTTTGTAGGTAACTTACCACAAAATTGGCCCTCGCTGATTCCGCTTTTGATGAAAACAACAAATTTGCCAGGCCATGAGTCCAATAGCGCTCTTATAAAGTCTATCCCTGTGTTCAACTTTACCATTTCCCTTTTTATGATGATCCACAACAGCAGGGCCTTCCTAACACAGCGCAATCAAGACAAGTCAACATATGCACTATACACACAAAAAATTACTGCAATTCCAAGCTTTTCTCAGCAAACTCGAACTGTTCCTACAAGTGCTAAAGCTATTCTTTCATCTTTTGGTAAGATGTCTCCCATATACCCCATAAACCACTGGTGCTAGTTTCCATCAAGTTGATCCCAAATTCGTGGCAACCTCATGTGTCTAGAGTAGAACTTCTCCATAGGATTCTCAAGGCTGTGATCTTTTCTAAGCAGATATGAGACAGACCTTCCAAGATGACACTGGGTGAGTACAGACGGCCAACTTTTTGGCTTATAGTCAAGCATTTAATCACTCTATCACCTACACTAATAAACAACAATTGTTGTGTACCATAGATTCAGAATAGCTGACTCTTTGGTAGGTTTTCAGAATCAGTAAATCATACACGAGGAGACTGTCTATCCTCTCCAGTGGAGCAGCCGATAGATGTGAACTGCATGCCTTTGGGATTACAGCATAGCTTCTTGACACTAGGCTACCAGAGCTCCAAAGAAAACCCCCAAACTCAAGTTAGTCCTCTCCATTGATTTCTAAGTCTGGATCATTACAGGAGTAAACTGCCCTTCTTTTTCCTGTGAAGTGACTAGGGGAGCAACTTGATACTGATTACATAATAAGGATTCCTAAATACACACATCCACCCCTATCCCTCTTTTAGAAATCATATATAGAATGAATTTTGAAGTTCACAAGACAGGCAGTGAAAGAGAGAAAATGGTTGTAAGTTGAGAGGGAGAAAGAACAAGTTGGGACCTCTCAGCACAGCTAGAAAATAGTATGAACTATCTCCGTTCATGTTGACTCTGACTTTGTATGGTTTACTACAAATGAAACGTCTTTTATAACAAACCTAAATGCAAACATGTAGCTTACGTGTCTGAGAAGCTACAGGAGAATATCAGGAAGGTGATGGCCCTACAGCTTACTCCATGCTGACAAGTGAAGTAGCAGGTCAGGGAAATGTGTTTCAACCGCAAAGTGGTTACCACTTATTTTTCACACTCCAATCTTCTTCACACAAGATTCTCTCCTGTGACATGTCCAGACTGGAAACTTATAAAAAATAGGTTCTCTGAACCCCAACCTGTAGAACTGGTTATAAAACTTCCACACTCCCTCATCAGACTGTGAACACTGAGAACACTCATTCATTCATCTGAGAACACTCTTACCAAAGATAAGTTAGATTCAGGATAAAAATTCAAAGACTGTGTGTTCTTGTTTATATGTGCACACATCAGTGTATGTGTCTGTATGTACATGCTCTTGTGAACAAGTTAGCTGTGAGAGTGTATGAAACCTTGAAATAATATTTTACATCCTTTATTTACACTCTACACAGAACCCTGTGTGAACAGAGTAGTTATTATACTCAACCTCCAGGAGGAAAAGCATCTATAGTACAAAATTGAAATTTTAATCTGTATCTCTCTGATATATATATATAGTCACCTGCCACTTAATCTCGTCCTGTTCTGAAGAAGACTCACTAATGGGTAATTATATAGGTTGAAATATATCCCATCAAATGGGTGTTATAAATCCTAGTTTCTATGCTGTGGTTATAATGCCACTTAGGAATGAGTTTTCATTATTATGTTAAGAGATAGTAATCCTATCTCTTAATGTGTATTTCAAATTAATCTCTTTTCAGTTATAAAATAAATATAAACCAAGTTGATCTGAGAGAAAACCAAGCAGAGATGAGAGACAAGAGATAGAAAACTAAATAAATATTGCCTAGGAGTGGAAACTAACAGGATATAAGGATCTTCCTCCAGCTCCAATAGAGAGAAAGCCTGCACCTAGAGCTGGTATCTTGAGTGCAAACTCCTTCCCTTCTAATCTATTAAAAAAATAATTCATATTTGTAAAGTCATGCATTGGTGATATTTTGTTTTGACACAATTGGTAAGCAACAAGTGATATTACTGCTCTTATATATACCCTAAAATATAGAAGTGGTTTTGGAATTGGATAACATGTAGAGCTTTGAAGAGTTTTAAGGTGCCTAACTCTGATGGTCTAATGATAAGGAGTTGTGCTTCCAACTTGAAGGTATACAGTTCAAATCCACCAACTAATCAGAGGGAGAAAGTTTGACGATCTCCTCCCATGTGATTTATGGCCCCTGAAAACCTACTAGAGGGTCAGCTAAGAGTCCACTTATACTCTAAGCATATAACAACAATAGTAATAACAAAAGCTTAGATTGTTATGGACATCAAAGACAATCCCAGAAAAGGCAGAGAAGAAAGTGAGAAAATCTATAGGTAAAATGGTTATCATCTTTGTTAATACATATGGCACCCGCAGCAGAAGTTTCTGGAAGTATGGCTATTCAAAGAGTTCTAGGAAGGCTTTAAACAAAGATGAACATCATCATTGGGTGATGGAGGATGGTGATATCCTTTACATAGTGGCAAAGAACTTAAAAGATGATATAGAAGTATTTGGTAGAAGGTAGAAATTAAAACTTGGATATTTGGTTAAGGAGATCTTAAAGGAATTGGGAGATTTCTCATTGCCACTTATGATAAAATGTGAAAGGAGAGAGATAAACTTAAAAATGGTCTGTGAAAAAAGGAAAATAAAACTTAAATATTTGGAAATCTTGTCCAAATTAAAGAAATGTGTTCTCTTTACAAGCATGTGACTGTGCAATCGTAGGTTAAAAAATTAGGCCTGTGACTAATGGAGCCAATCAATTTTTGCAATAGAAAAATCCATCAGTTTAGACTGAAGGAATCAGAGAAAGAATATTATCTGTTCTCTGGAAAAGAGTTACATCTATTGCCCTTCAAGAAAAGAAAAGTATCATACTTGAAGTTCTGGTCAACCAAAGGACGGCTGTAAAGAACAGGAGAAGAAGGGCTGCATCAGTTGCAAAGGGTGAAGTCACAGCTTCCTTTGTTTAAATGAGTCATATTTTCATTAACTCATTTCTAGGGTGCATGATTGTCATTCACAAGTGGTAGGATAGGGAGTCTCTACAGATTGCATCTCAGCATCATAAAAACAAAGATTCTCACCATCAGATCAGTAATTGACAGTGTCATGATAGATAGAGAAAGAATTGAGATTATTAATTATGTCACCTTTCTTGAATTCACAATAAACACCCTTGGCACCAGCTGTCAGAAAATCAAAAGACTAGTTTTGGGAAAATCTGCAGTCAAGGATCTCGCCAGAGTGCTAAAGAGCAATTATGTTAGTTTAGAGGCTAAGGTGCATCTGATCCAGGCCATGGTCTTCTCAATTGCTTGCTATACATCTAATAGCTGGACAATGACTGAGAATGACAGAAGAAGAATGAATAGAGAATACTGAACATACCATGACCACCAAGAGAACAAATAGGCCTTTCTTCGAGAGTGTGAACACAGTTTGCTCTTTGGAGGCAAGAATTCTGAAGTTCCATCTCATATACTTTGGGCATGTTGCCAGGAGAGATCAGCCCTTGGAGAAAGATATAATGCTTGGAAGGGTACAGGCTCAGTGCAGAAGAGGAAGGAAGACCCTGGATCAGATGGATTGACAAAGTGACTGTGGCAATGGAGTCAGTTGTGTCTGAGACAGTGAGGTTGGCTCAAGATAGGGCAAGATTCAGAGCCATTATTCATAGATTCTCTATGACTCTTAGTCAACTTGATGGTACATAACAACAAAAACATTTAAAACTGAGAAAGTTGGCTGCTAGGCTCAAAGAGAAAAAGTAAATTAATACCTGGGACCAAGAGTATGGGTTCACCACTCAGATGGTAGTGAAGAATAGTGTTAAATCCTGTTGAGTTGGAACTGATTCGTAGCTGACCCTTCAACAGTTTTCAGACAGTCAATCATATGGTAAGAGATTGCTCATCTTTCTCCCATAGAGCAGCTACTGGGTTCAAATTGCACACCTCTGAGGTAGTAACACAACTCCTTACACTAAGCCAACAGAGATAGGGCTGTCTAGAGTCAAGGAAGTAGGATTGGCATCCTAGTGAGTCTGGAAGAGAGTTGAATACCATGGCTGAGAGGCTTTCATACAGAATTCAGAAGGGACAGCCAACATCCAGAGAGACGCTGAAGGATTCTTTTCAAGTCTTGAAGGCTATGTAAATTATTCTGCTAGGGGCTTTGGAATCGTTAGACACCTGCTATGTTTTATTTCCCTCCAACTTATTCCATTTGTAATGAAAATATCTACCTAGTGTCAACCAATTTATTTTGAAAGATGATAACCTGGAGTATACATTTCACAGGTTCGCAGCTGAAAAGGAATTTTGGAACAGGACTCAGTTATGCTTCAAGTCTTGCCCTTATTTGATTTAGATTATTTTAAAGCTGGCATTTAGGGAGTTGATTTAAGACTTTTGGGATGAAGTGGTCAAGTGAATGTGTGACAAGGGCATACATATGAAGAATGAAGGCAAAGGGTACACTATTGCAATTGAATTGTGCCCCCACCCCGAGAAATCTAAGTTTATAATATCAATCAATTTTGAAATATAATATAGAGAGCTGTCAAGATGATTATTGGAGAAGAAGTAAGCAGAGATAGGGGAAGAGAAATGTAAAACCAAATGAAGACTAAATAGAAACTCTTAAGGGAAGAATCTTCCTTCAGATTCAACAGGGATCAAAATCTTTCCTCTGGAGTCAGCACCCTCAATTTGGGCTCCCAGGCTCATAAATGCCTAGAAAATAAATACGTGCTTGTTAAAGCTACCTATTTGTTATTCATTCTGTAATAGCAGTAATAGATAATGAAGACAAGTTACTATAGGGGTAGAAGGAAACTAAAAGATCCTAAGTAAAAGATCATGTACTTCAAAGACTCTGAACTCAAAATTCTTAAAATTATGATAACAGTTGCTGTTTTATAAGTGGCTTATTCTAGAGTTTTCTGCCACTTGGAAACCACAATACAACCAATTTCAAATGGTTAATAATACCACCAGAATAGCTAGTCCCTATGCACCCAGTTTTTCCCGGCTTGACATTGTTGTGTACTGAGAAATAGCACCCACATAAATATTAGACGATTGTGTCTCATATATGGCAGTAATAAGGTCCTATGAAATTATTGGACTGAAGGAATATTTTAGCTTTTATAATAATAAAATAATAATTAAAAAACATATTTTGAAAATGCTACTAAAGACGATGATGACATTTTCTCCTGAAAATGACCCAGGCATATTATCAATGGTAAAGTGAATGGAGCATATGGGGTTGAGGAAAATGTTGCACTGGTTGTGCCTGAACTGAGTATGACTGCTTTATGATTATGGAAAAACAAAATATTTTTGTCTATTCCAAAGATGCATAGTATGGGTTGATCATAAAATATAAAAATAAAGATCAAATTTAACAAAAAAAGGAAAAAAATAAAGATCATAGTATTTTATATTAAAAAAAAAGATTAATACTTTGGTCACACATGCCTTGCAACAAAGACTTGAAAACATGATAGAGGGCACTTTTGCCTTGAGAAGTGGACCCACCATGAAATAGAATTCATTCAATGATGAATGATTTGATTGGCTTCTTCTGGTCTATTTTTAGTGTTTCAGATCTTTTGTTCATAGGGTCTCGATGGGTTGTACTTGACTTGATGGCACCACCAACATGATGTCAGTTTATTTTACTGGGGTGGCCGTAGTGCTGAATGCTTTGTACTGATCTTTCAAAGCCCATCAGGGTCGCTCATGGTGGATAGGTTTCTATGGAGCTTCCCAGCTAAGATGGAGATGGAGGAAAAGTTTGGCAATATACTTTTAAAAATTATCCAGTGGAAGCCATATTGTCTGATACAGCACTAAAAGAATGTATTTCTGCAACCAGCTCACGTATGCCAGCAAATATAAAGGTGGCACAGGCATGGCAGTATTTCATTCCTTCATACATAAGTTCACTGTGAGTGGGGGCCGTCAGGATAACTGACATGATGATTGTGTTATTCGGGGTTGCTGGACATAGGTGGAGATTCACAGTAGTAACTGAGGATGTTTACTAAAAAGGCTATTTACAGAGATGTGGGCATATTTAAGGGAATCGACAACAGTGAGTGTAGCACCCAAGCATTAGCAGCAACAGGAAGCTGACATCACATGAAGAAGCTGGGATAAAACAAGAAAAGAAGCCACCCTTCTGCCACCACAGCTCTGGCCTCCATCTCTGTCTTCCCAACTGATCATCTCCCCTAACCGCCTTTCCTCGTAGACCCAAAAGGAAATCAGACAGAGTTAAAGTGTGTTCAGTCAACATAATCAGATCAGTTTCCAGAGCAAAGGGCAGCGTAAAGAATGGGTCCGAAAGGAACTTGTTGGTCCTCACAGGTCAGTTATTCATCTTAACTTTAAGAATCACCACAGGTAAATGTCTTAAGAGGATTTGGTGGCCATGGAGCAGAACCACAGGAGCATGTGAGGTGTTTGGAGCAGCAAAGATTGCTATAGAAGGATAGGATATCATCAGACAGAATCCTTCTAACAGTAAAGTAGCATGTAAGTAATGTGTAAATATTAATTGTTGTTGTTGTTTATTGTAGAGTTGGAACCGACCCCTAGCTGACCCTCCAGAGGGTTTTCAGAGGCAGATAATGGCACAGGAGGAGATTGCCCACCCTTCTCCCATGGATCAGGTGGCGGCTTCGAACTGCCTTCCTTCAAGTTTGCAGCTCAGCTTCCTGCCACTAAGCCTCCAGGACTTTCTACGTATTAATTGGTTATTACTCTTTATTTATTTAAAAGTATTAATTAGGTAATTATAAATTAGTAAGTATTAAATGTTAATGTATAAGTAATGTAACAACATATCTGGTAATTTGTGTTAACTCTCCGTTTCTGAATTCTGATAATGCCATACATAATGAAACAAAATGCTCACATAACTGTGTCATTCCTATGGTCTGTTGCCTATCAGACTTTTGTGATTCATAGGGTTTTCAGGGACAAATTTATTAAAAGTAGAACATAGGACTTAGACTGGAAGTTCTTCTGAAACACGCTCATCAGCATAGCAGCCCACAAACTCCCCTCAAAGATAGGCGGCAAGTGCACATGAGGTCCATCGGTCAGGTAAAGCCAGGCTTTCTGAGAAGGAGGAAGCCACCAAAATTCCGTAAAATACCTTGCAATGCTGAAAACTCAGATCAAAGTCAACTCCAAATTTTAAATAGCAATTCTCTGTGCACTAACATAAACGTCATTTCTCTTTTTCCGCTAAGACTGCAAAAGCCCTTGGGGAAATGACAATATAGGAAAAGTTTTAAGCTCTTGAGTGACCTGCCAATCTCCTGGCAGATACCTTTACATTTCAGAGTGGCTGCGAAGCAGTGGTATCATTTTATGCATACCCATATAGAGAGAGGTATAAAAACACACAAACTTAAAAATAGCCCTGTGGTATTTTTTTAGCCCACTGCAGCTCGTATAGAGAACTGTTCTAGCTGTACTTCAGCTGTTTATCAGTATTTCGCACTCTTGTAGAGAACATATTTTATTAGAGCTTAAATTCTAAAACAGGTTGTAGAAGACTGAGGCCTATAGTAAAGCTTTAAATATACGCAATTCTTGGTTTGGATGCCACTTGATATCTTTCTGGTCTATAAACCAGTCTGTGGATTTGTCCTCATGGGAGAAAAAAAATGTAGTTGAAAGGAAGCTGCAACTTCCAATCAAGACTATCGAGAGGCACCAATAATTGATTGAAACTGATAGCAGTTAGGATCTGAAAATTATTGTCTTGGTCACCAAAACATATAAATGAAGTCATGGCTGGAATTCAGTGATTTCCTTCGGTATCATGTTATCAGGCTTTATTCTCCTTGCATCTTGAGCATGCAACCCAGAAGGAAAGCTAAAGTTAATGTGACCCTTCATAATTCACAAGAAAAATCCCACTAAAGACTTTTTAGTAGGCAGTACAACTACAATAATTTACTTTGAATGTAAAGTAATTTACTTTGGTGTCACAATTGCTCTTTCCCTAGCTTTTCCATTTACTTTACTTAACCCTGGAGGCACGTGGGTTATTTGAAGATTCTGGATTAGAGGAAGTGCAATCAGCCCAAAAGAATAAAAATTGTAACTATTACTAATATATTTTGTTGAGTGTAGAAATGTTTTATGGACATAGGAATAGAAATAAAGTTTATACAATGGTTTGTCCTTTCAATAAAGATACTATCTTTGTGAAAGACCTTACAGATGCTATGATTAATTATGAAAATAGTAATAATCTAAGAAATCACCTTGTATTACTTTTTCTATGACCTTACGATATCTTAAATATGCCTGATTCATTTTATCCACAACTGATACAGTCTCAGTTCAAAGTCAATGTCATCCTTTGTCTGACTTATGCCGACAACTTTCTAATCAATTCCCTTCTCTCCTGTTGTTGCTGTTAGGTGCCATAAAGTTGAGTATGCCTCATCGCAACCCTATCTATGAACAACAGAGCTGAATCCTATCCTATCGGGGGTCATCTCCACCATCTCTGACACACTTAAGTCCATTGCTGCAGTCACCATGTCTGAGAGAGTCTTCCTCCCTTTCGCTGACTCCACACTTTCAAGCATGACATCCTTTCCCAAAGAATAGCCTCTCAGAAACACATTCAATGTATGAGAGATAAAATTTAATCAGCCTTGCCTCCAAGAACATGCCAGTTGCACTTTTCCCAAGACATACTCCTGGCAGTCCATGGGATATTAAGTGTTCTTCTCCAAAACCAAAATTCAAAGGCGTCAGTTCTTCTGGCATTCTTATTAATCACCCAGCTCTCAGATGTAATTGAAAAGACAATAGCCCGAATCAGGCATACCTTAGTCTTAAAACTAACATCATTATTCTTCAGTATCTTCAGTATCTTGGAGAGTTCTCTAACAGTAGACTTGTCCAAAGCAATTGTCGCCTATCTCCTGACTGACTGCTGGTACCAAAGGTGTTGTTTGTGGATCCAAGCAAGATTAAATAATTAACAGTTCCAATTTTTTTCTCTATTTATCATGATGTTACACACTGGTCCAGTGGTAGGGACTTTTGTCTTCTTGATATTAAGATGCAATTCATATTGAAAGCTGCAGTTTTTTATCTTCTGTAACAGTTATTTGCTCATCATACAGATTGAATAGGTACAGAGAAAGGGCACACACCTGACACACACCGTTTCTTAGTTTAAACCACAGACTGAGCGTTCCTTTGTTCTGTTCAGAAAACAGCTTCTTGACACTGGAAATGAGGAGGATGCAACAGCCAGAATAAGAGAAAGGGTCCTGTGTGTAGGAAGTGCTGGGCATTCTGAGAGATAAGGAATGAGGCAGCATTGGCAGAGCAAGTAAGGATGAGAAGCTCAGAGATAGAAGGGGAGAATTTGTCATAGTTTCTGTGATTTATGGGTACCCTTCAGAGGGAGTAAATAAAAACGGGAATTCTGCATAGTGATTCCAAGTGGAGGCTGAGATGTGCATACGGATGATTCAGGAGAGAATATGAGTAAGTGTGGTGGGTTTTCCCATCTTCTCGATGTTAGCTATAGTTTGCTGGGATCCACACAGTCAAATGTCTTTGCATAGTCAATAAAACATAGAGAGGAATTCTTCTTCTATTGTCTGCTTTCAGCCAGGACCCATCTAACATCAGCAATGGTATCCCTGCTGCCACGGCTTCTTCTAAATTCAAGTGTCTTTTCTAAATCTTGATGCCACAGCCTCATCTAAATGTGAGTTGCTGTGATGCTGAAAACTGCTGCCAGTGCATCGAGTGCCAGCAGGGTCACCTATGGTGGACAGATTTCAGTGAAGCTCCTAGGATAAGGCAGACTAGGGAGCAGGACTGGTCATTCACTTCTGAAACAATAGACCTTTGAAAACCCTATGAACAGAGAGAGGCAGTAGCTATAGAATTAGAGGTAGAGCTCAGATGGGAAGTCACTCAAATATGAGGAGTCTCTTCTATCTTTTCCTTCATACTTGTTTTACCCAAAACAAGATGCTCAAATAATTTCAAGTTTTATCCATCAGATTTAGGAGGAAGACAACAATTAACATAGGTCACCCTTTTATTGAATAGTATGGTACGGATAGTTCTGGATTATAAGATGTTCGATGTCTCTTCAGACCTACCTGCCACTTTGCTTATTAATTTTTGTTTGGTTTTTTGGTGGGTTTTTTGTTGTTTTTTTGGTTGTTGTTGTTATTTTATCTTCTATGCAAACCATTTGTCCTGGGAAGAAATCAAACCTAGACTAACTAAAGACATGTTAAGTGATACCAGTCGGAAAGCCAGAGAAGTCTTTTCACTGGGGATGCTTCTTCTAGGCAGAGAAGATGAAACTTCAACTCAGTTCTCTTAGGCACATTATCAGGAAGGTGTCCGTGGGAAGACATCATGCTGGGAAAGGTAGAGAACAAGTGATTGAGAGGAAAATTATCCCTGAGGTGGAGTGACAGAGAAAATTCAACAGTGGAGATTGTAAGGATCTAAGTGGAGACTGCAGGATAGGGCAGTGTTTGAGCTGTCATTCCTTTGATCAGTTATGGACTCAATGCCATCTAACAACAACAGAAACACCAAGAGCTTTTACATGATTAAAAAAAATCTAATTTAACTTCTTCCTATGTATGTTCATTACTTATTCATCTAAAAACATAATTTATGAGATTGATTGAATGAAACATAATGTGAATGGAAGAATCACGTGAAACACAATGTAAACAAACTTGGTAAGCAAACCAATTAAAAAAAGAATGTAAAATCGAATGTATATGAATGGTTTTATGAAACAGAATGTAAATGAAAGATTGTATAAAACACAATGTAGATGAATGAAATAGAATATAAAGTAACTATCATATTAAGACCAATAAAATATTTTTTAAGAAAACTGAAAAGACTTAACATCTGCAGGTCACATTTCACCATTCATCCTACAATTATTAACAGGAGTTCATCTCAAACAAGACTTGCAGCAGGCTGAGAAGGTTTACTTTGATGCCAGTCTGGCTCAATGCCCCTTCTGCCATAAACCAGAGTAACAAGGTACAGCAGCAGGCTGGACCTGCTTAGTTCCTTTCATTCTTGTTAGTTCCTCTAATTTCTCCAAGACTGGGGATGCAGCTTGTGTGTTTTCCCTGCTGAATTATTCTCTAACTTTCTGGTCGGAGTTAGATAAGAGGAATGACTGAAAAAAAAATACACAGCATGCTGACCTATGCTATCAGCACTTAAGTAGTAATCCTCTTTGCAGATAAATGTTGTTACTGTTGTTAAGTGCCGTCCAGTCGCAGGCGACTCATAGCAACCCTGTGAAGGAGAGTCCTCAACCCTTGGGGTCTCTCATCCTCTCTCCAGGATCATAGAGTTTCCAGAGGCCAACTATTTCAGAAGTGGATGCCACTCCTGCTTCCAAGCTTGTTTTAATCAGGGAGCACCACCAAACACTGTCCACAATGGGTAACCATTAACACATTTGACACATCAGTGTCACTGTGTTTAGCTTCACAGCAACCACAAGTTACCTCTCTACGGACACTCCAGGACTACATGACCTAGACGACTGTTTGACCAAAAACAATTAAAGACAGGTCTGAGGGCCATGGATTAGAAGTCACCCACCTTTGGCTTGGTAGCATCACTTTTTGTCCACTAGGCCAACTGATCACTCTCTATGTTGTTAAGTGTTATTGTTGTTAAGTGCTGTCAAGTCATAGGTGACTCATAGCGACCCTATTGAAAGTCTTCAACACTTGTATGACTTGCATCCTTTCTCCAGGTTCATAGGGTTTCCGGAGGTGAGCTATTTGCGGAAGTGGATGCCACTCCTGCTGAGTGGAAGTAAGTAATGTGGTATCAAATGTCGTGCACCATGGAGTTGGAACCGACCCACAGCTGACCCTCTGGCAGCTTATTAGAGGCAGTTAATTGCTTGGGAGGAGATTGCCCATCCTTTCATGGAGCAACTGGCGGCCTCAAACTGTGTGCCTTCAGGATTGCAGCACAGCTTCTTGCTACTAGGTCACCAAAGCTCCATTAAAACATGCTCAGTATCATGGCAAAATGCAAATCTCTGCTGACAGAGAGATGAGGGCTGAGCAGGAGCCGTGCTGACCTTTGTGCCTACGGTGAAACTCCTTTAGAAGTTGAGGTTGGAGATGGAAAAGGCAAAAAGTCAAGGGAAAGTACAAGTGGACAAAAGCAAGCCAACACTTTCTCTCAGTGCAAAGAATAATTTAGAAAAATAGAGTCAAACATAGACTACCTTGAAGGCAGCTCTTCCTTTTCATCAGAAAATTAAGACCACCTTCTTACAATCAAATCACTTCAAGCTGATTCCTCTTGAAATAAAGACCTTGTGCAGACTCGCTTTTACAAAAATATTTTAATTAATAGATGCCTTCATCAAACATGAGAAGAATTAAGCATTAACACTCACCAGAGACCCTGAAAATAGATTGATTATCTGCATCTTAATTTGCTTTTCTGAAACCACTAATTTATTTTTAATAGGTCTATAATTTAGCTTCATCCATTTCTTGTTTTTCTTGGCAAAGTCAAATGCTTGCAGCTCACCAGTCAGCTTCCATAACCTTTAGGCACTGCTGTGTGCACAGTTTATTAATTTTTAAATTATCCAGCCCAGTGTGAAGGAGAAGATCGATTAATTTCCATACTGGAGTCAGGGTAACACCTCCTTTCAGTACTAGTAAAATTGAATGAAAGAAATGTCAGTTTTAGGTGGAATCTGGGTAAAAACAACCTTATGGCATCATAATTGGGCTCTGACTAGTCAGAATGTACTGACTTAAAAATATTTTGTATTTTAATAAACATGTTGTTGTAACTATTTTAATGGAATTAAATGCTTTTCTGTTGGCTCCTGTTACCCAAGAGTCAATCTCAGAATTGCACTGAATGGAAGTCAGAGACTTTTGACTATTGTGTTTACTGATATGTCTCAGTTAAATAAAACATGACTAGGACATAGTAGCAATTCAACAAACACTTGACTGAATATGTTACGAACAATAGATTAAGCGTAAGGCAAAGAGTACTGATGTTCCCCCAAATTGAAACAATTTTGATTTGAGACATTTTAAATGGTGTCAGTGAACAAAGAATAGTATCCAGAAATTAGAAAAGAAAAGGAAAGTCAAACAGAATAAAATAACTACTTGCACTGTGATGGCAAATGAATGAAAGCTAGCAAAGTCTGACATCCTTGCAATGATACTTTAGAAATGTCATTATTTGTTAAGAGTGCTGCTCCCACTCAGATAAACACACACACACACACGCCCACACACACAAACACACACACACACACGCCCCTTCAGATGCATTCATTAGATGGAGCAAGCAGAAGCATGAACATAAAACCCAGTTTATATAGGGTTTATCATGACTTTTAAGTAACATGCTTTAAATCACTTATTCCAGATCTCTAAATGAGAGTAAGCATTCACAACACAAGAATTTGGAATTCTTAGGATTGCTCAAGTCAGACGATATTTTTCTCAAGTCTCACACAGATTAAGGAACTATGGGGTTTTGGTTTGGTTTTGGGTTGTTGTAAGTTTTGGTTTTGGTAGTGTTGTTTAGAGCATATCACCAGTTATAGTTTTAAAAACACAAAGTAATTTTGAGATTTACACAGGAAGTTGTAGAGAAGAAGAAGATTTAAGAAAAAGGCTACAGAGCACTAAGGAAAGGAAGAGATCAAGCAAGAAAGGGTAAACAATTTTGATAATATTTTAAGCCAAATAGAAGAAAGAGAACCTCTAAGTTCAAAAAAGGAGCCAGATGCATCTGAGAAATGACTAAGAGGTTACTTTGCTAATCACGAATCTGACACCTTATATTTTCTGTGCAAGGTAATCCTCATTTCTCCATCTCCTTACTTTTTAAAACATGGTACTCTGAGCCCTAGTTTTGTTTTGTTTTGTTTTTAATCTGGAGCAAGACAGTCTCCCTTGCTGTGTTTTCCAGCATCTTAACAGCTGAGGTTCCAGATGGCACCGTCAGTTCCACCATGTGCTCAGGACCATCTGGAGCCCGTTTTGCCACATGGGCTTCCAGACTCTCTGGAACACCTATAGCCATCTAACCTAGGCCTCTCAGAAGATCCCAGAAGTGACTGGAAATGTTTGGAAGACAGAGTACAGAACCTTCTCTCCAGAATCTGCAGAACCCCAGGAAAAATGTGTGGTGGGGCAGCATCTGATCTCTACTTCACAAAGGGAAAGAGTCCCCATCAACAGCACCAACAGGACAATGGCCTCATGGTCCACACTTTCATTTAACAATTCTAACACCAGTTGTCCCTCTCATAGCTCTCATTACTTTTATTCTTGGTTCAATAATTCACAGCAATGGTAATGTAGAATGTTCTTATAAGGCTTATTAAGGAAGTAACAAGCTATAGTTTAGGTATAGAAACATTCAGGATACAACTTAAGTCAGAGCAGTCAATCGCAAAATGTGTACAGCATCTGAACAGATACTTCATTAAAGAAGAAATACAGACTATCAACAAACACATGAATGTTCAAAGTCCCCACTTATCAGAGAGATGTAAATCTAAACAACTATGAAATAGCGGACAGCAAAAGTAATAGCGAAGTTTAACGGTGCAGCAAGCAACAAAGGCTGGCGAGAGTGTTGAGAGACTGAAATTCTTATTCACTGTTAGTGGAATGTAAAATTGTTATAACCACTATGGAAGGTGGTCTGGCACTTTCTCAAAAAGTTGGAAAGAGAAACCCCATTTGATCCAGCTATCCCAGTACTGGGAATATACCTTAAAGAAACCAGAGCTGCAACTCAAACATGTGCAAGTTTGTTGCTGTTTTTCTTGTTAGGTGCTGTCTAGTTGAGCACGACTCATAGCGACCCTATGAACAAAAGATCTAAATCCCGCTCTATCCTGCATCATCCTCAAACTTTCTGACACAAGAGTCCATTGCAGCATATCAATACACCTGGTTGAGGGTCTTCCTCTCCTTTGCCAACCCTCTACCCTTCCCAGAATAATGTCCCTCTCCAAGCAATAGCTCCACCTATCAACATGCCCAAAGTATGTGAGGCAAAGCCTCATCATTCTTGCCTCCATAGAGCACTGTGGCTGCCCCCTCTCCAAGAAGTATATGTTTGTTCTCTTGACGGTCCATGGGGCGTTCAGTGCTCTTCTCCAACACCACAGCTTCTTTTTTTTATCCTTTTTGCATAAGCCTTTTAAAAGTGCTGTGTTTGCTACATATCTATAGCATATAGGAACTGTCTAAAGTGACGAGAAAATAAGGATATCAATTTAAAAATTAAAGATGTGCCTGATTTAAATTGTTTCTTATACATCCAAATGTTGGACAATGAATAAGAAAGATAAAAGAGCGTTCCCCAGCGGTCCCGTGGATCTGTCTCTTGCTTCAACAGTGTTTGGACGGAACAGACCCGGCGACTTCCCCCCTTCCAACGCAGCGCTGGCCTTGGAGAAGAACCTAAACCAGGCCCTTCTGGATCTGCACGCTGTGAATTCCGCCCACACTGACCCCCATCTCTGTGATTTTCTGGAGAACCACTTCCTGGACGAGGAAGTGAAACTGCTGAAGTGATCATCTGACCAACATTAGAAGACTGGGCGGCCCCCAGGCTGGGCTGGGCGAGTATCTCTTTGAGCGTCTCACCCTCAAGCACGACTAGGGGTCTGCGGGGACTTGCAGGGGGAAAACTCTGTGACCCCCTTGCCAACAGCAGCAAGCTTCTCTATCCCACCCTGTTGTAGAATCTTATCCACCCAGAAGCCCTTCGCCCAAGCCTTGGACCAAACGAAACAATAAAGCTTTTTGCAACAGCTAAAAAATAAAGAAAGATAAAAGACTTGATGCCTCTAAATTGCAACATGGGAGAAGAATATTGACTACACCACAGGCTGACAAAAGAACAAACTAATCTGTGGTAAAGGTAGTGCACACAGAATGCTCCTCTAAGGCAAAGATGGTAAAACTTTATCTCATATAATTTGGACATGTTATCAGAAGAATTCAGTCCTTGGAAAAAGACATCATGCTGAAAAAGGTAGATGTTCAGCAAAAGAGATGATGATACTCGGTGAGATTGACTGGAGCAGTGACTGACAATGGGCATAAGCATGGCAGAGACCTTGAGGGTGGTGCACATCTGTTGTTCAAACTAGTATAATTTAAAAAAAAATAATAAAAGAGAAAAGATGGTTTAAAAAAAAAGACTGCTGTGATTTCTAGATTGCAAAATTTCACATAGCAACAACAACTCAGCCATGTGATGAAAGTTAACAAAGACAACAACTAGGAAAGCCATACTAAGAAATCTACTACAGCACGATCCTGTTCAGGTTTAACTTATTTGAAAAGAAGAAAAATGAGACATGGACACATTGAGTCAGAGTAGGCTAGTTGCTAAGTTGAGACAAAAATGCCTAACCCAGTATGAAAACATAAATCAATTTCTCACTCAGTATCTCAATTTTTTCATCTGCCAATGTGGCTAATAATCATCACTTTGCTAAATAGTGAAGGACAAAATAAATACTGTATGTAAATGCTTAGCCAAGTGATCAGCTTGATTGATACAAAGCAGATATTCAACAAAATGTTTTCTCTTTTATTATTTTTGTTGTACCTCCTTTTTTTTGTTGTTGTTGTACCTTCTGTACCTATGTTTTTTGCACAATGGGAAACTCTGGTGGTCTACTGATAAGAATCTGTTCTGCAATTCTGAAGGCACAGGGTTCAAATCCTTCTCTGGAGAAGAATGGGCAATCTGGTCCCACGCAATCACTACCTCTGAAAACTGACTGGAGGGTCAGCTATGGGTCAGTTCCAACCTGATGGTACACAAGAATAACACATAAATAACAGGTTAAAGCAAATATAAAACTTTTTTTCATGTTAAGGGCACCGTGAATAGTGAATTTGCTAGGCTCCACTTAATATTTCAAGAGAAAGATGTCTTCTATCCACAGTTACAGCATTAAACAAATAACTCAGAAGCCCTTTATGCTGTTTCTTAAGTACTGCTTTGAAAATACATCTTCCCTATGTCTTCTCATGCAATTGGGATACAATTACGAGGCTCAAAGGACTTTAAATTGCTAGGCTAAGTGGTACCCTCAGTGTGACCCACTGTCCCTACAGGAGTTTGAGAAGGGCCAGTCAGAAGGCCAGAGAACTGAGTTGGTTTCTTTCAGGAGCTCCACAAGGCTGTGTTCAGTGATACGCCTACTAGAAATTCAAATATTTCTGTAGAGTCATTTAGAACAGTCACAAAGTGACAAATATGTCTAATATTAATATATTTTAGCAAAAAAAATAATAATGATGTAGAAAAGCAGTTGTGAAATCACAGATCTTTCACCCACAACGTATGGAGAGAGATATGAGTTCCTTTAACTCAATAGTGGAGGTTTGGCAAAAGAAGAGTTGGGAACCAGATGGGTTGACACAGTGACTGTAGCAATGGGTATGCAGGATGTTAGACATTGTGAGGCTGGCAAAGGACAAAATGGTTGGAATCTGTCGTTCATAGGGTCACTATGGGTAGTACTCAACAACGCATCTTCAGCATAGAAACCCCAATGTCTTGCACTTTGACTTCCCTCTAAATCCTGCTCACCACCATCCTACTGATTGTTTTCGTTTTTAAATTCTTTTTCATTCATGTACTTTGTGGGGTGTTTTTTCACCACTCATTCCTTCCTCCTGCCAAACTCTGTGACTCTGCCCTGTGATATCCACCTCGCCCCTTTAGCCCCACTGCCCCTTCCCCTTCCCTTTTTGGATATCTATACACATCTCACTGGTTATCCTCCTGTTGTTATAACACCCGTCTTATACAATATTTGTTCTTATGCACCTGAGTTGGTTCACTCAGCATAATGTTCTCTAGCCCTTCTCATGTTATATCTTATTTTTCAAAATCATTGCTTCTGAATGCTACATAGTATATTCCACCATTTGAATATACTAGTTTCTCAATCCAGTTGTTTGCTGATGGACACTTGAGCTGTCCATATTCTTGCTACTGAGAATAATGCTTCTATGAACATCAATGTACAAATCTTCATTTCTATTTTCCCTTGGGTATATTCCTAGCAGTGATATAGCTGGGTCATGAGAATCTCTAAGCTCAGCTTTTATGAGGACATGCCAAACAGCCTTCTGGAGTGGTTGTACCATTATACAATCCCACCCATAGTGTATGAGAGTTCCCACCTCTCCACATCCTTTCCAACATTTATTACTTGCTGTCCCATTAAACTTTGCCACTGCTACTGGGGTGAGATAGTATCTCATCCAAATGATTTTATATACTGAATTTTTTTAAAAAAAATCATTAATAAAGGACAAAACATTAAAGAATACTTGTAGAGTTTAGTTCAGTTCAGGTATTTTTCTATGCGGAATCCCAAAAGATGCATTGTGGGGATTCTAAGCACAGAAAACTCTCCTGAGACAAAAGTTTAAAATAACTCATTTTCAGCCTTGCTGAAAACTAAAAAAAAAAAAAAAAAGAAATAAAGAAAAAGAAAAGTAAGGGCTTACAAGGTGATTTAAGTTTAATGGCAGGAATATTGGCTTCAGATATGTCTGGTTTTCATCGAACTTGAAAAAGGCTTAGATTTCAAAAATGAAACTATGCAAATGATTAGTCAGTCATTTTGTGTAAATGCTTTAGGCTTTAGATGTTACAGTGGAAAATAAAGTAAAATAAAACAGCTTTAGTACATCCCCAGCAAGTTTGGTCTGTGGACAGCACATTAAATCCTGAATTACATACTCCACCAAATCCTTTTTAATGAGCTATCCAACTCTCTGATGTAAGTAATATATCTTTTTAAAAATGCATGAATGCATATTCTACCCACAGGTTTGGATGGCTCCTTTGGGTTATTTAAGTTTCAAAGGAGTTCATCAGTCTCCCAGGTACAATGTTTTATAAAAACCTTAAAAGCAAAAATCCAGAAATTAGAAGCTCAAAATACCTTGAAGGAGAGTAATCTATCCATTAAAAAATAGAGCATTCAATCGCTTCTCGGCCTTTTGGCTAAGATCAAGTGTAAAAAACAGAGCATTCAAAGGCAAAGTTGATTAGGTATCTGCCTTCATAATTTCCTCATATTGTTTCTGATTGAGCCATGGCCCTTAAAGCAGCTCTAACCAGATTCTTTTAATCTAATTATACAATTCCACCTTACATTGTTTAGAACCAGAAGCCAACAAGCTCCTCTGGTAGTCTTAGTGCCTCTGGGTTAACAGCCACTCTTGTATTCTGGCATCTGATTGTAGAGACTTTGCACAAATCCTAAGACCAGGATGAAATGGCCATCTGATTTCTCAGAAGAGGATGTAGACTTGGGGTATCCCAGCCAAAATAAATTGGTGAATCAGAAAGGAGCATTTCTGGATAGAGGCTAAGGAACAGATGGCAAGAAGAAATGGATAAAACAAAGATGGATACAACCTTACTTCAAGAGAAGAATAAGGATAAGTAAGCTATGCTTTACCAAACAAAAAGAACTAGATGAGGTGTAATTAAAGGGAACACTGGAGAAGGAAGGAAGGAAGGGGAAAGGAAATAACCTTTAGTTGAGAGTCTTTCTTGTGCAAGAGACTTTCTTTCATTCACATACGTTCCAATGAGTCGTGATGTTAGAGATGAGTACTGATTATCCCATAGGCTGCCAAAAGAACAAACAAGATTGTCTTGGAGAAAGTGAAACCAGGATGCTCCTTACAGGCAAAGATTGTGAAACTTTATCCCACATACTTTTGGTATATGTTTAGGAGAGGCCAGTCCTCAGATAATGACATCACGCTTGAAAAGGTGAAGGATCAGCAAAATAGAGGAAGACCCTCAATAGGATAGATTGATAAAATGACTGTAACAATGACTTCTAGTATGTTGGAGATGGTGAGAATGGCACAATTGAGAGCAGGGTTCAGATCTGTTGTTCAAAGGATCACTATGAGTTGCAGCTTACGTGATGGCACACAATAGTGCCATTATAAGATCTCTGGTGGCTTAGTAATAAGGAGTTGCACTGTCAATCCAAAGACGTACTTTTTGGATCCACCAGTTGCTCCATATGAGAAAGATGGAAAAACTCCTCAAGTACTATCTGCTGCCTCTGAAAACTCATAATCAGCTGTGAGTTGATTCCAACTCAATTGCACATAGCAACAATAAAGCAGATAATACAAGTGGATTTAAAGAAGAGAAGTTTATTTTCTTGTAATCCTAATCCAAGAGCCTGAAAGTTCATTGGAAACTCTGATAAGGAGTTGTGTTGCCAACCCAAAGGCAGGTGTTTCAAATACAGCCAGCCACTCTATAGGAGGAAAAATGGGCAATCTCATAACGTGCGATTAACCACCCCTGAAAACTGGAGGGCTGGAGGGTTTTCTGTGAGTATGTTCTAGTTTGATGGCAAACAACAATAACAACATTCAAATAAGAATGTCGTTTACATGCATGCATGTGTCTCTGCTGCTCTTTATTTAATCTAGAAGGAATTGATTTGTAAATCCACACTATATGAGCTCTGGCAATATTGTCAATAAAAAATTCTTTTACCAACACAAAGGCTGCGTACATTCAATGATGAAATCCACCAGTGACCCATAGGCGAAAGATGGATTATCTATCCCCATTGTGATTTGCAGCTTTGAAATGGTGGGTCGCCATGAATTGAAACTAACTTGATGCCAATAAGCTTAAGTTTTTGAGTGCTATGATTTCTACTTACTGATTTATTACATTACATTACATTATATTACTGCTAGGTGACATGAAGTCAGAAAGGTAATTATATCCCATGGAGGCCTAGTGGCAAAAAGCTCAGTTGCAATCTCAAAGTCATGTGATTTGAGTCCATCAGATATTTCACCTATGTGATTAACTGTCTCTGAAAACTCATTGGAGGGTCATCTATGAGTTGGTTCTGACTCAATGGTTCACAACCACCACCACCACAACTATTGACTAGCAATTGCCCTCACATAGAGAAATGATGATCTCACAGAGTCAGAGTTGTGCTCCATTGAGTTTCAATGGCTGATTTTTGTCACCAGGTCCTTCCTGAGTCCACTACTTTTGGTTTTTATTGATCTGAATTCAACTGTTCATATACATTATGTTTCTTTCATCTACATTGTGTTTTATACAATAATTGACATTTATATAATAATTTATATACATTGTATCATTCCTGTACACATTGTTTTGTACAATCATTTCAATTCATTGTGCATCACATAATTACTATTGATCTATGACTTATCTCCCTCATCTCAGCAAGTCCCTATTGCACCCTCTCTATTCCATCATACACCCCTAACTACCCACTGATTGTCCTAGTGATTTCACCTGCCTTCTTCCACACCCCTTATTCCCTTCCCCTGCTGCATGATTATACATTTCTTATTCTTATTTACTAATTTCAATAACCATATTGTCCTTATCTCAGTTTCCCCCAAGTTGACTCTCCTGTCCGGAACTTGTGGTGTCCCATGTCTGCACATTCTATTTCTGTTAAATCTATTTTCCTCAGCCCCTAAGTTGTCCTCTTAGCTTCATAGTCGTGATCTTATGCAGTATTGTGTATTTGTGATTGAGTTACTTCACTCAACATAATGCCCTGTAGACTCTTCCACGTTGCGTTGTATTTTACAAATATTTTATTGTTCTTTTTTTTGGCAAGGTGCAATTTTTATTTATAGTGTTGACTTCTTAAAATTTAAAAAATAGCTTTGATATTAATATTTGAAAGATTTATCATCATTAAAATAGATTAAAAACTTATAAATGTATCCATTTATGTACGCATTTCATTAATAATAATTGCATTCACAAACTTTTACAGCTAACAACATTATGGATTTTCAAATATTTTTATCACCCTAAGCAGAAACTAAGAGAGGGTGCAGTCTGAATGCTTCATTGTACTTTATTAGCTGCATGGGACTCCATTAAGTGAATATACCACAGTTTCTCTGTTCATTTGTTTGTTGATGGACATTTTGCTTGTTTTTATGTTCTTGCTACTGTGAATAACACTGTGATGAACATAGATGTGCATATCTCCATTCATGTCTCATTTCCAGTTTCCTGGGGGTATATTCCTAACAGTGCAATAGCTGAGTCATATCAGATCTCTGTGTCCATCTTTGTGAGAAAAGTACTAACCGCTTTCCATAGTGTTTGTATTATTTTAAAATCCCAACAGTGTATAAGAGTTCCAATTTTTCCAGATCCTCTCCAACATTTAGAGTTTGCTGTTCTATTAAATTTTTCTATTGTTGCTGGAGTAAGATGGTATCATAATGTTTCCTCTATGTTTATTTGCCAAACGAATGCCATATTTTGTGAAGACTTTTTCCATATATTTTGCCCTTTACATTAGGAGGCTTTTTCTTGTGGTGACAATGTAGTGTCCTATGATTTTAGTTATGAGACCCTTGTCTAAAATGTCATTACCAAATATTTATTCCCAGTCACTGAGATTTGTTTTTACCATATTTAAAAAGGTTTTTGATGTTCAGAGAAATCGAATTTTTGGAAGATCTCCTTTGTCAAATTTATCTTCTCCTAATTGTGAATTTTTGGCTATGATTAAAAATCTATTTATAGCATAGACTAAGGTTTCAAGATTTGTTCCTGTTTTGTCTCTGATTATTTTAATTTTTTTATGTTATCTGTAGGTCTCCAATCCAATTTGAGTCATTTTTTGTGTACAGTGTAAGATGTAGATCTGTTTCCGTTTTCTGCAGGTAGATGTCCATTTTTCAAACATTTATTAAAAAGAATATTATGTCCCCATTTGATGGGTTTTCCTAACTTGTCAAATATCAATTGATGGTATGGTGTATGAGTTGACTTCTGGGTTCTCAATTCTATTCCATTGGACTATGTGTCTGATGTTATACCAAGTCCATGTTCTTTTGGTTACCACTGCTATGTAGTAAGAGGTTTTAAGACCAGAGAGTATAATGTTTCCTACTTCATTTTCTTTTTCAGAAGAGCTTTGCATGTTCAATGTCTCTTTGTTTTCTAAATTACACTAGAAAATGCCTTTTCTACTGCCTTGAATAATGAGTTTAGTGAGTGTACTGATATTGCATTGAACCTGTACATTACTTTGGATAGAATTATCAGTTTTTGAATGTTAAGTTTTCCTATCTACAAACAGGTAATATTTTTTCTAATTAATCAGATCTATTATTGTTTGTTGTAAGAATGTTTTATAGTTTTCTTTATATATTGCTGTTTGTTAGTGCCATCAAATCATAGACCACTCATAGTGACCCTATGAACAAAAGACCTGAACACTTGTATTACTTTCATCATTTCTCCATGTTCATTGAGTTTCTGGAGGAAAGCTATTTTGGAAGTGGATGCCACTCCTGCTCCCAAGCTTGTTTTAATCAGGAAGTCCCATGAAACACTGTCCACCATGGGTAACTATTATCACATTTGACACATCAGTATCACAGTGTTTAGCATCACAGCAACCATGAGTTACCTCTGTAGGGCAAATAGAGATACCAGTGCTATACCACTTAAAAGAATGTTTGACCAAAAACAATCAAAATCAGGCCTGAAGGTCAAAGATTCAAATCACCTACTTTTGGCTTGGTAGTATAGCTTTCTATCCACTAGGCCAACAGAAAGCCCTCTCTATGTTGTTGTAGATGACTCATAGCGACCCTATGAACAAAAGACCTGAATACTTGTATAACTTTCATCGTTACAGGAATTTTATTGCTCTAATTAGGTTTATGTCTAAGCTTTCATCAATTTATGGTCAGAGATTATAAATTATATACTTTTCTGGTTTTATTTTCTGTGCATTCTTTGTTATAGTTGTTGTGGTTGTTGTTATGTGCCGTCGACTCACTTGCGACTCATAGCGACCCTATGTACAACAGCCCTA
>NW_006399900.1:2438337-2439798 GCF_000299155.1 Elephantulus edwardii
CTTTTAATACTTCCTGGATTATTTAACATTCTGCCGAAAGCATCCTTGATTATAGCAACTCGAGGTTTGAATTTGTTCTTCAGTTCCTTGAGCTTTAGATATGCTGAGCGAGTTCGGCCCTTTTGTCTTTATTTTTTTTTCTTGCAGAAATGATCTGTAGTTGTCTTTGGTATACTTCTTTTGTTTCTCTAGTTAGGTTCACTCCCAAGTATCTCAGTCTGTGGATGGCTATTGTAAATTGAAAAACCTAACCCCTTGCCTCCTGCCATGAGAACACCAGGTGGAAGAATTGTTTATCTATTAGGTAATGGCCGTTTGTGGCAGCCCCCTATTGGGAAAGGCCCTTACAGAATTCCAGAGCCTACAGATAAACCTCTTCCATATACTGGGGAATATGATGAATTTAATGCAAAACACCCTGATGGTTTTGTGTCTTGGGAGATATTTTTCAGAAGGTTTGAAAATTACCAAAGGGAAGATGTTATGTGAGGTATAGGTGGTAAAATAAATCATGAGACACGAGATTGGGATGATGAATTTAGGCGATATTATGACCCAAAACATCCTTTGTATGAACCTTAAGACCCTTATTGGGATAGTGATCACCCCTGGAATAATGGAAGGCGTGTGTCTTGAATGGAAAGAAATAATACTGTAAATTCAGCTAAAAATTAAAAATGTATCAGCTTAAATTTAAAATGTAACTTTTTCACTTTGTGACTTTATAACCCAAACAAGTTTGAGAACAGGTTTAGAAAATGTTTAAGCAAGAAGTCGTTGTCTACCAGGTTCTCCAATTACCAAGGAACCGTGACCATAAAGAATAGCTGTGTGCAAGAAAATAATGTAAACTTTATTCTTACTTTCGTTATCTTTTTGGCTATCGCTAAGCCCCTAGTTGTAAAATGGGGTATAAATATGTCATGCTAAGTGCAATATAACTTAGAACTTAAATCGTCAGATCACTTGACTGTGCGCCTTGTGTTCTTTCACTGTCCCTCCGCCGAACTTCCACCCACCTTTGTGTTCCTTTTCGAGACCCTAGACTCCAGGCTTGCAGCCCACCCGAGTGCAGCAGCCTGCAGCAATTCATGACAGATATTAGTCTGTAGTTTGCCAGTAGTTTGTCAGTTTTATTGACCCTTAAAAAAATCAGCTCCTTATCATATTTATGGTTTCAACTGTTTTTATGTTTTCTATCTCATTGATTTCTGCTCTTCTTCTTGTAATTTCTTTTCTTCTAGAGGTTGTAGGTTAAATTGCTGATCTTTTTCTACTTGCTGAAGATGTTGAGTTAGATCATTGGTTCTTCTTCTTTCTTCCTTTTTTATATGTGTACCTATTGATATGAACCAACAACCAACGTGGTACTAGGGATATTGTTGCTGATGTTAGATGGATCTTGGCTGAAAGCAGAGAATACCAGAAGAATGTCGATCTGTGTTTCATTGATTATGCAAA
>NW_006399900.1:2440863-2495862 GCF_000299155.1 Elephantulus edwardii
ATATGAACCATCCCCTGAGGGCTGCCTTAGCTGTGTTCCAGAGGTTTTGGTAAGTTGTATTTTCATTATCATTTGTTTCAAGGAACTTTTAAAATTTCATTATTTATTTCTTTTATAACACAACCATGTTCTAGCAGAGAGTTATTTAGTTTCCACACGGGTTGTTTTGTAAGCTTTACTGTTCTGTGATTAATTTCTAGTGTTACGGCATTGTGGTCTGAGAAAATACTTTGTATTATTTCAATGTTTTTTTAAATTTGTTGAGGATTACTTTTTGTCCTAATATATGATCAATTCTGGAGAATGTAACATGTGCACTTGAGGAGAAAGTGCATTGAGTTTTAGTTGAGTGCAGTACTCTGAATACATCCACAAGTTCAAGTCAGTTGATTGATTAGTTTAGAGCTTCTGCATCTTTGTTAAGTTTCTTTTGAGTTGACCCATCCTTTGATGATAGTGGTGTGTTGAAATCTTCTACCACTATTGTGGTGCTGTCTATTTCTCTCTTCAATTTTGTTGACTGTTGTTTTATGTATTCTACAGGTCTATCATCTGGTGCATAGATATTGATGAAGGTTATGTCTTCTTGATCTATTGTTCCTTTAATCAGTTTGTAATGCCTTTCCTTATATTCAATGGTGCTTTCATTCAGAAATCTTTTTGTCAGAGATTAGTATTGCCTCTCCTGCCTTCTTGAGGTTGCCATTCACTTGGCATATTTTTTCCAGCCTTTGATTTTGAGTCTTTCTTTTCCTTTTTAAGATGATTTTCTCTCTGTAGGCAACATATTGATGAGCTCTTTTTAGTTTTTATATGCATTCTTCTACTCTTTTCCTCTTAACTGGTGTATTTAGTCCATTCACATTAAGTGTGATTATTGTCAGGCAACATTTTACTTTTACCATTTTGTGTGGGTTTTTTTTCTGTTGTTTTTGGTTACTATGGTCCATTTACTTACCTTTCATGTCTCTATGTGTAGGACTTCACTTAAAATTTCTTGTAGTTTTGGTTTTGTTTTTACAAATTCCTTAAGGTCCTTATTTTCTGCAAAGAATCTAATTTCCCCTTCAAATGTGATAGAGAGTTTTGCGGTATATAGGATCCTTGGCAGGCAATTGTTATCTTTCAACTTTCTGTATGTGACATCTCATTTCCTTCTAGCTCACATTGTTTCTACCGAGAAATCAGAATTTAATCTAATTGTTTCTTTTTTGTACGTAACTCTTTGTTTTTCTCATGCTGCTTTTAGAATTCTATCCTATCTTTTAATTTGGAGAATTTTACTATGATATGTCTGGTGTTTCTCTTTTTGGGTCTCATCTATTTGGTGTTCTCTGTGCTTTTTGAATGTGCATTTCCCCATTCTTCAAAATACCTGAGAAGTTTTCTTCTAGTACTTCTTCCACAGTCTCTCAGTGATTTCCCTGTCACTTCCATGTTCTGGAATTCCAATCATATGCATGTTATTCTGTTTGATGATGTCATCCAACAAAAATCTAATGTTTTCTTCATTTTCTTTATGTCTCATCTCTGGTTTTTCTTCAAGTATGTTGCTAGGGTGGCTCTTGTCTTCCAGCTCACTGACTCTTCCATCTCTTCAGTTCTACTTTTTTGTCCTACCAGAATGTTGCACACTTCTGCCATTTCAATCTTAACATTCTGGATTGCATTTTCATGTTTTTATCTTATTTCCAGTACTATGTTGTCTGTATCCTCTCTGTCATGTGCTGATTGTTTTAATTTCATGTAATTCTTTGTCTATTCTATCATTTTTTTTCTTCCATCTCTTGCATTTTCATCCATATCTGTTCAAGATACTCCTCATCTATATATTTCTTCTGAATTGTTGTCTCTGAAATACTTGCTTTCTTGTTGACTTCCATTTTTTTTCTTTCTTCCCACATTTGCACCTTTTTCTGTAGAGGGTCAAATAACTCTATATCAACATGTTTCTTCTGGTTCTCTTTATCTGGGCTATTCATTGGGTCTGCTTTTTTTATAAGGGCCTATTTTGTTTTTTCATAATGGCTGATGTGGATTTCTGCTTTCTTGACACTATGTGAGTCTTTTCTTACTAGATATTAGGCTGTTATAAAATTGCCCAGGGTACAGCAATGTTTTATGAAGCACCTTTTATTTGTGCTCCCTTCTTGACAGAAGTTTCCCGCCCCCCCTCAAAGTACTTGAATGACAAAGGAGGAAGCATGCTGTTCCCTTCTGGAAGCAACATTTTGTCTCTATCAAGGTGCAGAGGGCCTCCTTGTTGCTTGATAATCTTCTTTTGATGCTTGCTGGATCATTCAAAATGGTGCCCATAGTATCTCTCAGTATTGCGACTTGAGGCTTGAATTTGTTTTTCAGATATTTCAGCTTGAGAAATGTATAGTGAGTTTTTTCTTTTTATTCTCTGACTCCAACATTTTGAACATTTCATTACAATATTTTACTTTATCTTTTTAAGCTGTCTTTTGAAATCTGTTCAGCTCTTTTATCTCACCATCTCTTCCTTTTGTTTTAGCTTCCCAAAGTCTAAAGGAGTTTTCAGACTATCTTAGAACACCTACGTGTATTTTTTCCCCTCCTCATTCTTTGTAATGAACTTGGCTCTCTTCATAAGTGATATCTTTAGTGTCCTCCTATAGTTTCTCTGGTCTTTGATCATCGGTGCTCAATGCCTCAAACCTCTTCTTGAGAGGATTTTGACATTTTGAAAATTTCAAAATTTTTAAATTCTCTTCTTGAATTTCTTCTTGTATTCAACTGAACTTTTGTTACTATGGACTAATTATAATTTCAATTTTTCTTGGGATTCAATTTAAACTCACACATGAGTGATTGATGGTTGTTTATAATCAATACTTGGTCTAGTTTTAACCATAGATACTGTGCATTTCCGGTGATTCTTTCAACAAATATAGTCAATCTGATTCCTGTATAATCCATCAGGTGAGGACTATATGTAAAGTACCCTGGAGCTGAGTAGGAGGCCAGGTCAGGCCCCGGCAGGATTCATAGATTGTTATTGTTGTTGTTAGGTTCTGTCTAGTCAAGTACAACTCATAGAGACAGTATGAACAAAAGATCTGAACCCTCTTCTATTCTGTTCCAACTCTACACCTTCTGACACACAAGAACCCACTGCAGTAGTCATCATGTCTATCCACCTGGTCAGTGGTCTTCCTCTCCTTTGCCAACCCAGCACCCTTCCTAGAATCATGTCCCTCTCCAAGAAATAGTCTTCTTAATAACATGCCCAAAGTATTTGAGGTGAAGCCTCATCATTCTTGACTCCAAAGAGGACTCCAGCTGCACCTTCTCCAAGACTTATCTGTTTGTTCTCCTGGGCATCCATGGGATGTTCAGTACTCTTCTCCAACACTATAGCTCAAAGATAGCAATTTTTCCATCATCCTTATTCACTGCCCAGCTCTCAGATTCATACCAAGTGATAAGGAAGATGATGGCTTGAGTCAGATGCACCTTATTCCTCAAATTGACATCATTACTGCTCAATAAATTGGAGAGGTCCCTAACTGCAGATTTCCCCTGTGTACTGCATCTCCTTGTTTCCTGACTGTTGGTACCCAGGGTTTTAATTGTAGATCCAAGCAAGATGAAGCTGTTGACAATTTCAATCTCCTCTCCATCCATCATGATGTCACTTCTCCATCCAGTGGTAAGAATTTTTGCTTTCTTGACATTGAGATGCAATCCATACCAAAGGCTACATTGCTTGATCTTCTGCAACAGTGTTTCAAGTCTTCCTCACTTTCAGCAAGCAAAGTTGTGTCTTTTGCACAACTGAGTTATTGATTAGTCTCGCTGCAATCTTGATGCCACTCTCCTCTTTATAGAGGCCAGTTTCTCAAATAATTTGCTCAGCATATGTATTAAATAGGTATGTAGAGAAACTACAATCCTGATGCACTCTCTTCTCTATATTAACCTATATAGTCTTCCCCTTCTCTGTTGTCACAACAGCCTCCTGGTCCGAGCATAGGGTTCACATGAGCACAATTACATGCTCTGGGACTCCCATTTCTCACAATGTCAGATACAACCTGTTATGAATCACACAGTCAAATGCCTTTGCATAGTCAGTAAAGCACATATAGACATTTTTCTGGTATTCTTTGTTTTCAGCCAGGAACCATCTGACATCAGCAATGATATCCCTGGTGCTACAGCCTCTTCTAAATCCTGCTTGATCTTCTGGAAGTTCCTTATCTATAAACTATCCTCACCATTTTTGGATGATCTTCAGCAGTATTTTATTTGCATGTAATATTAATTATATTACTCAAATTTTTCCACATTCAGTTGGATCACCTTTCTTAGGAATGGGAATAAATATGGACCTTTTCCAATCTGTTGGCCAGACAGCTCCAAACTTTGTGGCATAGACTGATGAGCACATCCAAGGCTGCATCTATTAGTCGAAACAAGTCAATTGGCATCCCATCAATTTTGGCGGCCTTATTTTTTTGGCCAGTGCCTTCAGTTCAGCTTCTTCCTCCTTCATTACCATTGGCTCCTGTTTGTATGGCATTTCCTGAAGTTTTTCAGTGTCAATCAGTTCTTTCTGGTACAGTGATTCTGTGTGTTCCCTCCACCTTCTTTTGATGCTTTCAGAGTTATTCAATTTATTACCCATAGTATCTTTCAAAATTGTAACATGTGGTTTAAATTTGTTTTTCAGTTCTCAGTTTCCAGTTTTCAGCTCAAGGAATGCAGAGTGAGTTCTTCCCTTTTTATTCTCAAATTCCAGCTCACTGCACATTCCATTATGATACTTGCCCTCCAGAGCTGCCCTTTGAAATCTATAGTTCAGCTCAATTACTTCAGCATGTTTTCTTTTTGTTTTGACTTCTTGACACTCCAGTGCAATTTTTAGAGTCTCTTCTGACTTCCATTTCTATTTTTCCCCTCTTCTGTTTTTATAAATACCTTTTGCTTTCTTCATGGATGGTATCCTTGATATCACTCTGTAACTCATCTGGTCTTTAATCATTGGTGTTCAGTCCTCAAACCTATTCCTAAGATGATCTTGAAATTCAGATGGAATCACTTTAAAATCATATTATGGTTCCTGTGGACTTACTTTCATTTTCTTCAACCTCAATTTGAACTTGCATATGAGTAATTGATGGTCTGACCCACACTCTGCCCCTGGTCTAGTAGTGTCTGTCAGTACTGAGCTTCTCCAGTGATTTCTTCCACAAATGTAGTCAATCTGAATCTTATTCAGCCCATCATATATGATCCATGTGTAAATTTATCCTGTATGTCTTTTTAAAAAGGTATTTGCGATGAATAAATCATAGTAAATACAAAATCCAATCATTTTCTTTCCAGCCTCATTTCTATCACCAAGCCCATGTTATGCAGCTACTATTCTTTTTAATTATTTCCCACTTTTGCATTCCAGTCACCAATTATCATTAGCATATCTTGATTGCATGTTCAGTCAATTTTGGACTGCAAGATTTGATAAAAATTCTCAATTTCTTCCTCTTTGGCTCTAGATGTAGGTGCATATATTTAAATAATAGTGATCTTTCTTATATGTGTATGGATATTATCCTGTCACTCACAACATTGTATTTCAAGATAGAATTTGAAATTGACTTTATGGTTATGAATGCAACACCATTCTTCTGTTTTTCATTCCCAGCATAGTATACCATATAATTATCTGATTTAAAGTGGTCAAAGATGACCCATCTCATTTCACTAATGCATAGTAAGTCAATGTTCATGCACTCCATTTCATTTTTAACAATTTCCAGTTTTCCAACATTCAAGCTATATACATTTCATGTTTCAACTTTAAATAATTTTTGTTATTGTTTTTTCTTATTTAGACTAACTATCTGAGCTCTACCACTACACTATAACTATCCTCATTCCTCTAGTGTTCATAGGATTTTTAAAGGCCTGTTATTTAAGAAGTAGATGACTATTCCTGTTTCCTAGTCTGTTTTAATCAGAGAGCTCTGCCAAAACCTGTCTGCTATGGATAATCTTATGACATTTGACACACCAGTAGCATAACTTTCAGTATCACATCACCCCCAAATTATCTCGGGACAGCAAACTGACAGAGAGGTAATGTAGCATTTAGAACAAGGTTCTCCCCATACACAGTTAACACTAGGTCTGAGGACAACAGGCCCAAGGACCCAATCTACTTTTAAATATAAAGGCCAATCCTGATTGGTTAAAATGAAAAGTTTCCAAGCTGCAACTGATTGTTAACTGAATCAAAGTGACCAATGTGCTTACACTTGATCTTTAACTAAACACAAAAATGACCAAATAGTTTATATACAACTTTAAACTAACTCAAAATAACCTATTTTCCAGAATCCAGCTGCTTCACTCAGGAAGCTCCACACTGGATACTGTGAGGCAGGAAGCAGCCATAGGAACAAGACAAAAATCTATAGGCATCAGTGGAGGCAGCTGTACCTTGCAGCAGGTCCTGTATAGTGGAGTAGAGGTCTATGGGTGACGAGCTGGAGGTCAGGCCAGGCACCACAGGGTTACAGAGGCCTGGGCAGAAGTCTGAAAGACAAGATGGTTAGAAAGTTGTAACTTATGATTCAAGTTAAATAAAATGGGCTTGAAAACTTAATTGCAAAAGTTCATGTCTAACACAGAAATGCATTTCATATCACTGTGTGATTTAAATCTGTAAAGAACTGACATAAAGTCAATCCCAGCACTGATAGAAGAGCAGAGAAAATAAACTCATCTAATTTGAAGAAATTGATACTAATGGACTTGACAGCTCTGAAGTCTGATTATTCCTGTATCTCATAGTCTAATCTGGACTCTGTGGCTCCAGGATCTGAACATGGGTCTCTTACCAGTACATCAGAGATCCCTAATAGAGTTGTAGGTCACACTAAAATATATCTCAGCATAGCATAGTCTCCTTGCAGACATCAGCACAAGTGTGCAGATTTTTCATGGTGTTAGTTGGTGAAATAGCTGAGATCAGGCAGAAACACTTTCCTGGACCCCGGAATAATCCTTTCCAAGACATCTCAGCTACAGCTAAAAGGAAGTTGGCTCTCTCTCCATCAACAGCCTCCTAAGTGTCTAGATGATAAAGATGTGGGCAGAATGGCCATGTATCTTTGCTAGATGCAATGCTACTACCCTTGCTACCCTTTGAACATGTCAATCTCTAAGGGATTCTCACCCATCTGAAAAGAACTATTTACTTCCTTCTTCTTCTTGTTGACAGGTGCCATCAAGATGGCTCAGACTCAGTATCCTATGTGTGTTGTTGCCGTCAAGTCGTTTGTGACTCATTGCGACCCTACATACAACAGCCCTAAACCTTGCTCTGTCGTGTGCCAATCGCATTGCCTCTGACACACCCATCCCAATTACCCCAGTCATTGAATCAATCCACCTCATAGAGGGTCTTCCCCTCCTGCACTGTCCCTCCACCCTCCCAAGCATGATGTCTCTCTCCAAGGACCTGTCCCTCCTTACAACATGTCCAAAATATGTCAGATGAAGCCCCAGAATCCTTGCCTCCAAGGAGTAGCCTGGTTTAACCCTCTCCAGGATGAAACTGTTTGTTTTCTATTTGTATCCTATGTACATCAGGATAAAGTACCGCATAATCCTGAGTTTTCCCTATCTCTCCTCTGCTTAGACCATTGTCATAGCTACTATGTAAATCAACCTTACAGAAGACATTCCTCTTTTCACTACTTTCCTAAACATGATGTTTTTCTCCAGGGACTGGTCCCTCACAGTAATGTGCGCAAAGCTTGTTAAAGGAATTCTGACCATTCTCACTTCTAAGGATTATATTAGCTACATTAAAAAAACAAATACCTTTAATCTTTTTGCAGTGAGTGATATACTTAGATTTCATCACTAACATCACAGTTCTGAGACATCTCTTCTTCAGACTTCCAAATTCAGTGTGCAACCTCCATATGCATATGAGTTCTTTGAAAAAAGCAGGAACTTGGATCAGATGAACCTTGGTCTTCAAAATTATATCCTTGTTGCTTAATGCTCTAAAGAAATCCTTTGGAACAGATTTGCCAATCAAATATGCTTGGATTTTTAATTATTATTTCTTGACTGCTGAATTCATGAGAGTTGACTTTGAATCCATGTAAAGTGAAGTCTTTGAAAAGTTAAACCTTTATTTATATTGATTTTGTTGCCCATTGGTGCTTTTATATATAAATAAGTTGTAATCCATACTGAAGGCTTTTGTAATTAACACATATATGGATGTCTTTAGGCTTCATCAGCAAGTGCTTCAAATCTTCTTTATTTTCTGAAAGACTTTAAGTTCTAATATTAAAGGTTGTTAATAAACCTTTGTCCAATATTGATGCAGTGTTCTTATTTATATAGTTCTACTTTTCATATTTTTTTCCTCAGCATCTAGACTGCCAAGGTTAAACGATAGGATACAACCCTGGCGTGTATTTTCTGTATTTTAGTCATGCAGTATCCTGTTGTCCTACTCAAACAATTCATTACCTACAGATTCTATATGAGCATATTTAAGTGTTCTGAAATTTCCATTCTTCAAAATTCCATAATTTGTTATGATCCACACAGTCAATTGACTTTGCATAGCTATTAAAACACAAGTAAACATTTGACTGGTATTCTCTGTTTACACTCAAGATCCTTCAGCATTGACACACATATTTTCATGCCCTCTTCTAAATTCAGCTTTAATTTCCTAGAGTTATTTGTTGATGTACTGCTCCAGCCACTTAAAAAATAATCTTAGGCAAAATTTTAATTACATGGGATTTAATTTTGTCATTTTTGTATGTTTTTAAATTATTTTTCTTCGGAATTGCCACATATATGAATGCCTTCTAGAAAGTTGGAAAATGTGTCCAAATTTATTGGACAAGACTAACAATCATGCTTAATGCTGCATCTGTTTGATGAAACATCTCAGTTGGTGTTCTTTCAGTTTCTGGGATCTTGCTTAATGCTTATGCCTTCAATGCAGCTTGTTGTTATTGTTGTTATTGTCATCATGTGCCATTGAGTTACCTGTGACTCATAGCAACCCTATGTTCAACAGCTCTGAAGCCTGCCCTGTCCTAAGCCAGTCTCACTGACTCTGAGACACTTACCTCCATTTCCCTACTGTATCAATCCATCTCATCAAGGGATTTCCTCTCCTGGGCTGTCCCTCCACCCTTCTGAGTATGATGTTCTTCTCCAAGGATCACTTTCTCCTGGCCACATGCCCAAAGTAGGTGAGACAGAGCTTCAAAATCCTAGCCTCCAAGGAGAAACTCTCTCCAAGACAGACCAATTTGTTTTCTTGGTGGTCCATGGTGTGTCCAAGACTCTTCCTTAGCAGCGCAGCTCAAAGGTATCAATTCTTCTTCTGTCATCCTTTGTCATTGTCCAGCTCTCTGATGCATAGCAAGTATTTGCAAAGACCATGGCCTGGATTAGGTGCACCTTAGTCCCTAAACTGACATTGTTGCTTTTCAGTACTCTGGAGAGGTCCCTGACAGCACATTTACCTAATGCAATTCATCTTTTGATTTTCTTACTGCTGGTGCCAAGAGTGTTGATTGTAGAGTCATGAAAGCTGTAACTGTTAACAATCACAATCTCTTCTCCATCTATCATGTTGCTGCTAATTGGCCCAGTGGTGAAAATCTTTGTCTTCTTGGTGGTGAGCTTCATTCTTAGATTTCTTCATTCATTATCACTGGTTCCTTTTCATGTGCTACCTTTTGAAATGGTTGCATTTGAAGTAAATTATTACTGTTACAGAATCTTTGTTTCTTTTTTCCGTAATTTTTTATGCTTTCTGCATCATTCAATATTTTGTCTATTGTTGTTATTTGCCGTCAATCTGAAACTCATAGTAACTTCTGAACCCTGTCCTATCCTGAGTCAATCTCACTGTCTCTAACACAACTGCCCTTAATATCCCTGTCACTGTATCAATCATCTACATTATTGTCTTCGTCTCTTATGTTGTCCCTCTACCCTTTCAAGTATGCTTGTCCTTCTCCAAGGACTTGTCCCTTCTGGAAACTTGCCCAAAGTATGGCAGATGAAGATTCAAAATCCTTGTCTTTGGAGAGTCATTTGATTTCACTTCTCCAGGACCGACTTGTTTGTTCTCTTGGTAGTCCATATGTTCAACACTCTTCTCCAGCACCACAATTCTTCTTCATCTGTCATCCTTATTCATTGTCCAGCTCTTTGATACATAGCAAGTAATAGTGAAGACCATGACCTGGATCAGACACATCTTAGTCTCTTGACTGACATCTTTGCATTTCAGCACTCTAGAGAGCTCCCTAACTGCAGACTTTCCTAATCCAATTAGTCTTTTGGTTCCCCGGTTACTAGTTCCATTAGCGTTGATTGTGGACTGAGCCAGAGGAATTTGTGAACAATCTCAATCTCTTTTCCATCTGTCATGATGCTGTCAGATTAGTGCTGAGAATCTTTGTTTTCTTGACATTGAGCTTTAATCCATATTGAAAACTGTAATCCTTTACTTTCTGCATTAGATGCTTTGGGTCCTACTCAGTTTCAGCAAGTAGGATGGTGTTATCTGCATAACACAAGTTGTTGATTAGAACTTTCTCCAATTCGGATGCCACATTCCTCCTCATAAAGACCAGCCTCCTAAATGATCTGTTCTACATATAGCTTGAAAAGGTATGGAGATAGGATGCATTCCTGGCATACTCCTTTTTTTATTTTGAAACATGTAGTGTTTTCTTGCTCTATTCTGATGGCAGCCTCTTTATAGGTTTTTCATGAGCACAATTTGTTGTGATTCACAGAGTTCTAAGCCTTTTTATAGTCAATGAAACACAGATAAACATTCTTCTGGTGCTCTCTGCTTTCTGCCAAGATCCGCATGGCATTGGCAATGATGTCCCTATTGCCACAGCCTTTTCTAACCCAGGGTATACTTTTGGTAGTTCTCTGTAATTTTCCAGTCATTTTGGGATCATCTTAAGTGAGATTTTGCTTATGTATGATATTAATGATATTGTTTGATAATGTCCTCACTTTGTCAAATCACCCTTTTTTGGGAATAGGAATAAATATGTATCTCTTCCAGTCAACTGGCCAGGTAGCTCTCCTCCAGATTTTTTTGTCCATAGAATTTATTATTTTATTTTGAAGATTGAAATTTTATTGCCATTTTTCACACTGATAAATGCCAAGTGTACTCTTCCCTGTGGGTTTCCTGACTTCAAGTGTTTGCATACTCTATTATAAGTTCTTGAATAGTCCTTTGGAATATTTTTTAGAACTTTCTCATTTCATCATTACTCTCATTATCTGTCACTTCTGCCCATTATTAAAAAAGTGTTAGAATCTATTCTGATATACATTTTAATCCTATATGTCTTGCCCTTTTAATGACTTCTTGGTTTCTTCACACAGGATGATCTTGATGTCACTCAACAATGCACCTAGCCTTCTTCATAAATGTTCAGTACATTAAGTCTCTTCTTGAGATGGTCTCTAAATTCAGGTGAGATATAATCAAGATTTTAATTTGGCATTGTGGATTTGTTTTCATTTTCTTTAACTTTATTTTTAATATACACATTTGATATTTAGCTTCTGACCTTGTTTTCACTGGTGATAGTGGGCTTTCCCAACATATCTTTCCATAAAGGTAGCTGATCTTATTCCCGTGTTGCATCTGATGAGGTTTCTTTAACCACTCTTAATTTTTCTTCAATATTTGTCATGTTATTTCACTTCTAAAAAATTTTTAGTGCTTGAGAAATGCTGAGTAGGTACTTCCCTTTATATTCTGACTCCACCTCTTTGCATATTTCATTATAATATTTTGTCTTCTCAAGTTGACCTTTGAACTCTTCTGTTCAGTTCTTATACTTTGGCATCACTTCCTTTTGTTTTGGCTTCTCAACACTAATGCAATCTTCAGAGTCTCTTCTGACATCCATTTTTCTTTCTCCTCTGTCTCTTTAATGGCCTTTTGTTCTCTTCACAGATAATGTCTTTGATATCTTTCACTAGTTCCTCTAGTCTTTGAGAATTGGTGGACAGTGACTGAAACTTGTTTTCAAGATGATTCTTAAATTCAACTGGGATAGAGTAAAGGTCATATTTTGGTCCTGTGGACTAGTTTTAATTTTTCAGCTTCAGTTTGAACTTCCACATAAGTAATTGATTTTGTCTTTCACAATTGGCACCTGCTCTGATTTTGACTACTGATATTTTGCTTCTCTGATAATTTTTTTCCACAGAAACCATCAATCTGATTCCTGTGCAGTCTGTAAGGTCCATGTATAAGGGCATCTTTTGTGGTTTTTTTAAAAAGGTATTTGCTGTGCAATAAAAAATGAATGGACATAAATAAAATATTTTTTAAAAAAAGGTATTTGCTGTGAATAAATCACTGAGTGTACAAAATTTAATCATTCTATATCCAGCCTCATTTCTATCACCAAATCTGTACTTTCCAATTACCATTCCTTCCTCATTATTTCCAACTTTTGTATTCCAATCACCAATAATTATTAATACTTCTTTATTTCATATTTGATCAGTTTCAGACTGCAAAAGTTAGCAGAAATTCTTAATCTCCTCCTCTTTGACTTCTAAATGCAACTATTATTCAGATATAAGCACCAACAACTAAAGTTGTGGTGCCAAGGATATTGTGGATGGCAGATTGCTAATCTTGCTATTAAATGGATTAAATTGATTCAGAAGCAGAAGGAGAGTCTTCTCCACCAGCAAAGAAGAAGTAAGAAAAAGCAACTCATCCTTCAGGACCAGAGCAACAGCTAAAAGCAGAGAATGCCAGAAGAATATTTATTTGTGTTTTATTGACTATGCAGAGGCATTTGACTGTGTGGATGTAAAAAGAACAAGAGTCACATGCGCATGGCTATGATTGACATTTACTAACTTCACAAAGAAGATCTGTTCCTCTCAGCAGCCTCAACAACACCAAGTCAATCCCCACGAGGTCAGACGTGTCCCTCATGCTCCCATTTCTCTTTCTGCTCATCTCAATACCAATCTTATTGCTTTACTGGGTCCCAAATCCCATGCTCACAGACCATATTGAGGAAGTCAAAAGGCTCGTAGCAGAATACATTCACGATAGCTTCCAAAATGTGCTCTTGGGCACCTCAGCCTTTAGCCTCACAGCTTTTGGTCTGTTACAAAGTTCTCAATCTTACCAATACTGGCTTTGCCCATGGCCCATCCCAGTTGTCCAACAGACTTGAGCAAAGGCTCCTAGCTTAGCTCTGGTTCTGTCTGTGAGAGAGTCTTTGCTCTCTGGTCCTCTGCTTCAACTGCTATGGCTGTTTCTCTGGCCCTGAAGGATAAGTTGCTTTTTCTTGCTGCTTCTTCTTCTTTGCTGGTGGAGAATATCCTTGCTGCTTCTGGATCAATTTAATCCATTTAATAGCAAGATTAGAAAATCTCCTTATGGACTGGTGAAACTAGTCAATCTCCTTGTGGATAGGCTAATATATCCTATTCTCATATTTCCTCCCAACCACGTGGCAAAGTAAGGCAATGGACAGAAAAGCCATTTTTAATAAACTCTTGATTCTGAAGATGATCATAACAAATTATGTTTGTCATTGAGAAGAATGGGAATCCCTGAACACTTAATTTTGCTCATTAGAAATCTATACCTTTATCATGACGTTGTTGTCCAAATGGAGCAAGGAAACATTGCATGGTTTAAAAGCAGAGAGATGATCATTGTGTAATTATCTTTTCTCCATACATACTCAATCGGTATAAGCAAATAATTCATAAATCTCGACTCTGCAAAGGACTGTGGAATCAAGATCAGAAGAAGGCTCGTTAACAACCTGCATTATGCAGATGACACAATCTTGCTTGAGGAAAGTGAGGAGAACAAGAAAGCTTACTGTAGATCAAGGACTTCAGCCTTCGGTGTAAATTACACCTCAACATCGAGAAAATAAAGGCCCCATCACAACACCAACAGTCAACATTATGATAGATGGAGAAAGTACTGAAACTGTTAATTATTTTCTCTTGCTTGGATCAACAATCAAGATCCTTACTATGAGCAGTTAGGAAATCCAGGGACGTATTGCTTTGAGCAAGTTCACTGTCAGAGATCTCTCCAAAATAATGAAGAGTAATGATGTCAGTTTTAAGACGTAGATGGTCTTCTCAATCACTTGCTGTGTTTCAGAAAACTGGAAAATGAATAAGGATGACAGAGAAGAATTGATGCCTTTCAGTTGTGGTGCAGGAGAAGAGTACTGACTATCACAAGAACAAGCAGGTATGTCTTGGAGAAAGTACATCCAGCATATTCTTTGGAGGCAAAGTTGGGGAAGCTTTGTCTCTTATACTTTGGACATGCAGCTAGACAAGGCTATTCCTTGGAAAGGAACACCATATTTGGAAAGGTGAAGGCCAGCAAAGGAAGTAGAGGAAACCCCCCAATGAGATAGATTGACACAGCAGCAAGGGGCTCTAGTGTGTCAGAGATGAAGAGAACGGCACAGGATAGGACAAGGTCAAGGTTTGTTGTTCTTAGGGTCATCATGAGTTATTCTCATCTAAATGGCACTTAACAACAACAACACCTACAATGTCACCTTGTTCAAGTGAGAAGCAAGAGGTTCATTTTTGTGTCTCATAACTATACGTTGACTAAGACACTAGGGGTCTTTTTCTTTCCATGCTGTTATATTGGGCTGGGCATTATTATGTCTAATCAAAGAAAGCAAACATATTGTCAAAGTTAGTTGAGATGGAAAAGCAGCTAGGAGGATTGCATTTTTAACATTTATTCATTGTAATATTGCAAAACTCTGGCAAAATAAACCACAGATAGAAATGAATTATGATAAAACAAAACCATATAATGAAAGAGGAGAAATTATTTCCTAAAAGTCACCTCCTTGATTTCAATGTATTAACTTAAATTCATTGAAATTGTAAATGCGTCTGCTTACCTGGAAGTGTTAATTTTCACTTGAGCCCCTGTCTCTACTGGCCTTCCTGGGTTTATGCCATTGGTCACTGCTAAGATACATTTAATTACCTAAACGGTTCCTTGGTGTTTGAAATCTTTCTGTCAGGAAGGATGCTGTTAGTTGACCTCTCTCTAGTCAACTATTCCTTAGAGTGACCATGTGAATACAGAGAGCAACTGCTCCAGTGTTCTCAAGGCTGTGACTTTAACTGCCTGCACCATTTAGGTTCAGGAACTAGAAAGACCAGAGAGAAGTCAGGATGATGGGAAAAGTTGCAAAACAGAGAATCCAGAACCAGAGAAATGTCACCTCCTGGTTAGAATGATCTTTGACTTCTCTCAGGACACTGTGCAGTTCTCTCACTTCCTTTGCAACTCAAAGTGCTTCCCTGAGAGAGGTTGGCTTAGCCATCCTTTTGGATTGTTTCATCTCCACAGTATTCCCAGTGCCAATCCCAAATTCAGGAGTCGACAGGTCTTAAGAAAAATAAAAAAAAAGAAGAAGAAGAAACACAAAACACTGGCTGAGTTGTTTGACAGTGACATTGACATTCTTGTTTGTTGTTTGGCTTATTTGGGTTAGGGAGTCCCAATGGCCTTATGGATAGAGACCTGTACTCCCAATCCAAAGACAGTCGGCTCTACTCCACCATCTTCTGTACAGGGGAAAGATGAACAATCTCCTCCAGCATGATTTTATAGCCTCTACAAACCCACATGAGGATCAGCTGTGTGTCATTTCTGACTGGAGGCCAGTGAACAAGTGAGTAGTTTGGATTGAGTTTAGTTTGGGCTTCTTCCTTTGATTTTTTTTTCCTGTCATAAGTCTCATCCTACAAAGAGTTTTGAAGCACAGCTCAGTCTGTTATGAATTAATAAAGATTAAGTTAATTAACCTTTCACCAACTGATTACTTTCAATGGTTTTGTTGTCACATTGGTTACTAATTAAATGCTTTGAATGCATCTTAACATTTCTTTTAATACTTGGGTTCCTGAACTTAGTTGACTGAAGAAAACGAAAATGTTTCTGTTGAATTTATTCTTGAAATGACTAAAACAAGTTACCAATAAAATTGAAAAGAAGAAACTGTAACCTTATTAGATGTCTATCTTTGTGCCTGAAATCAGTTGCTTGAGACCAATTTTTATGAGTAATACGAGCTGAGATTCACTGAACAATTATCATGTTTAAGACATATAATAACCCCTTTATATATGTCATCCATATTAACTCTAAAAATTCTATTATGTAGATATGAATAGCAACTTGATAAGATACACAAGTAAGTTAAAGTTTAGAAGTCAAACAAACTCCCTAAGATCACCAAGTTAGTTAAGCACAAGAGGCAAGATTTAGTGCCAATGGTCCAACTCCAAAGGCAATAAAGAACTGGGACCTGGGCTTTCTCTCTCTGAATCCCTTGTGCTTGGAGAACCCAATTGCCATGTCAGGGCACTTGACTCATCTATGCCACACACAGCCAACAATGTTAACTTAATCATGATGCAAATGGATATTTGGAATTGGGAGCATCTTAAAATTTCTAATTACTGTTTTGGAGTACTCTGTGTTTCCTCACAATTCCTTGCTACATTGGCTTTTTATTGCTGCCTATAATCCTAATCAGCTTATCTTTGACCCTCCTCTGTGTATAACACAGGACATTGTCCATATTCTCCCTCAGACACACTAGTGGATTTGAACCTGAGAGAGGAGGAATTTTGAGTTAGCAAAACAACTTCTTTATTATCTCACAGGGTTCCTGAAGATAAAGAGTGCAGGAGGGATGCAACTGAGTGGTTCAGGTTTCGGTCCAACTATCAGTTATAGTTAAAAACAGTTTAAGGTTCATTTGGGACTGAATGATCCACTCGAAGTTCATGTACATGATTGTTGCTAAGCCTCATTTCTGCATGGACTTTTGGTCAGAGACCTCATTCTTAACTAATAGAATAAAATAATTTCATTATCTTATATTATATTTTGTAAAAATAAATTTTATATCACATCAAATTTTTTAAAGTCTATTAACTAAAATAGAAGTAATAAAATATACTTTACTGTTTATAGCATGTTATAGTTAAAGAAAGGACAGCTGTGTTACTAAGAAACAGAGGGAAAGAAATTAAATTACACTATTACAAAATATTGCAACATATATGAAGGAGTAGACTATCAGCTGAAGTAGACTGTGATTAATTAAAAGCAGTCATCATAATCTAAAAACAACTATTTCAAGAGTGATATAAATAAATCAAGACGTGAGATGAAATTGAACACTGAAAAGAAATATTTTTTTAAATAATGGAAATGTTCACTTCAACAACAACAAAAGCTGCAACCATAAAACAAAAGAAAAGTAAACAGATGGGAGCCAACAGAAAATTACTAATAAAATGGTACACATAAACCAAACCACAGCATAATTACATTGAGCATAATTAGTAAAAACTATGTTCCAATTATAATGTAGAGGTTTTCCAGACAGAACAAAAATCCAAAACCTAATTAATTGGTTTAAAGAAATCCCTTTAAATATAAAGACACAAATAACCTTAAAATCAAAAGAGAGAAAAGAATATATATGCAAAAGTAAGCAAACGAAAGTTGGACTTGCTGTGGTAGTATTAGGCAAAGTAAACTACAAAATAGAAGGTATTATAAGAGATGAAGAAGGACATTTCATACAGATAAAAGAAGAAATTAATCTAGAAAATATAAATAATTTTAAATAAGTGATGGACTAATAAAAATATTTAAAATAAAAGAGGCAAAAACCTGGCATAACTGAAGGGGGAAATAGACAAATCCCACAGAAACAAAAACTTCAACACTCAGTCTTCAGTTATTAACAGAATGAAGTAGGACAAAATATTGCAAAGTGTGTATCTAAAAAAGACATATTCCAAGGGAGGTCTGGTGGCCTAGTGGCATGAAGCTGCACTGCAGTCCCAGAGGTATGCAGTTCAAATCCACCAGATCCTCTGCTGGAGAAGGAGGGGCAAACTCCTCCTGAACCAGTCAGATTTAATTTGACGGTACACACACAAAAAAATTAATAATAATAATAATTTTTTAAAAAGACATATGAAATGTCAATTACTAGACAAAGGATTTTCAACAAAAAATTTTTTCATCTTCATTAAAGAAGGTAAAGGAAAATTAAAACTACAATAGATTGACCAGAAGCACTGACATGAATAAGACTGTAAAAATCAAGTGCAATTCATCTCTTGATTTCCTGACTATTGGTGTGTTGATTGTGGAGCCAAGCAAACTGGAGCTTTTAACCATCTCAATCTCTTCACTGTCTATCATGATGCTGCCAATTGGCCCTACTCTATAAACAATATAAATGTCTATTATGAGCTAAGATAAGTGTAGAAACAAGCAACATTGTGATATATTTATATAACGGAATGCTAGTTATCAGCAAAAATGAGCGAACTACAAATACACATAACAACATGGATGATTTGTGAAAATTAAGTTGATCAAAAGAAATCATTGACTTTACTTCTGTGCAACAGAAGAATTGGAAAACGATAGTCATAGAAATCAGAGTATGTTTGTCTCTGTTGTGAGGGAGGTGGAATTGCCAGATAGAATCCCTTAAAGGGAAGAATGTTCAGCAGTTTGCTTTAAATGGTGATGGTTCAACTGTATAAAATTTTTGAGATGAAATAGTTGCAAAACTTAAAGATCTGTTTATTTTTATGTGCAAATTATAACTCAGAAAAGCAAAGCAACACAAAAACTTAATCTGTCTAAAATCATGGAACTTTAAAATATCTATGTTTGTCAGATATTACTGCAATTACACCAAATGATAAACAACCACAAAACAGTAGCTTATAACATTTGTTCCTTGATCACAAGCGTATGGCTAGACTGTAGTCCTGTGAGACTTTCCTTGCCTCAAAAAGAGAAACCCAAGCAAACTCTTCTAAAGCAGAGGGACAGTGAACAGAAACAGAAAGGAATGTTAGAGACTCAGCTTATAACTAGAGTATTATGCCTATCTTCCATTGACCAAACCAATCTACTTAGCAAAGCCCAAAGCTAATACAGAGAGAATGGTATTCTATCTGAGACAACCATGACAAGGTTAGAGAGGTATGGAAAACCGAGGGCATATACATTCTTCTTTAACTAGGTCTTCAAAAACCAGTCATTACATGAAAATCAACATTATGGAACAATGTAGGATGACGACATGAGAGGACAAAATTTAGGTTGATTACATCATCATGGAACCGTCAAATTATATCATTATAAAACTGTCAAACCACTGAAAATTATGGCCCAGATACAAGTTGACATATAACTTTAATCATGGCAATCCATGTTAATTTCTTCATAGATCTGGGTTCTGATATTTAAAAAAATATGTCTTTAATGTACAAAATAGTTGGATCATAGATGTTGTACTTCTGTGTACACAAAATGTCAGACAACAATATAGTCCATAAGGAAGAAATATATGTAATACTATTGCATCTTCCACAATTATTTCCCATGGCAAGGGTTCAAATCAAACCTTTTTCTGTTGTGTTGATGTTGACTCAAAGCAACCTTGTTGTTGTTGTTAGGTGCCTTCAAGCTAAGCATGACTCATAGTAACCCTATGAACAAAAGATCAGAACCCTGTTTGATATGGTGCCATCCTCACACTTTCTGACACACAAGAGCCCATTGCATCAGTCACCGTGTCAATTCACCTTATGGGGAGTCTTCCTCTCCTTTGCCAACTCTCCACCCTTCCCCAAATCACGTCCCTCTTCAAGGAATAGTCCCTCATATCAACATGTCCAACATATGTGAAATGAAGCCTCATCATTCTTGCCTCCAAAAAACACTCCAGCTGCACCCTCTCCAAGACTGATCTGTTTGTTCTCCTGGCTGCCCATTGGAGGTTCAGTGCTCTTCTCCATGACTACAGCTCAAAGGTGTCAATTCTTATATTATCATCCTTGTTCATTGACCAGGTCTCAGATACATAGCTAATAATCAGAAAGACTTATGGCCTGAATCAGATGCAGGTTAATCTTCAAAATGGTGTTACTACTCCTCAATTTTCCTAGTGCAATGTGTCTCCTTTTTTCTTAACTGCTGATACCAAGGTTGTTGTTTATGGATCCAAGTAAGATGAAGCTGTTAACTGTTTCAATCTCCTCTCCATTCATCTGCCTATCAATCCAGTGATAAGAATATTTGTTTTCTTGACACTGAGAAGCAATAATCTCTACTGAAGGCTGCATTCCTTGATCTTCTGCAACAAGTGCTTCAAGCCCTTCAAATAACCTTACAATAGTATAAATTGTTGTTAGGGAAAAACACCAAGTTGGAAAAGTCTTACAGCTGACCCTCTAGTGGGTTTTCAGACGTAGTAAATTGCACAGGAGGAAATTTCTCACCTTTCTCCTGTGGAGCAGCTTGTGGATTTGAATCATATGCCTTTGGGCTGACAATGCAATTCCTCGCCACTAAACCACTGGAAGTCCCTTTAGTATAAGTAATGGGGGAAAAACTGACCTCCTGACTGACTCTTAACTTAGCCCAGTGCCTCTGCTCCAGACCATCGCTGCTCACAGTTAATCTCAGATTCAGCAAGCTTGGCCCCAGCTCTGTTCAAGAGGAACATTCCAGCATTATCTTTTTTAAATAGTTTTTTAAATTTTATACTGATTTATTTACAAAGTTCTAATATTTCGTTTTTCACATGGAATCTTTTGCATTTCCAGCATATCTTCATATTCTGTAACAAAGAAATATGATCAAACCAAAACAGCCCAAAGTTCCATGCAGAACTGAGGCAGAAATTCTTGCTCTGATACTCCTAGTATTTATTCCCCCGCACAGCTGGGCAGCTTTCTCCGGAGAGGAGCAGAATTTTGCACTCCGGTCAGGAAAAACAACATAAGCTAATGGAAAGAAATGCAAGACAGCCATCTAATGGATCCTGAGCATTATAGCCATGTCTTCAAATTCTCTGTGAAATAGATCACACACAAAGTAGTGTCCTGTCATTAATTTACAGAAGTCTGGTGGTACAGTCTGAACTGAATATCACTGCTAACCCACACGACATTTCGTTAGAATGCTTACCTTTGAATCAGTCAGTGGTTCCTGAGCTAATCTCCAGAGGCAATATCCTCCTATATTATTGACAACCTCTGCAAACACCAGGTACATTAGCTGTGATCATGAGATTCTCTACTTCTGAGGTTTGAAATTGTACAGAAGTGTCAGCAGTACAAACTACTAAGAGTTAGAAACAGAAGGTATATGAGCTCTGTCACTGTATGTGGCAGAGTCCCTCATCTTTTATGGGAGCAATGTTATTAGCTTGAGATTATCTCAGCATAAACAGAAAGGAGATAAAATATAACAAGAACAAAAATATTAAAACAACTCAAGGGGTAATTGTTGAAAGTTAAAGAGTTATGCTATCAACCCAAAGAGAAGTGGTTCAAGTCCACAAGCTGCCCCATGGGAGAAAGATGGACAAATTTCTGTGTTATTTGTTGTTGTTGTTGTTGTTGTTGTTGTTGTTATATGCTGTTGAGTCACCTGAGACTCATAGTGACCCTATGTACAGCAGCCCTAAATCCAGCTCTATCCTGAGGTAATCTTATTGTCTCTGACACACCTACCCTCATTACCCTAGTCACTGAATCAATCCATCTCATTGAGGTTCTTCCTCTCTTGTGCTGTCCCTCAACCCTCCCAAACATGATGTCCCTCTCCAAGGACTGGTCCCTCCTTGCAACATACTCAAAGTATGTGAGACAAAGCTTCAGAATCCTTGCCTTCAAGGAGCAGCTTGGTCTCCTTTATTCTAGGATGAACCTGTTTGTCCTCCTAGCAGTCCATGGTATATTCAATACTCTTCTTACAGCACCACAGCTCAAAGGCATCAACTCTCCTATCATCCCTAGCCATTTATCCAGCTTTCTGATGCATATATTGCAAGTAATTGCAAAGGTTATAGCCTGATTCATCCTAATCTTAATCTCCAGACTGACTTCATTGTTCTTCAGTACTTTGGAGGGGTCTCTGACAGCAGACTTTCCAAATGCAATTCGTCTTTTAATTTCCTGATTGCTGGTACCAACAGTGTTGATTGTGGAGCCAAGCAAATTAAAGCTGTTCACAATCTCAATCTCTTCCCCATCTATCATGATGCTGCCAATCGGCTGAGTGGTTAGAATCTTTGTTTTCTTGATGTTGACCTTCTATCCATATTGAAAGCTGCTGTGCTTGATCTTCAGCAGCAAGCGCTTCAAGGGTTCTTTAGTTTCAGCAAGCAAGCTTGTATCATCTGCATAGCACAGATTGTTGATGAGTCTTCTCCAATCCTGATGCTACATTTCTCCTTACAGAACTCATTCTCCCAGGTAATCTATTCTGCATATAGGTTGAAAAGGTATGGAGATAGCACACATTCCTGGCATCCAGTTTTGAACCGTGCAGTGTTCCTTGCTCTGTTCTGACTGGTCTAAGCATAGGTTTTGCATAAAAATGATCAAGTGTTCTGGGATTAGCATTTTTCTCATAATTAGACACAGTTTGTTGTGATCCACACAGTCTAATGCCTTTGCATAGTCAATGAAACACAGACATTCCTCTGGTACTCCCTGCTTTCAGCCAAGATCCATCTAACATTAGCTATAATATCCCCAGTACCATGGCCTCTTATAAATCCAGCCTAAACTTCTAGCAATTCTCTGTTGATGTGCTGTTCCAGTCATTTTTGGATCATTTTCAGCAGTTATTCTGTGTTATTTACAGCCTCTGAAAACCCACTGGAGGTTTAGCTATGAATCATTCCCAACTCTATGGCACACAACAACACTAACAACATCAAATCTAGTGGAATCTTGGTGTAGTGTGTCTTTTCTAGGATACTAACAGAAATGTCAGTGGTTTGAAAATCACCAGTCTCCCCATGGGAAAAACATGGCTAGTCTCCTCCCATAAAGATGTAAAACCTCAGAAATCCAATGGAAGGTCACCCTGAGTCAATAGAGACTCAACAAAAGTAAGACTTTTCTATCTGGTAAAGGCCAGGGCTAACGATAGAGGGTGGCCTTTTCTGCCACATTAGCCTATGTATGTTGTTGTTGCTGTTAGAAAGTGAGACCCTCAACTGATGGTGACATCATGCACAAATGAAACACTGTCCAGTCCTGCACCATCCCTACCACAGAGTTGTAGATGAAACCCTTACAATCCTGTTGTTATTTACAGAATTTTTATTGACAGATTTGAGTAGGAAGAAACTAGGCCTTTATTCATAGCACAGCTTAGTTTCGAAGCTCTGCTCAAATCTAATCAAAATTATAGTCACACACAAGTCATCAGACATAGAGGGTTGGCGGGTGCAAATGAGGTGTATTGACTGGGTATCTAACCTTAGTTTCCTGCATGGAAGATGAGAACTCTACCATTGAACTATCAATGTTCCTTTCCTAACATTTAACAAAATACTAAGTAAAATCTCTGTAAAGTGAATTATGTTCCTGATAACCTTGTATGGTTTTGAGTATAACTGTTCTCCATAGGGTTTTCATAACTGTGACTATTCAGAAGCACATAATCTGATCTTCCTACCCAAGGTGACTCTGCGTGGGTTTAAATGGCAAGCCTTTCCATTGGTAGTCCTGTACTTCACATTTTGTACCACCTACAGATTTCTCTGCTTACATGTTCCTCTGGAATGTTTTTCAGTGGATAATGTTTCATAATGAACCTAGATAACAAACTAGTAGACCATTTTGGTCTTTCTCTCTTCAATCTGCTTTGTGAGTTAAAGCTCTCAAACTTTTAGTTAGCAACCAAGTTCCTAACTATTTACACAACCAGTAACTCTTCTGTTTACAAAATCTACCAAAAAGAAACTCTAGCCTATGTATTTTAATAAATCAAGGTAAACAAATGTGCCCCTATGAGAAAATACAAAGTCAACTTGACAGTGGACTAAGATGACTTTGACCAAGATAAGTGACTGAAGCTTCCTCAAAACCTCCCAAATTTTAACACTTGTTTATTCCTGAAATCAAATAAAAAATGCTTTTCTGAAAGATAAAAATTAAGTAGGAGGCATCACACTCCCTGTAGTAGAAAAAAAAACCAACCAACCATTGCTTTAGTACAACAACATACACAAAGACAAATGGAGTATAATAGAAAACCCAGGAGGAATGTGGCATCAGGAATGTAGGAACATTCATCAACAACCTACATTATGCAGATGACACAACTTTGCTCTCCAAAACTAAGGAGGACCTGAGGCATTTTCTGCAGAAGATTAAGGACTACATACAGCCTTCAATATGGATTGAAGCTCAACACCAAGAAAACAAAAGATTTGTGCCACTGAGCCAATAGGCAGCAACATGACAGATGGCTGTTAATAGCTTCCATTTGTTTGGTTCCACAATCAACACTCTTGGTACCAGCAGTCAGGAAATCAAGAGATGAATTGCATTGGAAATACCTACTGTCGAGGACCTCTCCAGAGTACTGGAGAGCAACGAAGTCAGTCTGGAGACTAAGGTGCACCTTATCTGGGCCATGGTCTTCACAATTACCTGTTGAGCATCAAAAAGCTGGACAGTGACTAAGTGTGATAGAAGGAGAATTGATTGATGTCTTTGAGTTTTGACACTGTAGAAGAGTTGAATATTCATGGACTGGTAGGAGAACAAACAAGTTTGTCCTAGGGCGGATTAAACCAATATGCTCCTTAGAGGCAAAGATTCTGAAACTCCATCTGACATACTTTAGTCATGTTGCAAGGAGGGACCAGTCTTTGCACAAGGACATCATGCTTGGGAGGGAGGAAGAACATAGAAAACGAAGACTCTGGATGAGATGGATTGACTCAGTGACTGGGGTAATGGGAGTGGTGTGTCACAGCCAATAAGCTTGGCTCAGGATAGAGTAGGGTTCAGAGCTATTGTACATAGGGTCACTATGAGTTGCAAGCAACTCAATGGCACAAAACAACAACTGCCTATGGTTTAACTGATATTTGATAAGGAATCAAAACATATTAATTGAGGTAACAACAGCCTCTTTAACAAATGGTGGTGACAAACAGAACATCTCCTTACAGAAAAGTGAAACAGAATCCACCTCCCACACTGTACAAAAAATCAATTCAAAGTGATTACAAACTTAGGAGTAAAATAAAAAACCCATAAAGATAATCAGAGATGAAATAGGAACAAATTTAGAAGCCCAAGTCTATGACATATATAAGTTCGTAAATACAGCCTAAAATGCACAACTATGAAATCCACATCTATGAAAGGAACTTTTAAAAATCAAATTCTTGTCTGCATAAAAAAAATTTCCCAATAGAGTGGAAAGAAAGCCTACTGACTGCCAAAATAAAATTGGCAATGACATTTCAGATGTTAAGTCCCATAATTACAATTTTTTTTAATACTTCAGGGCCTCCACAAGAAAAAGTTGATAACCTAGTTACAAGATGGGAAAAAAAACCATGAAAGGCTCTTTACAAAAAAGGACATTCAGATGGTCAATGAACACATGAGGAAATGTTCACATTCAGTGTTAGCAAGAGAGATGCAAGTCAAAACTACAAAAAGATACCATGTCACCCCAGCAACAGTAGTAAAGTTCAATAGGACAACAAACAAAAGACATTGGTGAGGATGTGGAGAGATTAAGACTTTCATGTTCTACTACTGAGAATGTAAAGTGATACAATCACTATGGAAAGCAACTTGATGTTCCCTCAAAAAGCTGAATGTAAAAATCCCATACAGCCTAGCTATTCCACTGCTAAGACTATCTCCTAAGGAAAGCAGAGCTCAGACATGAATGGAGATATTTATATCCATGTTCATAGCAGTATTATTCACAATAGGAAGAAAATGGAAACAACCGAATTGTGTATCAACAAACAAATGGGTAGAGAAATTGTGGTATATTCACACAATGGAATACTATGCAGCACTAAAGAACAACTGAGAGAATGGCATGAATCCCTGTTTCAGGTGTCCAGGGGAGACCTCCCCCAACCCCGAAAGTCTAGCCATAATTCAAGCTTGAACAAGAATCATTAACTCCAGAAGCAGACACCAGACGATAAAGCGACTATGTGACTCCAGAAAGCGGCTCTTGAAGCACGGGGTGGGGAGAGGCAGGCAGAATATGCCCGCCAATCAGAAGCCGACCCACATGATTGAGTGTCCCAACCACCAACCACCAAGCATGTTCCAAATCACCCCACCCTGAGAGGATGATCTCAGAGCTTCCTTATAAGCCATAGTCCGTTGGGGGTCTAGCTCTGTTGCTCCCTTGCGGGAGGTCGGTACTCAAGAGGGAGGGAAAGAGCCTCCATATATGGGGAAATAAAGGCATTCTTTGTTTATTACAGATGTTGGCAGAATTCGTTTCTAAACACCCCCTTCGGGTGTAACAACAACAAGGTATATGTAAAATACAACCCAACATAGGAGAGTCTAGAGAGCATTATTTTGAGTGAAACTACTAAGTCATAGAGAGACAAACAATTCATAAGGCCACTTTTGTCAAGTAAGCAAGATATGCATAAATGTTCAAAAAAAGAAGAGGAAGGGAAGGAAAACATGAGAATAACAGGTTAGTATGTGGGTGAGGTGTGAAGGAATAGGAAAGGTTCAATGGATATTTGAAAAGAAAGGATAGTAATTTGAAAAGAAAGGGTATTAAAAGACATAGAGCAGTGGGAATTAGTTATATAAAACAATGTAAATTATTCCATAAAGCACAATATATGTGCATGAAACAATGTATATGAATGTATGGCAAATAAAAAAAATCTTAAAAGTGCTCTATAATAGTTGAGGCTGTGGGTCACTTTAGCTTCCTATGTTTCTCTGGTTTGCTGATTGTTCTTGTTTACTATTGTTCACTCAGAATCTACTGCGAGCTGACCCACCAGAGGGTTTTCAGAGGTTGCAAATCTCATGGAAGTTGTTTGTCCATCTTTCTCCTGTGAAGCAGCTGTTGGATTCAAACCTCATACTGTGTATTGGCAACCCAATTCCTTATCACTAAGCTAGCCTATAGAGAGAGAATTGTGTCATTAACTCAAATATATACTCATTCCTTTGATGAGATTTGCTCTATGCAGCCAATGAGTTGAAAGGAAGTTTCTTCTGAGAAATAGCCTACAATGGACATCTGGCAGTACTCTCTTGCTTTAGCTCGAGTTGGACCTGCCACTGGCTTGTCATCTGCAATACTTGAACTTGAACTAGCAGCCTACCTTGCCTCTTTAGATTCATCAGCAAATCCAGCAGCTTTTCTTGCCTGCTGAACTTAGATTCATCAGCCTCTGATGATACTTGTGAAGTCTTTCTCTTAAGATCTGACTCACAGAACCTGGGGCTTGCCAAACTCTACAAATGCCTGAGTCTTTTCCTTAAGAGAATTCTTTTTTTCAGTATATGTCTATGAACTACATTTAGTTTTCTAGTCTAGAGAGCCAATGCTCCAATCCCATTTACTTATTTCAAAAATCAAAATAGCTGCTCATCTGCTGTGTGTCAAGACTCTGTTAAACACCAGGAATAAAGCTGTGAGTGAGGAAAACATGATTTCTTCCATTCCCTGGCTTAGAAACAAGTAAACAAACTAGACATTGGTTAATCCCTTCTAAGTGTTAATGAGTGTTAAGAATTGCATGACTCTTCTGAGTGATTCTCAAGTCTTGTAAGCTACAGGAAAGATTCTCACTTTATCCCTGAGGAACTGCAGAGAGGGATTCTGAGTAGGCCACTTGCTCTGGCTGCTGTGTTTTTGCTAACAGTTGTGTCCTTCAGAGACCTTCAATCCCCTATGTGGAGTTTTAAGTTAGAGAACATTCCTTTGTATTTAAAATTTTAAAAATAAAATGGGAAAACAGAGCTATAATTCTTTGGAACCCCCCACAAAGGTTAGAAAGATATTTTGAAGACCTAAGGACAGCAGCCTTCAACATGGATTGAAACTCAACATAAAAAGAACAAAGATTCTCACCACTGGGCCAATTAGCAGCCTCATGACAGATGGCAGATGGTGAAGAGATTGAAATTGTTAACAGTTTCAGCTTGCTTGGCTCCACAAACAACACTCTTATTATTAGAAGACAGGAAATCAAGAGATTAATTGCATTGGGAAAATCTGCTGTTTGGGACCTCTCTAGAGTACTGAAGAGCAACAATGTCTATCTGAAGACCAAGCTGTGCCTAATCTGGGCCATGTTCTTCACAATTCCTTGCTATGCAACAGAAAGCTGGACAATGACTAGGGATGATAGAAGGAGAATTGGTGCCATTGAGTTGTGGTGCTGCTAGAGTATTGAAAAATATCATGGACTGCTAGGAGAACAAACAGATTCATCCTGGAGAGGATGACACCAGGCTACTCCTTGGAAGCAAGGATTTTGAAGCTTTGTCTGACATAATTTGGCATGTTGCAAGGACAGACCTTGTCCTTGTGGAAGAACACCATGATTGGAAGGGTGGAGGAACAGCACAAGAAAGGAAGACCCTGGACAAGATGAATAAACTCAGTGACTTTAATAATGGGGTTAGGTGTGTCAGAGACAATGAGATTGGCTTAAGATAGAGCAAGGTTCAGAAGTGTAGTACATAGGGTTGCTATGAGTTTCAAGGGACTTGACGGCATATAATAACAACAACAATGGGAGTTTCACTAAAGTTGGAAATAATCTGAAAATCTCATGCAGGTCATTCTCATTCTCTGATTCTTCCTACAAGGACTTAACCAGGACTAGAAAGGAAAGGTGCACCCTCTGAGAATTCTCCTGTGCCAGGCCATGTGGTTGACTGAATGAACACTGATGTTTTTTACAATAACCAGAAAAGAGTAAGTGTGAATTCTTGGCTACCAGATCAACTTAGTGCCCAGGGAAGAGTTTATTTTTTAAAAAGAAAAGAGCAAAACCAAGAAATCAACAGCTTAAAAGTACCATTTCTTGCCTAGTTTTTCATCAATAAAATGAGAGAGTCAAACCTGAAAGTCTACAGTTGGCTGATGTTTGTAAGGCTCTGTGGGAATAGTAGCTAAAAGGAAAAATAAAGTGAAAATATAATTCCCACAAAAAAACTTCAGTGAAAAATATCTTCTAGTTTCAATCACTTACTCTTCAGAAGACTTTTCCATGAAATATGGACTTCTGACTTACCTATGAACATGACCCCTAATGGATATTATATATGATATGATCTGATATGATCTGATATTATATTACATTGTAATGTTGTGGCAATACAATGGTTCACAATAATGATAATAATGGGTGTATCAAAACATTATCTGTAAGAAGCTATTCCCACAAATACACAGACCAGACTTAATGACAGAATTAGGAACAGAAATAATTTGTGCCCAGAGTCTATGGACTAAAGTAAAGACCACGGGGGGGGGGGGGGGGGGGGGGGGGGATCTGTGAATAGTGTAACTTCGCTCCACCCACCAACCCCCACTTTATTATTTTAGTTTGTTAACATGAATTGTTCAGAAGATTTCACATTTGGAGAGTAAAGTATTCTGTCCGTATACAAAGACACACACACTTCTTAGGCAAAATATTTCCTTTTACTTCCCAAATGTGAAAGAGGATTGCAGTGGTCAGCTTTTGGGAGTGATTTATGGTAGACAGTGTGCAGAATGAAAGAGGTAGGAGGTTGGGGGAGCCGACTCAGGGGTTTAGGAGCTTGACACTTTAAAAAAAGGAATTGATTGAGGTAAGATTTAGTTTCCTCCAACTGTGTGGGAACTCTATCAAGAGAGAACTTTTGGGAAAATGAATTTTCTAATTTGTTCCCAGAGTAACCCAGAATGACAGTTTTGCCCTGAAGCAGAAACTCAGCTATTCGACTCAGAAACTCCAGCCCTCAGGGAGAAGCTTATTGTGCCACCAAGATGATGTCAGCATTTTCCTCCAAGCTCTGTCCTGCCTCAGGCTGGAAACTGAATCTGCACTCAAGTGTAGGGCAGGGCAGAGACAGGGCTCCTGGTTTCCTCTCCCAGAACTATGGGAAAAACACTCAAGGTGATTGATTCATTGTGTCTGCCACGGATTGAGTCAAAATAAATTTTAGTTTCTCTCACATCCGCTTAATGATTCCAGGTCAGACTCACCTCTTGATTCATGTGCAGACTTTTAAACTGCTACCAAAGAAAGTAAATGTAAACACTGTTTTTGTATAAAGAACCATACCTGCTGCCTGCAGAAAGGCTGTTGCATATTGAGCTTGTTCTGAAATCCTGTGGCTGTTGGATTTTATACTTGGATTAGACAAAAGAGTTAATAGTAAACGAATAGCTTATGATATAGTTTACATAGGACTAAGAAAAATCTTCAAAGAGATAAATACATATATCAATTACATATAACTGAGGAAAACATCTTTAAAAAGGTAAATGTTAATCTAGAAAAGAATTATAAATAACTAAAAAAACAATTTCAAAAAGGTAAATACTAATTCAAGAAAAATACATTTCCTTTCTAGGTAAACCAGTTTATTTTACATGACTAAAGAAAGAAAAAGAGAATTCTAGGGCAAAGCAACCAGTTTTGCAGGCTGGAGGAAACTGGTGTCAGTTTTACAATTATACCACATGTTTGAGTCATCCTGAACTTATTAATATCACCCTATCAAGAATATATCCTAAAGAAATCAGAATTGGGGAAAAGTATACACACGTGTTTATTGCAGCATTATTCACAAAAGCAAAGACACAGAAGCAGCCCAACTGCCTGTTAATGAACGGATAGAAAAACTAGTATATTCACAATGGAATATTACACAGCACTGAAAAACATTGAACTTGTTAAACATTACACAACATGGATGAGTCTGGAAGACACTATGCTGAGTGAAATATGTCAGTCATAGAAAGACAAATACTACATATGACCTTGTTATAAAATAGGATTGGCATGAGTGTAAGTGAGCGAACAAGGAAAGAGTAGATAAATAATGAACATTACACTGGAACAGATGAAGGAAACAACTTTCTGAAAGAAGTGTATTATTAGACATTATATGTATGGCACTTAACAATCTGGAACAAGAAGTGCATTACAAAATGAATTGGGGAATGAGGAAGGAAAGAGGAGAAAGCAAAATGCACACCAATGAAAGTGTTGTGCCCACGAAATGCCCCTCAAAGAAATCCAAAAACACGTCTGAAATATCAAGAGCGTTTATTATTTAATTTTCCACGCACGGAGGCTTTTGCCTTCCCCAGGAAGGTGATGAAGGAAAAAGCACCCAGTTTCCCCTCCCACTTGCTTTTATAGCTCTTTTGAGTGACCCTGTTAGGGCAGGGGGATTGCGATCTTGGTTGGTGGGTTGACTTTTGATGGACTGGCTACTTTGCCCGCCTTTACTTCTTTTGTGTCATGTAGACACTAGTTAATTCCTTACTTTTTCAAGGACAGACTAGGCTTTGCCCGGGCACTCTTGTTTGCCCTAAGCCAAGAATTTTTATGGCCTGGTTCTGCCTCTAGCGCTAATGGGGGTTTATAAAAAATGGGGTTTCTGCTGCCCCTTCAGAAAGAAAGAAAACTCAACTTTCCTGTAAACTTTTAGAGGTGAGGATGAGAAGGGGAGGAGTGGAGTGGGTTGGGGTAACAAAAAGGTTAATCATAGGGTGACATAATTTGATGGGTGGAAGAAGGGGTGGGTAAAGGAATGAGAAAGATCCAGCATGAAAACAATGTATAAGAACTTTGTAAGTAAACCAGAATAAAATAAAAGTTTTCTTTTTTAAAGAAGCATACTCTTTTACCTCTTCCCCTTAAACCTTAATAATAAAGAACAATTAAGTAAGCTAACACACACACGCACACAGAAAAGCACGTTAAAAAAAAAAGCAAAGTAAATCCCAAAAAAGAAAAATAAATTATGGTCTACTTCATTTACACCATGCCCTACTAACCTGAAGCAAATTACTTCATGTGATTCTGTGTTATGTAAATATCCTGAATATTCTCTTCACTGATACGATGAAGACAAGAGGTCATCATATCTAAAAGTCTCTTTTTTATTATTAAATTTTATTAATTTTAATGAATACTTACAGGGATTTTGGGTTTTCATTCCTTCATTGCTGCACCATTCTCTCTACCCTCCTCCCCAGTTTGTTCTTCTTCCCCCGCCACCCGAATGTCTGTTTTAATTGTCCTATTGCCACAGTGCTTGTCAAAGTCAGTTCTGATTAATCTCCTTTGTCAGTGTGTCCTTTGCCATTCCCTATCACTCCTCCCTGAGAGAGACTTCACCCTAATTCATAAGGAAAAGGGGATGGCGTATTCTCTTAGCTACTTCCTGCTGAAAAGGGACGCTGTGGGTTTCAGGGTGAAGATCTTCTCTCACTACTCTAAAGGGCCCCTTTGGCAGTAGGAAACACATAGACTATTATGGAGATTGATTTTGGAATTTAGATGCACTGTTATTAATTGTGCTTAGCTGTACAATATCCTTGGAGATGTATCATGGGGGGGGGGTTGCAACCTAGAAGACACAAATTTAACTAACAAGTTATAAGCACATGAGTCAAAAATTATGGAAAAGTAAAAAAAAAAGATTCTTTCATTGTTTTACAAACCCTCCCCCGGGTCCCCTCCACCATGGAGCCATCGCTCTAGACTCCTGTGATGACAGAAATACCTAGTCACATATCTCTTTTAAACAGTTTTCTCCCTCCTCTGTTTCAGTGCAGTATACATTATTGAACCCATCTTACTCATTCTCTCCTCAACCCCAAGGTTAGTCCCGTTCTACAACAGTGGCATCTAGGCAACAATATGTCTGAGCAACCCTTTTCTTTATTACCTTGATGTAAGTGGATTTTTTTACATTTTCATTCACATTTCCTTATTTTCATTCTATTTATTTAAAATATATTATGCTAAAACATATATAGCAAACTATTTGCTAAACCAGCCTTTTTTTTTTTAAAGACACACATACAGTTTATTTCCTCCCTGTGTCCTGTCTAATCACCTTGTTGTCTCCTCTTTTTTTTTTTTTAATTTAGGTTGTTTATTTTTCATTTAAATGAACATCTACAGGTAAATGGATTTTTTTATAACTTATAAATTCTTTCTGAAAATATAGCCTTCAGGAATTTAGAGTTTAGCTGCTCTACCAGCTTGTCTGACTCTCCCACTCTTTTGTCTATTTCCTCTTCTACAGCATGCCGGAATAAACTACCTTTTTTTGACTTTCAGTAACTAGAGTAGTTACTGGGGTTTTTTTCTCAATCGCTTGTGCGCTCACCCAGGCGCATGCACACACACACACACACACACACACACACACACAGTGCTTGCACACACATACAGGCAGGCAGAGAGAGAAGCAAAGAAGTCACAATCTGCATCCTGTTCTTCTCTCTTCCTTTTTCTAGCAAATCCTTAGAGAGCCTCTGGATGCCCTGAGCAATTGATCCAGAAGTCTATCTGTAAATTGTGATGTAAGTCATGGGTACAAATAAATTCTTGAGGGACGCAGCTAAAATAAGGAGAAGATGACATAATAGAGTTGATCGGCTCTCAGTTGATGTCTTTGGATTCCGTAGAAGAGTTTTGAATGTCCCATGGACTGTGAAAATAACGAACAGATATGTCCTGGGAAAAGTGCAGTCAGAGTACTGCTTAGAGGCAAGCATGATGAAACTTCATCTCACTTATTCTGTGCAGGTTGTTAGAGAGACTCTTCCTTGGAAAGGTACATTGTGCTTGGAAAGGTGGAAGGCAGGCAAGAGAGGAAGACCTTTAACAAGATGAATTGATGCTGCAACAGCAGCAACGGGTTCATTTGTATCAAGTATGTCAGAGATGAAGATGGCAAGGATAGGATACGGTTCAAATCTTATTCATAAGGTCACTATCAGTCATACTCAACACGATGGCATCTAACAACAACAAAGCCTTGAAAGGAGTAACATCTCGCAATTTGCCTATGAATGTTATGGCCTAAGAAACCCTGTGGGAAAGTTCTGTTCTGTCATGAGGGGACACTATGATCTGGAATCCACTCAATGACACACAACACTAATATTTTTATACCACTATGAAGATAAAGATCCAGTCCTGGTTAATCAATGGTAAGATGTTTACCTGTGTTTTGACTATGCAAAGATGTTTGTTTGACTGTGTGAATCACAAGAAATTGTGAATAACACTGATAAGAATGGAAATCTAGAACACTTAATTGTGCTCCTGCAACACCTATACATAGATGAAGAAGCAATTATCCAATTAGAATAGGGAACAGTGCATGGTTTAAATCAGGAAAAGTGTGCATCAAATGTTGAATCCTTTTTCTTTATTCAATTTATCTGATGAGAAAATAATTTGAGAAACTGTACTATATGAAGATGGATGTGGCACCAGAATTGCAGGAAAACATATCAACAGCCTATATTATTCAAGTGACAAAAACTGACTCACAGAAAATGAAAAAGATTTGAAGCTCTCACTGAAGGTGTTCAAAGACTACAGTCTTCCATATAGATTAAATCTCAACATTAAGAAAATGAAAATCCTCACCAATGGACCAATTGGTGCCATGATAGTTGGAGGAGGGGAAAAAAATCCAAGTTGTCAATAGTTTTGTTTTACTTGGACCAAAAATCCATATCTATGGTACTATGGTACCAACAATGAAGAAATAAAAACACATGTTGCAGTGAGAACATATGCTGCCAAGGACCTCTTTAAGGTACTAAAAAACAAGGATGCCAGTTTAAAGTCTAAAGAGTGCACCTGATCCATGTCATGATTTTGGAAGTTGGACAATGAAAAAGCAGGACTCAAGAAGAGTTGATGTCTTTGACTTGTGGTATTGACAATGAGTATTGAATATACTACGGATTTCCAAAAGAATAAACAAGGCTGTCTTGGAGAAAGTGCAACTAATGTGATGTTAAGAGGAAAGGATGACGAAACTCTGTTTCACATCATTTGGACATGTTGTCAGGAGAGAACAGTTCTTGGATAAAGACATCATGATGGCTAAAGTAGAAGGTCAGTGGAAGATAGGGAGACCCTTAATAAGATAGGTTGACTGCAACAACAGTCTTGATTAAGCATTGGGGAGATTGCGAGGATAAACACAGGATAGGGGAGTGTTCTGATCTGTTGTTCATAGGATCTCTATGAGTTGTGATCAACTTGCTGGCACGTAATAATAACAAAGACATTAAAAATATCACAGTTTGGGCAACACCTACCCTAGACCTTACATGGAATCTTCTTTCTTTTTTAATACCTTACTGGAGTCTTTTGAAGCAAATTTGCCAAGTACAACAAATAATTTGGTTTTGTGGCTGCTGCTTGATTGTATATTGAAGTAAAATGGAATTTTTGACAATTTCAGCATTTCCTCAGTTAATTTTGTAGTGTTATTGAAACAATTGTGAGAGATTTTTGTTAATTAATGTTGATATATAGTGAAGGATTTGGTTTTACTAAGTCTTTTTCACTGTCAGCAAGTGACATGAATTGAATTGTGTCCTCCGAATGTACATGTAGGGAATGATATCATGTGAAAGCTCTGTAGTGTTCCCTCATAATCTGGTAAAACAAATATTTATAGGAAGGTTAGGGGGAAACCCATTAATTCCATAACAGATCTGATCAGTCATAAGGGAGGTTTTCTAAAGGATTTCAAGTAACCCCTTTTATTTCTAATTAAAGATGAAAAGGAGGAAATTGAACTGAGAGAGAGAGACAGAGAGACATCCCTTAGTGCCGTGAAGAAATAATAGGTGAGATTGTTGTTTCAGGTGCCATTAAGGTGACTATAATTTAGGGTAGCTATAAAAAACAGATTTGAATCTTGCTCTATACTGTACCTTCCCCACCATATCTAATATGCTTGAGATCATTGTTAGAGTCACTGTGTAAATCCATCTTGTTAAGGGTTTCCTCTATTTCTTCTTGTTTGGTGTCACTAAGTCAAGAATGACTTCATAGCAACCATATGAATAACAGATGTGAACCCTGTTCTATCCTATGCCATTCTCATAATCTCTGACATTCTTGAGCCCAAAGATGTAGTAGTCATTATGTTATCCATCTCATTGATGGTCTTTGTCTTTCAATGGCAGGATGTCCCACTCCAAGGAATAACTTTTCCGAACAAAAAGCCCCAAAAATATGAAATGAAGCTTTACGATGATTGTTTTTAAGGAGCATTCTGGCTGCACTTTTCCCAAAATGTAATCGCATGTTCTTGAACTGTCCATGAGATATTTACTTCTCTCCTGCAACACCACATCTCAAAGGCATCAACTTTTCATCTGTCATTTTTGTTAATTTTCCAACTCTGATATGGAGGATTTAAAAAGACCATGGCCTGAATCAAGTACACCATAGTGTTTAAACTGATGTCATTGCTCCTCAGTACTTTGGAGTACTTTTGGCACTGACGGCTGACTCTACCAATGTAATCAACACATCTCCTGATTCTTGACTGCTGTTACCAAGGGTGTTGATTGTGACTCCAAGTAAGATGAAACCATTGACATTTTCAATCTTTTCTCCATCATGAAGTTGCCTGTGAATCCAGTGATGAGGACTTTTGGTTTTTACATGCAATCTAGATCGGAGGCTACAGTCTTTGATTTTCTGCAATAAGTTTTCCAATTCCTTCTTATATTCAGCAAGCAAAGTTGTATCATATGTACAACACAAACTATGGATAAGTCTTTCCCTGATCCTGATGTCATATTTTTCTTTCAAAAGTTGAGCTACAAAAATAAAATAAAAAAAGAAAAGTTGATCTTCTCAAATTATTTGTTTAACATACAGTTTGAATAGGTATGGAGAAATTGTTCAGCCCTGATGCACACCTTTCTTTCTTTTTCTTTTTTTAAAATTAATTTTAATGAAAGTTTACAGAGACTTTGGATTTCCATTGCTGCCCACTTTCCTTCCTGCCATTCCCCACCCCCAGTTCGCTCTTCTCTTTGAAAATTAAAAAAAACACCATTATTTCATTGTTATACAATCTCTCCTCATCCTCCACTCCACTATGCAGCCTTCATTCTAGACTCTTGTCATAACAATAATACCTAATTATATATCCCTTTTAAAGTTATCTCCCTCATCTGTTTCAATGCAGTATACATTATTTATCCCATCTTTTCTTAGTTTCCCACCAACCCTGATGTCAGTCCTGCTTTACAACAGTGGCATTATGCACTATTTGTCCTTTTGTGACCAAGATATTTCACTCAGCATAACATCCCGCAGGGTCACCCATTTTACATAATAATTCATGAGTGCCTTGTTTTTCAGTGCAGTAAAGTATTTCATTGTGTGAGAATATACCATGGCTTTTCTACCCATTCATTTGTTGATGGGCACTTAGGTTGTTTCCAACTCTTTGCTACTGTGAACAAAGCCTCAATAAACATGGATGTGCATATGTATATATCTCTATCTCTAGATCTATATATCTATATATAGATATCTATATATCTATATATATCTTCTTGGGTGGCAGTTCTGGTTTCTTTAGGGTATATTCCCAGTAGTGGGATTGTTGGGTCAAATGGTATTTCCAACTTTCTGAGAAAGTGCCATACCGCCTTCCATAGACATTGCACCATTTTACACTGCCATCAACAGAAAATGAGGGTTCCAGTTTCTCCACAGCCTCGCCAACACTTGTTGTTGGCTGCTCTGTTGAAATTTGCTATTATTACTGGGGTGAGATGCTATCTCATAGTTGTTTTGATTTTCATCTCTCTTAGAGTTAGGGATTTTGAACATTTCTTCATGTGCTTGTTGGCCATCTGAATGTCTTCTTTGGTGAAGTGTCTGTTCATATCCTGTGCCCATTTTCCAACTGGATTGTTTACCTTTATGTTGTTGTGGTGTTTGAGTAATTTATAAATTCTAGATATAAGTCCCTCATCTGATATGCCCTTACTAATTTTTTTTCCCCGTCTGTGGCTTCCCTTTTTCCTTTTTACCCTGTCGAAGAAGTTTTTAGATGTGCGTAGGAATTTGATTCTTAGAAGGTCCCATTCATCTATTTTAACCTCTTTTGGTAGTAGATCTTTCAGGATGCTTTGAAGACTATTAATGTTGTGGATTAGAACTTCTAGAATTCTTCCAAGCTTTTCTGTAATGAAATTTATAGTCCTTGGTTTTAGTCCTAGGTCCTTGATTCACTCTGAGTTGGTTTCTGTGTATGGGGTGAGATGTGGATCTTGCTTGATTTTTCTGCAGACGATTTTCCAATTTTGCCAACACCATTTGTTAAAAAGGCTGTTGTTTTCCCACTTAACTGATTTCATCTCCTTGTCAAAAATCAGTTGAGCATAGGTAGATGGGCTGATTTCTGGATTCTCAATTCTATTCCATTGATCTATGTGTCTGTCACTGTACCAGTGCCATGCACAAGAGGAGAATGCCCATCCTTCTCCCACAGAGCAGCTGGTGGATTTGAACAGTATGCTTTTTGAGAGTACAGCACAACTCTTTATCACTAGGCCAGCAGAGCTCCCTTATTAATCTTATTGTTATTGTTGTTATCACTCACCATCCCCATCGTCATTCCTCAATTTAGATGTTTTTATCTGTATCTGAAATATGGGTTCAGCACAGGTTACTTTTTTGCTGCCTGGAAAAATGAGGAGTCTAACAATGAGCAGAACAGACACAACCCCTGTCTTCATAGGGCTGAAGATCTGAGTAGACAGCGATCTTACCCTTTTTTTAAACTTTTTTTTTCTAGTGTGACTTACTATGTCCAATAGCAAAGATGCAGGTGTCTACATAACAGACCTAGAACTATTTCTGTCACTTAGTGTGTCTCCACTAAATATTTGCTGAGTAAACAAACCTCAAAAAAAACCAATAAAATATCTGGTAATTACTGCATACTTCCTTATTCGACTTCCCATATGTGTCTAATTTCAGCATACTTCCTTATTCGACTTCCCATATGTGTCTAATTTCACAGCCCACAGTTTAGAAGAGAACTAAAGATTGTTTAAAAATTAATTCATTTTTAAAAAAAAAATTAAGGCCCAAATGTCTCCTGTCCCTCTGAACTGAATAATCTGGCTGGAGTTGCTGTTGGTGAACAGAAGGACCCCTTCTCTCCAAAGCACTGAGTACATGAGGATAGAAGTAGCGATAATTGGATACCTCTTCAGTCCTGCCTTAATTACAGTGTCTGGATCTCTCTCAAGTCACTGAGAAAAATTCTGAAGGCCAATCTTCAAGCTGGTGCTTAGGGTCAAGTGTGGCACTTTTCTGCCTAGCAACGTGCAGACTTAATTTGGGGGTTGCCTCAGTTCTGATTTTATTCTGCCTCTCTTGTCTTCCCAGATATCTGGCCAGTACAGAGGTCCAAGAAGAGAGAAGTTAAAGCTCAGCTCTGTATTTTACTTTTTACTGTTATGCCACTTTTTACTATTTCATAACTTTTATTTTCTACTGTTTTGTTCACAGGCTCTGGGTCTCAGAATAGCAGGCCCACAGCATCAGTGAACAGAGGAAGGGGAAACGGTCATGTGTAAGAGAGAGTATTGAATCTTCAAATGTGAGGGGGAAATATGATCTCATGGAATGAAGCGGCTCTTACAAACCGATGACAAAGAGAGGCACATCTATATCTGCAATCTGTACGCAGGCTACAGACAAAATATATGTCGATGAATATAATAAGCACTTGGGAGAAAACAAACTTATAAGCAGATAGGGATAACAAGAAATAACAACTAAGACCACTATTGTGAAAAAGGAGGTGCAAGATATATATAAATGTTCAAAAGGGGTAGAAGGAAATCACAAGGATAGAAGAGATTAGTGGGAGGATGGGGAATGAAGGAATAGAAAGAGTTAATGGGGGTTTGAAAAGACAATGATAATAGGCATAGATCAACAATAATTAAAAGCAATGCAAAGTGTATAGAATACAGTATACATGAATGAAATATAATGTACATAAATGATTTCCTGCAAGCCAATTAAAATTTTAAAAAAATAACCACAGGTGGAGAAGGGAGCACTAAAATAATTTCTTTCAACTCTCTAAAGCAAATGAGATTGAGGTAGCTAGAAACCAAGCACTGGCCCGCTGAGTTTCTCAAGCCTCCTATTTAACCCTTTAGAGATGAAAGAAGAATTTAATGCATCTGTGTGTGTGTGTGTGTGTGTGTACATTAGTTTATTGGTGGTGGTGGTGGTGGTGTTTTTGTTAGGAACAGTGGCGACTGTGATGATGACACAGGATTGAGTGCTGTTTCCTTCTATGGTACATAGTGTCCTATTAGTCATAACTAATTCAATGACACATAATAACAATATTATGATTCAAACACTGTAGGAAAAGGAAAGTTGTAAGGCTGAGATCGTAGACAATCAGGTTACATATGACAATAAATATGTAATCAGAATAAATCAGAAAAAATAGCTTAATTGATATGGCCAATGAATTTTACATGTCACTGTATTTAAAAATAAAATAATCAAGTAAAAAAGTGTCATTCAATTTAAAAAAGATAATAAAGGAAATTTTAAGTAGTGTTACTAAATTGATATGTTTCTGGAAAATTTCCGATCACTAATAATGAAACAGTATCCATTAAAAGATATTTGGCAGTGTTCTAATATCTAAAAAAGGAGGAACAAATTTAATTAAACTATAATAAATCATAGCTATTTAAAAATTTGAACTATGATATAGCTGCATTTTCCATTATTTTTGTTTATCCTGGCACAATAAAAAGACACAGTGAAGATAGAGTACCTTTTAAATATGACAAATACTTATATTCTTATTTACTATCTCCTTGGCGAGTGAAATCTTTGAGAACAGCCCTTGGGTCTCACTTTGTTCACTTCCACCAAATTGTGTTCAGTTTCAGTTACAATTTCATATAGTTATCCTTTCTATGGTCAATCTTGACTTTACCAGTCTCTCTTTGTCTACTTTTTTTGTATAGTTAAAACATCATGAGGGACAAAAAACGTTTTCTATTGTTACATCTCAATGCATACAAAAAGTGCAAAAGTTATTTCTCAGACTCAATAGTTTCTATACTTCAATACAGAGTCTAAACAATACCTTATTTTTCTGTGAATTGCAATAGTATTATCAAAATATGGATGAACATTTTCACATTTTGTATGTTACTAAGAATATGTCACTATTTCATTCATTCTTCATTTTTCTCTTATTTTTTGTTAAATATATGGCTGGAATAAGGCTTCCCTTTTTTGGAAGAGTGGGTTTATTGGGCAAAATAATAATAAGTAAACATGGGCTCAGTTTATAAACATTAGAAATTTTTAGACTCTTCATGGCCAATCAAGGACTGTTATCACAGTTACAGTATAGAAACCACGGAACAGGGAATTCTAGAAAGCTTTTCCATTATTTTACAAGTATTGATGGTTAGTTCATTTGCTATGATTGAATACACTACAAATTTTGAAATTTGTCCTGGAAGGGATAAAGAAAAACTTTATATCTAGTATGAGAAGAAAGATAGGTTGTTTGCCAGAATCTCCAGAAAAATCTTTATAGGTTGGAGACTTAAACGTGATTCTATTTTTCTGTTTTCCCTCTTTGGTGTGTCCTATCTTTAGTCCTATCTTTGCAGAGTTGAATTAGTCTATATGTTGTTTGATAGTCCTTAGTGTTTTTATTCAGTGACCAGTGACTTAGAAGGTCTTAGTTAAATAACTAAGTAACTCATTGCCAGTGAGTCAGAACCGATTCATGGGTTTTCAGAACCTCTGGCAGGCCTTCAGAGGCCTGAATGTGGAGTTTCCTTGCCCATTTTCATGTTCTTATTCTCCTCTACTCCGTATGGTAAAATAACCATTTCGTTCTTCTATTCATAACATTTGGAAGCAGGAGTGGCATCCACTTTCTAAACAACGTGCCCCTGGAAACTCTATGAACTTTGATAAATGATGATTGTTATAGAAATGCTTCATAGGGTCGTTCTTAGGGTCGCTATGAGTCGTGCTCGACTCAACGACAATCCACTAAACAACAACAACAACATTTTAAATGCTCATGTCATAAAATAACTTTTAAATTCTCAGTCTAAATATAAATAATACAATTAAAAGTGTAAAAGATCATAGAGAGAAATATTACTTATGTATTTCAAAGATGTTCTAACATGACCTTTTTTAAGTTCAATGACCTGCTATAGTTTTATTTGACCAATGAATATTCAGTGCTTAATGAGCTAAGAGAAACACTTTTTAATGTTTTTCAAATAGAAGCTGGAGAACTAAGTATGTTTACAGAAAAACATTCTTCAACGTTGTGATAGGTCTTGAAGCTTTGCTTTGCTTCTGTGATGAAAAGCCTGCTAAGATTGTTTTTTTGGGTTTTTTTGTTTGTTTGTTTGTTTGGGGCTTTTTTATTAATTTCAATGAATATTTACAAAGATTTTGGATTTCCATTTGTTCACTGTTGCACTTTTCTCCCCACCCACTCCACCCCCACCCCCAGTTCACTCTTCTCCTTGAAAAGCAAAAGAAAAACTCCTTCATTGGTATACAATACCCCCGCACCCCCTCACCCTCATCCCAAGAATACTCCACTCTGCAACCCTCATTCTGAACTCTTATGATAATCATAATGCCCTAAAATATATTACTTTTAAACTGTTCTCTTCCTCATCAGCTTTAATACAATATACATAATTTATCCAGTTTTTCTCTTACCCCCACTCTGATGTCAGCCTCATTCTACACAGTGGCACCATGCAGTATTTGTCCTTTTGTGACTGAGATATTTCACTCAGCATAATGTCCTCCAGGGTCACCCATTTTGAATAATATTGCATGAGTTCCTTGTTTTTCAATGCAGCATAGTATTCCATTGTGTGAATATACCATAGCTTTTCTATCAATTCATTTGTTGATGGGTACTTAGGTTGTTTCCAACTCCTTGTTATTGGGAACAAAGCAGCAATAAACATGGGTGTACCTATATCTGCTTGAATGTCGTTTATGGTCTCTTTAGGGTATATTCCCAGTAGTGGAATTGCTGGGTCAAATGATATCTCTATTTGCAACTTTCTGAGAAAGTGCCACACCACTTTCCACAGTGATTGCACCATTTTACACTCCCACCAACAGTGAATAAAGGTTCCAATCTCTCCACAACCTTACCAGCATTTGTTGCTTGCTGTTCTGTTAAATTTTGCTAGTCTTACTGGGGTGAGATGATATCTCATAGTTGTCTTTGCATCTCTCTTAGAGCTAGGGATTTTGAACATTTCTTCATGTGCTTGTTAGCCATCTGAATGTCTTCTTTGGTGAAATGTCTGTTCATATGCTAAGACTGTTTTAATTGAAACTTTTAATCCGTATGTTGTCTGAACCCTGTTAAATTTTGCTTTCCTGCCTCAATTCAAATTTTGTTAATCTTCATTTTTTTTAGATTTTAATGAAAGTTTGTAAAGAATTTGGATTTCTATTAATTCGTTGTTGCACAATTTCCTCCTTGTGCCCCAGCCCCCTGACCAGCTTGTTTTTATCTTTGGGAAAAAAGTTTATTCATTATTATACAGATCCTTTCCATCTCCCCTCGGCCCCCCCCCAACTTTACTATGCAACTCTTATTCTGGTTTCTTGTCATGCCAATAATACCTATCCATATATTCTTTTTATACAGTTCTTTTCCTTATTGGTTTCAATACTGTGTACATTATTTATCCTCTCTTTTCTTAGCTTACTCCCAATCCCCATGTCAATCCTGTTCTCTAACAGTGCCATTATGCAGTATTTGTCTTTTTGTGACTGAGATATTTCACTCAGGGTCATGTCCTTCATGGTAACCCATTTAGTATAATATTTCATGAGTTCCTTGTTTTTCAGTGCTGCATAATATTCCATTGTGAGACTATACCACAGCTTCTCTATCCATTCATTTGTTGACGGACATTTGGATTGTTTCCAACTCTTACATCTGTGTTGGACAGGCTCCAAAAGTCCAGATTTTGTTCATCAGCAAAATTCTCACTGTCAATATTTAGGTTATGTTATTGCTGACTGCCTTTGAGTCAGTTTTAACTCAGTGACACTGTACGTTGTGGAGCATAAACTTCTCATTCCTGTTTCATCTTCACAGTTATTGCTGTGATTGAGCCCATGTCAAAGACCTCATTGAGGATCATCCTTTTTTTTTACTGATTGTTTGCCAAGCATGCTATCTTTACAAGGGATCAGCCTTTCCTAAGAACTTACTCAAATATCTGAAAGACTAAACCATTACCAGATTCAAGGAACCTTCTTGCTCTACTTATTCCAAGACAGATTTGTTTGTTCTTTTAGAAGTTCATGATATATGTAATATTCTTAATAACTGAGTGATAACTAGCGCATCTGAGAGAAAGGAAGCTGAAAATTTATATACCAAGCCCCATAAGTCATTGTTTTGTTCGAGAGCTCCAAGACAAAACCTCTTTGTCCTAACAAAAATTAAAGCCCTACGGAAGGATCTTCTTTGATTCTTTCAACTACATTTCTACTCACATTTTGAGAAAAAGGACAGTAGGAACATGTGTATTCCGTACTTACCACAACAAACTCAAAAATTACTTCTTTCTCCCAAATGACACCAGATCATGAAAATTGTTTTGATGTGAATTAGGGTAAAGGCATCCAGGACACTGCTGCTAAATTTGAAGGGAAGGTTGAATATATCCATCTACTTTCCTTCAATGCCTTCTGCTTCTGTTACACCATCTTGGCCTAATGTCATGCTCATAGTGGCCACATAGAGCAATAGAGACGTTCAGCCTCTGTCTAGTAAGTCCAAGGAAACTTGCTCAATATAGTGTTTCTGAGAGACCTCAAACTCTGATGGGTAAATTCAAGCAAAGGTGGACCCATCATTGGATCCAATTCAATTTTGAAAGATCTTTTGGAAACCTGATCTATTATTCCTCTTCCTACATTATCCTCTTACTTTATTTTGCCACAGTGTTTTGGGCCTGGTAGAAATCTTCAAACTCTTTTTTCTTCTATATCATATTCTTCTGCTCTAGGATGTTAATTCTCTTATATGAGCTGTTCTTGCCTTCGTTGTAAATTATCTATCTCCTATTCTAGCCAAATTGAGAAAATTATTGGAGAAGTTGGACTCTATGAAGAAAAATATAGCATTGAGATTGGAGGAAGACTCATTAATAACCTTCATTGTGCAATTGACACTATATTACTTGCTGAAAGTGAGGAGAACTTGAAGCACTTGCTGCAGGTTAAACACTAAAGCCTACAATATGGATTGCATCTCAATGTCAAGAAAATAAAGATACTCACCACTGGACTGTTAGACAACATTTTAACAGTTGAAAAGAAGATTGAGACTGTCAGGGACTTCATCTTACTTGGATCTACAATCAATACACTTGGTACTATCAGTCAGGAAATCAGGAAAGATATTGCAAAGTCTGTAGTTAGAGCCCTCTCTAAATTATTGAGAAGCAGTGATGTCACTTTGAGGACTAAGATGTGCCTGATACAGGCCATGGTCTATTCAGTAACTTGTTATGCATTTGAGAGCTGGAAAATGACTAAGGATTACAGAAGAAGAAAATATGCTTTTGAACTATGGTATTGGAGAAGAGTGCTGAAGATCCCAGGGACTGCCAAAAGAACAAACAGATAGATATGTCTTGGAGAAAGTGGAGCCAGAGGGCTCACTGGAGGCAAAGATGATTAAGATACATCTCACATAGTGTGGACATGTTGTTAGAAGAGATTATTCTTTGGAATAATCATGCTTGGGAAGGTGAAAGGATGGCAAAAGAGAGAAAGACTATCAACCCAGTGGGTTGACACGGTGACTGTGACATGGACTGTGACTCTGACGTGTGTCATAGATTATGAAGCTAGCATAGGAGAGGACAGTGTAGAGATTAGTTTTTCATCGGGTCACCATGAGTCATACTCAGCTTGACAGTACCTATTCAAAACAACTACATTCCAGTCATCATTAGCAAAAATATCTTGTCTACCATGGGAAAAATATTTCATTATCTGAGTCTTCTCCTCTAGATTTAAAAATTAACTCTATCCTCAGAAACATTCTCTCCTTGTGTTATGTGAAGATAGGTAGTAGTTGCTGTTGTTGATATGTGCCTACTAGTCAACCATGATTCATAGCGACTCTATGTACATTAGCTCTGAACCTTGCCCTATCGATGGACCAATTTCATTGTCTCTGACACACTCACCCTCATTGCCATAGTTACTGTATCAATCCACTTCATCTGGGGTCTTCTTCTTTTGCGCCGTCCCTCCACTTTTCCAAGCATGATGTCCCTCTCTAAACACTGATCTCTCCTGGAAACATACCCAAAATATGTGAGATGAAGCCTCTAATCTTTGTCTCCAAAGAACAGTTTGATTTCAATCTCTCCAGGGCAGACTTGTTAGCTCTCTTGGCAGTCCATTGTATGTTCAATACTCTTCCCCAGCACCACAAATCAAAAACACCAATTCTTCTTTGTCCTCTTTAGTTGTTGTCCAGCTCTCTGTTGTATAACAGGTAGCTGTGAAGACCATGGCCTGGATCAGGCATGAAGATAGGGAAACCCTTCATTTTATATTAAAAGACAAATATATTTTTCTTAAGTATAAACTGCAATAATCTCATTTTGTTCTCTTCAGTCCCTAGCCACCATGCTTCCCCCCACTTCCTTTAAAATAACAAAAAAGTTGCCTTAATAAGAGGAGAGAAAAGCATCAAGAAACAAATGATAGAAAAACAAACCCATCTATTTCAAGACAATTGATTTTAAAAGACTCAAAACACATAAATGTCAAATATACCAAGAATCATTTTAACACACATTTCCTCTAAAATGAACTTGGATACTAGTGAATTATAATTTTTCTTGTCACATTGTAATTATAATTTTAGTCAATCATTACTAAACATTTTGGTTTTTAACATTAACTATAATTGACCCATATAATTAAGAGAGACCTCTGATCTCCTAGTCTTAAGGGATTATGCTTTCAACCAAAAGGCATGCTATTTGGATCCACCAGCGGCTCCATGGGAGAAAGATGAACAATCTCATCTCGTGTGGTTAGTCACTTCTGAAAACCCACTGGAGGGTCAGCTGGGAGTCAGTTCCAGCTCTCCATTTCTCAACAACAAAAACAATATAATTAAAGATCTCTGGGGCCTAGTGGGTAAGAAGCTGTACTGCTGACCTACAGGCAGGCAATTCAAATTCACCAGCTGCTCTGGAGGCGAAAGATGGGCAATCTCCCCCTCCGTGATTTACAGCCTCTGAAAACTTGGAGGGTCAGCTGTGAGTTGGTTCTGACTTAACCGCACATAACAACAATGTGACAAACTAATAACACTGTCTACTACTATCGACTACTTTCTGTATATTGCCTTTCCACTTACCCAGCCAACCTGTCACTAGTTTTTATTCCCCTCATCCTCAATTCACATCACTGCCAACCATTAAAGAATGATTCTGTGTATAAATCTTTCCTTGATCTTTTTTTTTTAGTAATAGTAGACTGACTTGTTTTGTTTAGAATAACGTCCTCTAGATGTATTTGTTTTGTGCAGTGTTTTGTGAATTCTTTATTGTATTTTAATGTTTCACAGTGCTATATTGTGTGAATGTACCATAGTTTATCTATTTGTCCATTGATGGACATCTATATTGTATCTATTTCTTTGCCATTGAGATAATGTCACAATGAACATGGATGTGCATACACATCTGTTTGTATGGCAGCTCTTCATTCTTTGGAATATGTATCTTGTACTGGGATAGCTAAATCAACTGGTATTTCTATTCCTAACTTCCTAAGGAATATCAAGTGGCTTGCCTTACTAGCTACACCAGTTTAAATTCCCACCAGTAGTACAGGAGAATTCTACTCTCTCCACATCTATATGTCTTTTTTGATGAAGTAGTGTCTTTCCATGTCTTCTACCAACAATTGAGTTGTCTTTTCTTTTTTTTTTTTTTGTAATGGGAGTTTTCTATAAATTTTAGAGATCAGTTTCTTGTTAGAAGAGTCACTATCAAATATATTTCCCAGTAGGTACATTCTCTTTTAACTCTTTTGGAGAAGTTCTTTTATGTACACATAGATTTTATTATTAAGAGGTACCAATTATCTAGTTTATCCTCTGCTGTTTGTGTATTTTCAGTTAACTCTTAAATGTGTTTGAATTTTTTTCTTTGATAACCTTTATAGTTTTAGATTTTACACTTAGGTCTTTAATCTGTCTTGAGTTACTCTTCACGTGTGATGTGAAATCTGAGTCTTGTTTCTATTGTCTGCAAATAGATCTCCAGTTTTCTTAGCCCTGTTTGTTAGGAAGCTGTTTTTTCCAACTTAATGAATTTCATGCCTTTGTCAAAGATCAGCTGTGCCCTGGTGGATGGATTTGTTTCTGTATTCTCATTTCTTTTCCACTGGTCTATGAATCTATCACAGTACCAGTTCTATACTGTTTTAAGCACTGTGGTTGTGAAGTAGTAAGTTTTCAGATCAGCAAGTGTAAGACATCTGACTTTATTTTTCTTCTGTACTATCTCTTTGCAGATAAGGTGTCTCTTTCCTTTCCATATAAAGTTTATGATTATTTTTCCATCTCATTGAAGAATGAAGACAAGATTTAGATCATTATTGCATTGTAGCTATAGATGGTTTTTACTTGCATTGCCATTTTCACAATGTTGAATGTTCCCATCCATGAACATGGTATGTAAGTCCATCTAAATTTTTCATTTACATAAGTTTATTTGACTTTCTTATTAGTAGTGTTTGGTAGTTTTATCTGTATGCTGCAGTTTTGTACTGTAGAGTCAGAACTGATCCATCGCTAACTCTCTGGTGAGTTCTCAGAGGCAGTTAATTGCACTGGAGGAGATTGGCCATCCTTCTCCCACAGAGCAACTGGTGAATTTAAGCCACGTGCCTTCAGAATTGCAGCACAGCTTCTTGCCACTATGCCACCAGAGTTCCCTTCTTTGTATAGGTCTTTTTATTTTTTGTTAGTTTTATTCTTAAATATTTCATCTTTTGAGGGACTGCTAATTCTAATTCATCAATTTCAGAAACATTTGGCTAATTAGTTCTGAAAAGAAAAAAGAATTTCTTGTATCTGTTAAGTGTTTTACAGTCCATAATGTGGAGCACGAGGGATTTAGGATTACAAGTGGGTTCTTGAAATATTTTCACATTCTCTTGTGTTCTCAGAAATACCTGCTATCACTTACTGAAAACTCACATGACGGCCCACTAGACAGTAAAGAAAAGGGGGTGTCGTAACTCTGGGAATTTGTGCTTTAAATACAGTTAGCAAAAGGAACTGGTGTACTTGTGTTGGTCTCTCCGTCTATGTTTCTTATACAAATACCACAGAGGAAAGAGCAAAATGCTTAGATCAAAACTCTCAGAGTCAATATTTCATTCAGTTACCAAAAATGAGGTAACTAATATGATTATGTACAAAATGAGAGTCTGGGCCTGAAGTCAGACACGCTCTGACTCCAGCTCTGCGCTTACTTGTTTTGTGACCTGAGATGCCCCTCACCTTTTTTGGTGGTAAGTTCTCTGAAATATCATTAATTACACCATTTAAGTGTTTTTATGAGATTTGAGGAAATGCAGAAAGTCCTTAGCATGATTACTAGGTGCATGACATTTACTTGGTATGCAGTAATTATTGTTTTCCTAGGTTGAGAACAAAGTATTCATCAGTCACCAATTTTTTTGGATGTTCTTCTTTCATGTTATTTCAGGAAACAAGAAAACTCCTAGTTAATTAAAGTAAAAATTTTCTGGCTTTTTGTATTTTGACATTATGAAGATATTACTTTCAAAGTGATAAGAAAAGGTCCTGTTTGCCTTAGTCCCTCCTTATAACTATTTTTCAAATGGAATATGCATTGATCTGGTGCTGAGTCCATTGAGATGCATTGAGGAAACAACTCCCTATTTTGGATGGTCCTTATCTCAAATCCAATTTTCTATTATCTCAGATTTGTAATCTGATTACTTGCAGCCCAAAGTTGCCCAGTCCAGCCTGTCCCCAAATACCTACAAATACAATAAAAAAGCAAACCTTTTGCTGTTGAGTTGATTCAGACTCTACAGTCATCATTCATTGAGAGCAGAGTAGAATTGCCTCATTGGATTTCAAAGGTTACAAATCTTTACAGAAGCAGACTGACCCAGCTTTCAATCACAGAATGACTTACTAGTTCAAGCTACCGACTTAGGTTAGCAACCGTTGTGCCATCAGGGTTCCTAAACACCCCTCACTACTGGATGGATATTCAATTCCACTCAAAGCTGCTTGAGAAAAACCTGATGAGGCATTTTTAAAAAAAAAGAATTCTATGGGTAGGATAAAGTGTATATAAATAATTATATGCAATACAAAGTAACTTAAGGATTGTATGGAACACGATGTATATGAAAAAACACAATATTAATGAATTGTATGAAAACTGATAAAATATTTTTAATAATAAAAAAGTCTTAATAAATAAAAACCCTCCAAAAAATTTGTCACTGTGACCTCTATAATGCCTATTTCTACTTTATAAATGGGGTCACCATCAGAATCAACTCAATAACAAGTAGCCAGGGTGGTTTGCAGAGTTAGAATTGACAACACAGAGATTGTACTGGTTGTTCCCGCACTGGAAGGAAATACTGACTATAGGAAATAATTTACTTGTGTTCAAGATCTAACCCACCACTTCCTGCCTGAGTGATGTCAAGCACTATCCAGCTTTCTCATCTGTAAAATGGGAACACTTCAGCTATCCTAACTTAAAGAAGATAATGTATGAAATGTACCATGTTAACCTTTAGTTAGAAAACTCCACCTACCATTTATGTCTATTACATTACACTGGTCATAGAAAGTGATCGTAAATTGATATTAGGAAAAAAGATCATTGTTTTATAGTAAAATTGGTCATGAATAATGATACTGTTAGTTAAAAAAAGTTTATCTGTAGTTATTGATTAAATATTACATAGTATATTATTATAATTTAAATATTTTAATGTGGAGTATATTTAAGAAATTTAACATATAATAAAACAAAAATGAGGGGAAAGTGAAGGTGAAATGAAAAAAAGATTCATATTCCTGCTTTCAAGCACCTCTCTCCCACCTTATATCCAGATTCTGGTAATTTTTTAAGAGCAGCATTTATTTCACTCCTGAGCCACAAGATGTCAGTACAAGCTTGGCCAACTTCACATTTTTCTGTCCTCCTGTTTCTTTTCATTTTTTGTCTATAAGTAGATGAATAGCTCTTTGAACCTGAATCTGTTAGCAGCTTCTTCTACAGAGTGCCAGGAAAAACCATCAACTTCTATTTTCATTCCCAAGTCTGAGCAGGCACTTTCCACTGAGTCCAAGGTGTGTTCTTTGGAACATCACCTGCAAAAGGCAGAAACCTTATGTGAGACCCCTGCCCAAGTGAACTTTGTTCACCTGTATCCTTGTGGTTGGATGTAAAGAGCCCCAGGCCTGGTCCAGTGGTAGCCTTCCCCTTCTCAGCCCCACCTCACAAGGATCTGTCAGCAAGCTCTACCATTTCTGCCCATAAGGATTTACAGCCTCAGAAGGTTACTGAGGTGAACTCAACTCGCTGTTTGGGGGACAACACTTGTTGTTGTCATGTGCTGTCAAATCGCTTGTGACTTGGACAAGAGCTCTAAACCCTGCTCTATCCTGTGTCAACCTCATTGTCTCCAACACACCTACTCCCACAACCCCAATCACTGAATCGATCCAGGGTCTTCCTCTCCTGCACTGTCCCTCCACCCTCTCAAGCATGATATCCCTATCCAAGAACTGGTCCCTCCTTGCAACATGTTCGAAGTATGTCAGATAAAGCTTCAGAATCCTTGCCTGCAAGGAACAGCCTGCTTTCACCCTCTCCAGGATAAACCTGTTCATTCTCTTAGCAGTCCATGGTATATTCAATACTCTTCTCCACCACCATAGTCCAAAGGCATCCATTCCTTCTATCATTCCCAGTTATTGTCCAGCTTTCTGATGCACAGTAAGTGATTGCAAAGACCATGGCCTATCTCAGACGTAACTTAGTCCCAGACTGATATCATTGCTCTTCAGCACTAAAGAGAGGTATTTAACAGCAAATGTTCCCGTTGCAATTTCCTGGCTGCTGGTGCCAAGAGTGTTGATAGTGGAGGCAAGCAAACTAAAGCTATGAACAATCTCAATCTTTTCACCACCTATCCAGTAATTAGCATATAAATCAATCTCAATGTAATTAACTGACACATAGTTGGTGTGGTATTTATATGCCTACTTATACCTCCACAAATACAAGTAGGCATATAAATAACATGGTGCAGACATCCCCTTCTGGACCCAATAGAGGCCCTCGGCAGAATGGCAGAAAGGGGAAATTGAATGTGGGTATTTGTCCCACATAATGAATGGTTCAGTTGGCTTTTGGTATTGGTGCATCATAAAAGGCCTGAGGGTTGTCAGGCCCTAGGATCCACCTGCACCTGCCTATAGTGAGGTGGCCTGAGTAGATGCCCACAAAGATCTGCTCAGGCTCACAACAGCTCCAAGCTCAAGTGCATCAGAGACGATGAGGATGGCACAGGATAGAATAAGATGCAGATCTGTTGCTCAAAGGGTCACTATGAATAGTACTGGACTCAACAGCATCTAATAACAATAAGAACAACATCATCATCACATGATGGGTTCTTTTTTCTCTTGCTGCTTCTGCGGTATTTGTCCTTGTATTTGGCTTTTAATGGTTGGACAACAATGCATTTATCTTACTTGGAATTCAAAGACCTTGGTTGTGTAGGTTGAAGTTTTGATCAAATTTTGGAAGATTGTTTCTTTTTGTTTATTATATTTTGAGTGAAAGATTAAGGAGCAAAATGCTTTTCCATCCAACCATTCATGCATAGTTTATATTATTACATTATTTTATTACCCACAATGTAATCATCTCTTATTATTTGCTTCCTATAATTGTCATTACCTTGACGACTTTTATCCTAATTCTTCTTATCTTCTAAGCTTTATCTCTGGGAAAATACTTGATCTTATTTTCTTTTTTACTTTATTTTGCTTATTCTAGGGAGTTACTATTTCCCTGGTGTTACTGTTCACTTTAAAGGCCTCTCTTTTCTTTAGCTGTTACAGGAAGACGAGACGCAAATGGGAGAACGAATCACCTGAACACCAGCTGTATTAGAGGAAGAGGCTTTCATTGCCCTTGGAGCTTCAGCTTAAGACCTGTATTGTAAGAACTCTGTACTGGAACAAACAAGGCAGAGAATTGTCTAAAAGGAATATATGATTAGGCTCCTATGCATGACAAAAGAGGGGATTGTGCAACGATGCATGAATATTTTTAAAAAAAGAAAATAGGGAAGGAGGAAGGGTGGGAAAGAGGAAAATATGCAACAATGAACAAATGAAAATCCAACTTTTCTGTAAACTTTCATTAAAATCATAATTTAAATGTTTTTTTAAAAACCCATACATTTGGAAGCTGAATAACATTTTGCTTGAATATGAGTAGATACTAGAATAAATAAAAAATGAAATTAAAAAGTTTCTTGAAATAAATGACAATGAAAACACAACTTACCAAAACCTCTGGAAAACAGCCAAAGCAGTAATTAGAGGTCAATTTCTAGCAATAAGCAAACACATCAAAAAGCTCGAAAAAATGACCACTGACTCTAACCCAATATCTCTAACAAATTGAAAAAGAACAGCAAGAAAACTTGAAACCCTCTAAAAAAAAAGCCCTGAAATTATAAAAATTAGGGCAGAAAGAAATAAAATAGAAAACAGAAAAACAATTGAAACTATCAACAAAACTAGGAGTTGGTTCTTTGAAAAGGTCAATAAAATTGAAAAACCACTAGCAGAACTAACAAAGGAAAAGAAGGAAAATAAACAAATAATCTGAATAAAAGATGAAATGTCCAATGTCACAACAGAATCAACTAAAATGAAAAAGGCTAACAATGGAATAGTATGAAACTATACTCAAACAAATGTGAAAACCTAGAGGAAACTGACAAATATTTAAAAAGTCACAACCTACCTAAGCTAACAAAAACGAAATTCAATGCCTGAACAGACCGATTACAAAACAAGACATTGAAAAGATGATACAACAACTTCCAGCCAAAAAGAAGTCTTGGACCAGATGGTTTTACTAGTGAATTTTATCAAACACTCAGGGAAGAATTGTCACCAATTCTACACAAACTATTTCAGAAAATAGACAAAGATGGAATTCTCCCAAACTCATTCTATGAAGCAAACATATCCTTGATACCAAAGCCAGGTAAAGACACCAACAAAATAGAAAACTATACGCCAATATCTCTCATAAGCATAGGTACAAAAGTCCTGAATAAAATCCTGGCCAAAAGAATCCAACAGTTCTTGTTGTTATGTGCCGTCGAGTCGCTAGAGACTCATAGTGACCCTATTTACAGCCTTCATCAATAAATAATTCAGCATGACCAAGTGGGATTCATAACAGGTATGCAAGGATGGATCAATATAAGAAAAACAGTCACAATATAAGAAAAATATCACATTAACAAAGCAAAGAACAAGAACCACAGGATCCTATCAATTGGTGCAGAAAAGGCCTTTGACAAAATCCAACAACCTTTCCTGACTAAAATACTCAACAAAATAAGATTACAGGGGAATTTCTTCAACATAGTAAAAAGTATATACGCAAACTCAAGAGCCAGCATTATTCTCAATGGAGAGAGATCAAAGACATTCCCTTTGAATATAGGAACTAGGCAGAGATGCCCACTATCACCTCTCTTATTTAATATTGCTTGGGAAGTCATGGTGATAGCAATAAAACAAGAGAAGGAAATAAGA
>NW_006399900.1:2497932-2504756 GCF_000299155.1 Elephantulus edwardii
AACAACAACAACAACAAGAAAACTCTAAAGTCTCAGCAAGAAAACTACTGGACATAGTTGACCAATCCAGCAAAGTGGTAGAATACAAGATCAACATACAAAAATCAATTTCATTTCTCTACAGTGACGAACAGAATAAAGAATTGGAGCTAAAAACAATACCCATCACAATAGCTAATCACAAGATTAAATACTTGAAAGTACATCTAACCAGAAACACAAAGGATCTATTAAAATAAAATGACAAAATACTACTACAAGAAACAAAAAGAGACCTGGAGAAAAGAAGAATACACCTTGCTCATGTATTGGAAGACTCGATATTGTGAAAATGACAATACTACCAAAGGTAATTTACACTTTCAATGCAATCCCAATACAAATACTAATTCCATTCTTCAGCAAATGGAAAAGGAAATTTCCAATTTCATTTGGCATGGAACGAGGCCCTGAATAAGCAAAGCACTCCTTAAAAAGAGAAACAAGGTAAGAGGCATCTCACTCTCAGACTTCAAACCCTACTACACTGCAGTGGTGGTCAAGACAGCAATTGGAAAACTATCTGCAGAAAACTCAAGTAAGTTCCACACCTCACTCCATATACAAAAACTAACTCAAAGCAGATCAAGGACCTAGAACTAAAACCAAGGACTATGAACTTTATTATAGAAAAGCTTGGAAGAACTCTAGAAGCCCTAAGCCACAACATGAACAGTCTTCAAAGCATCCTGACAAACCTACAAACAGGAGAAGATAAATTAGATGAATGAGATCTTCTAAGGAATCAAATCTCTATGCATATCCTAAAATTTCTCCAGTAGGATAATAAGGGAAGCCACAGACTGGGAAAAATATTTGGTAATGACATGTCTGATAAGGGACTTATATCTAGAATTTATAAAACACTTGAGCGTCAAGATAAAGGTAAACAACCCAATTGCAAAATAGGCACAGGATATGAATTGACACTTCAACAAAGAAGACTTTCAGATGGCCAACATACACATGAAGAAATGTTCAAAATCCCTAGCTCTAAGAGAGATGCAAATCAAAACAACTGTGAGATATCATCTCACCCCAGTAAGACTAGCAAAATTTAACAGAACATCAAGCAACAAATGCTGGTAAGGTTGTGGAGAGACTGGAACCCTTATTCATTGTTGGTGGGAGTGTAATATGGTGCAACCACTGTGGAAAGCGGTGTGGCACTTTCTCAAAAAGTTGCAAATAGAGATACCATTTGACCCAGCAATTCCACTACTGGGAATATACCCTAAAGAGACCATAACTGCCACCCAAGCAGATATATACACACCCATATTTATTGCTGCTTTGTTCACAATAGCAAAGAGTTGGAAACAAACCATCAACAAACAAATGGATAGAGAAGCTATGTTATATTCACACAGTGGAATACTATGCTGTATTGAAAACAAGAAACTCATGAAATATCATACAAAATGGGTGACCCTGGAGGACATTATGCTGAGTGAAATATCTGTCAAAAAGGACAAATACAGCATAATGCCACCGTTTAAAAATGGAACTGACATCGGGTTTGAGGGAAAGCTAAGGAAAGAGGGGATAATTATGTATACTGCATTGATACAGATGAGGGAGAGAATTGTTAAAAAGGAATATATTATTATGTATTGCTTTCATGACAAGAGTCCAGAATAAAAGCTGTATAGTGGACTGGGGGGGAGGGGGAGAGATACTGTGTAAAAATGAAGATTTTTTTTTCTTCTTTTCAAACAGAAAAGCGAACTGGGGGAGGGGTGGGCAGGGAGCAAAATGTGCGACAATGTATGAATGGAAATCCAAAGTCTCTATAAACTTTGATTAATAAAAATATGTGAAAGAGCATCTGAAGGTGGTGCTGGGGAATGTTGAAGAGGAGAATTTGGAACAGTTGCCCCTCCCATGTGAAATGGGCTTGACCTGTCCTCCTCCTCAACATCCAGCTGCTCTGGCTTGAGACTATCAGAGAAGTTGTGGCCAGAGAGAGCAGTCCTGCAGTGGGAAGTACTGGCTGACCATGGATCTGGGCTTGCAGTTCTAGTTCCTGAATTCAGAGCTATAGGTTGTGGTTGCATGTTCCAGGGATCACTGCTGGCTCTCCATGTCTTGAGAACACAGTTGTTCCTTCTGCAGTGGGTGGATATAATCCACAGAAGCCTTTAGGATGGTGTCCTTATTCCAGTGCATCTCCAGGTCACTGTATTTGGGAATGAGAGCGCCTGGTTCCCTGGTCCTGTTCTTAATGTTGAATCACCTGTGATGCTCAATTGGGTTATGATTGTCTTCTTTGCCTCTGTGTCAAAGATCTCCCGCTAAGAATCAAGCTCCCTAGACAGTCTTTATCTTAGCTTTTTTTTTAAATTTTGCTTCTAAAAAAGGTTGACATTAACCTTTTATTTTTATTTTAAATTTCTTAATTTCAATGAAAGTTTACAGAGACTTAGGATTTCCAGTCATTCATTGTTGCACTTTTCTCCCTGCTCCCGCCACCCTCCAAATCACTCTTCTCCTTGAAAAGAAAAACTCTCTGTTATGCATTCACTCCCCCCAAGTTCACTCCACTATGCAGCCTTCACTCTGGACTTCAGCAATGACAAGAATACCCATTCATTTATCCCTTTTAAACAGATCTCTCTCTCATCTGTTTCAATGCAATATACATCATTTCTCTCCTTTTCTTTCTTCCCTCAACCATGATGTCAGTCCCATTTTACAACAATGGCCTTATGCAATATTTGTTCTTTTGTGACTGGGATATTTCACTCAGCAAAATGTCCTCCAGGGTCATCCATTTTCCATAATATTTCATGAGTTCCTTGTTTTTCCATGCAGCGTAGTATTCCATTGTGTGAATATACCACAGCTTCTCTACCCATTTGTTTGTTGATGGGCACTTGGGTTGTTTCTAGCTCTTTGCAATTGCAAACAAAGTCACAATAAACATAGTGCTGAGTGGTAAGCAACCTACCTTGTCGTGTTCTCATTGGCAGTTGAATAGATTTTACTAAGACAAGAAATATTACTTTCTTTGTGTAACCTGCGCTGGAATCTCTTGGAAAGGTGAGAACTAAGAAACCAAAGTTTCTTGGTTATGAGGACTCAAAGTTGAACCACAGGGTCTTATCAACCTATTAGTGCTATATAGCTTCCAGGTTTTATGGTTTAGAGAGCTCCTTTCCACAGCTGAAAGACGAGACACTGGAATGTATTTTGTATCAAATTAAGATGATGACATAAGTTCATGGATGGAGGGTGGTTTACCAGTTTCTATCAGACCAGTTGTTGTTGTTGTTGTTGTTGCATAGCTGACTCTCCAGTGAGTTTTCAGAGGCAGTAAATATCATGAGAGGAGATTTCCTAGCCTTCACATGTGGAGCAACTGGTGGATTCAAACTATGTATGTAGGATTTCGGTGCAATTTTTTGCAGCTAGGCTACCAGAACTCCTAGGAAGGTTGGCATTTTCTTTGTCTCTTCTCCTTTTGAAACTCCCATCCTATGTTTTTGTTGTTGTTATTCAATGTTGCCCACAGGTATTTCAAGCTTGGCTCATTTCCCCCTCCATTTATATATACATTTGGTCCCTAAAAAAAAAATATTAGATATACAGCATTATAAAACACAAGATTCTAGATATGAAGAGAAACCACAAAAGCTGATGTTAGAAAGTCATGAAAAAAAAATCAGTGAGGAAAAATATAACTCTACTGAATTAAAGTATCAGGGACCTCACCAGAGTGCTGAAGAGCGAAAATGTCAGTTTAGAGACTAAAGTGTGCCTGAGCTAGGCCATGGTCTTCACAATTACTTGTTATGCATCAGAGAGCTGGACAGTGACTAAGGATGGCAGAAGAATTTATGCCTTTGAGTTGTGGTGCTGCAGAAGAGTATTGCGCGTACCACGAACTGTCAAAAAAACCAAACGTGTGTCTTGAAGAGGGAAAAATCAGAGTGCTCTCTGGAAGCAATGATTTTGAAACTTCATCTCACACAGTTTGGGATATGCTGTCAGGAAAAACCAGTGCTTGGAGAAGGACATCATACTTGGAAGGGTGGAGGGACAATACAGAAGAGAAAAACCCTAAATGAGATGGATTGACACAGTGCTTGGGGTATTAGGGGCAGGTGTGTCGGAGGCAGTGAAATTGGCTCAGGATAGGACAGGGTTGAGAGTTATTATGGATAGAGTTGTTATAATTGGAGTTGACTCAATAGCACATAACAACAGATACAGAAAAGTTTCAATGTAATGTCAAGTAACCTGTGACTCTTAGCGACCCTATATACAACACCTCTGAACACTCTTTATTCTAAGCAACCTTACTGTTTCCGACACACCGACCCCCACTACCCCAGTCAACTGAGTCAATGCATCTCATCAAGGATCTTCCCCTCCTGCGCTGTCCTTCAATCCTCCCAAGAATAATGCCCCTTTCCAAGGACTGCTCCCTCTTTGCAACATGCCCAAAGTATATCAGACAGAACTTAAGAATCCTTGCCTCCAAGGAGCAGCCTGGTCTCACTGTCTCTAGAATGAACCTATTTGTTCTCTTAGCAGTCCATATTGTGCCACAGCTCAAAGGTATCAATTCCCCTTCTATCATCCTAGTCATTGTCCAGCTTTCTGATGCATAGAACGTAATTGTCAAGACTATGGCCTGGACCAGGCACACCTTAGTCTCTGGTCTGATATCATTGCTCTTCAGTACTTTGGAGAGGTCTCTGACAGCAGACTTAACCAAATGCAATTTCTTTTTTTTAATTATTCATTTTAATGAAAATTTACAGACTTTGGATTTCCATTCATTCATTGTTACACTTTTCTCCTTCCCCCAACCCCGTTTGCTTTTCTCTTTGAAAAGTAAAAGAGAAATTCTTTCATTGTTATACAAAAGAGAAATTCTTTCATTGTTATACAATCCCTCCCCTTTCATTGTTATGCAGCCTTCCCTCTGGACTCCTGGCATGACAACAATACCTAATCATAGATCCCTTTTAAACAGTTCTCTACCTCATCTGTTTGAATTCAATATACATAATTTACCTCATCTTTCTCAGTCTCCCCCCTGCAACTGTGATGTGAATCCCATTTTACAACAGTGGCTTTATGCAGTATTTGTCCTTTTGTGACTGAGATATTTCACTCAGCATAGTGTCCTCCACTGTCACCCAGTTTGTATAATATTTCATGAGTTCCTTGTTTTTTAATGCAGCGCAGTATTCCATTGTACGAATATACCACAGCTTCTCTATCCATTCGTTTATTGATGGCACTTAGGTTGTTTCCAACTCTTTGCTATTGTGAACAAAACCTCAATAGACATGGGTGTGCATACATCTGCTTAGGTGGCAGTTCTGGTTTCTTTAGTGTGTATTACTAGTAGTGGAATGGATGGATCAAATGGTATTTCTACATGCAACTTTTGAGAAAGCACCATACAGCCTTCCACAGTGGTTGCACCATTTTACACTCGTACCATCAGTGAATTAGGGTTCCAGTTTCTCCACAACCTCACCAGTATTTGTTGTAATTTGTCTTTTCATTTTCTAGCTGGTACCAAAACTGTTGATTGTGGAGCCAAGCAAACTAAAGATGTTAACAATCCCAATCTCTTCACCATCTATCATGATGCTGCCAATAGGTCCAGTGGTAAGAATCTTTGTTTTCTTGATGTTGACCTACAAGCTATATTGAAGGCTGCAGTCCTTGACTTTCTGCAGGAAGTGCTTCAGGTCCTCAGTTTCAGCAAGCAGGGTTGTGTCATCTGCATAACACAGATTGTTGATGAGTCTTCCTGCCCCATTTCCTGATGTCATATTTCTCCTCATAGAACCCAGCCTCCCATATAGAGTGAAAAGGTACGAAAATAGGACACATCACTGGTGTACACCCTTTCCAATTTTGAACATGCACTGTTTCCTTGCTCTGTTCTGACGACTGCTTCCTGGTCCAAGTATAGGTTTCATATAAGCATAGTCAAGTGCTCTGGGATTCCCATTCTTTTCAGAGATAGACACAGTTTGTTGTGGTCCAAATAATCAAATGCCTTTGCACATTCAATGAAGCACAGATAGACATTCCTCTGGCACTCCCTGCTTCATCCATCTAACATTAGGTATAACATACCTTGAACCACAGCCTCTTTTAAACCCAGCCTGCGCATCTGGGTTCTCTGTTGATGTGCTGCTCCAGTCATTTTTAATTGTCTTCAGAAGAATCTTGCTTGCATGTGATATTAATGATATTGTTCCATAATTTCCACACTCTGTCGGGTCACCTTTTTTAAAATGGGAACTAATATGGATTTCTTACTGTCTGTTGGCCAGGTGGATGTCCTCCAGATTTTTTTTGGTACAACTTGCTGAGCACACCCAAGGCAATATCTGTTTGTTGAAATATGTCTACCTGTATGCCATCAATTCCTGGGGACTTGTTTTATGCCAATTCTTTCAGAGCAGCTTGAACTTCTTCCTTCATCACCACAGGCTCTTGCTCTTATGTTGTTTCATGAAATTCTTCTGTGTCCGCCAATTTCTTTTGATACAGTGACTCTGTGTGCTGCTTGAATCTTCTTTTAATTTCTGTGAATTCCTTTAACTTAGTTTGACATGAACTTACCTCTTTAACTATAGGTTACTACCTCAAATAGGTAGACACACAAGAGGCCTCAGATGTGCTGAAATCCTAGTCAAGGATCTCAGCCTAAGACAACAAAGGCTTGAGCTACCTTATATGAACCTCATTTGTTTGTTTGTTTATTTATTTGTTTGTTTGTTTATTTATTTATCTATTTATTTATTTAT
>NW_006399900.1:2504856-2517798 GCF_000299155.1 Elephantulus edwardii
GTCGCTGGAGAACAAACTCTAATTGAGCAACTTGGGTTTATTGACTTACAAAAATGAAGGAGAACACATACCATAGTTCTTCACGTGAAACAGACTAAGTAGGTGCTGACAGCTCTTATAACATATGAGTTTCTTAAGAGATGTTTGGGAAGAGGGTATAACTTCTGAATCAGATGCTGTCAAGGTATGAAAATAATTTTATGATGTGGTATCTAAATAAATTTTATGTAAAAATTGAGAACATAATTCATTGTTAAAGAAATAGAGGTCACTTGTGTTCACTAGGGAAGGGGAATGTTTGATCATTTTGGCCATTTGAACATTTTTATCCATGTCCAGACATCATTATAGTCTTGTTTTTAGGTGTTGCAAATTTTTTTCTTGATCCGTCATAATCACAGGGAAGTGTTGTCTGTTGTTTGTATTCTGTTCATGTTGCCAGAAGAAAAACTGTTCTCAGCTGTGAGTTCTAGGCCAGCTCTTGGAAGCACTGAGACCTAACAAAAGCAAGTAAGTGTGAGGCATCAGTAGGTTGGTCTTCTTTATGTAAGGACGTGGCCTAGTAGAACTCTAAAGTAGGCTTGAAAGACATTATGTTATTGCGGGTGAAAAGAGTGTCAAAATGGCCAACGAGCAGGTGTTCTTTAAAAAAAATTTATCCTGATTTATTTACAAAGTTTGAATATATTATTTTTCACAAAATATCCTTCCCATTTCCTCCCCCCCCAATTGAATTGCGCAACCCTATGATTAACACCCTACCTCCCCATCCTTACCCTCTATTTCCACTTTCCCGTTCCCACTTGGATCCTCATACTCATTCTACAACAATGGTTTTATACATATTTATCCTTGTGGGACTGAGGTAACTCACCCAGCATAATTCTCTCCAGTCCCTCCCAAGTTAGGTAATAATTTACAAAACCATTGTTCCTGCATGCTGCATAGTATTCCATTGTATGAGTGTACCACAACTTCACAATCAATTTGTTTGTCATTAGACATCTGAGCTGTTTCCATGTCCTTGCAATGGTGAATAATGCTGCTATGAATATCGGTGTACAAGTTCTCTTTGAGCCTCAGTTCTCATTTCTTCGAGTATATTCCAAGCAGTGGAATAGCTGGGTCATAATGGAATTTCTATGTTCAAATTTTGAGGACGCGCCAAACTGCCCTCCAGAGTGGTTGTACCATTTTATAATCCCACCAATAATGTAAAAGAGTTCCTATCTCACCACATCCTCTCCAAAATTTATTATTTATTGTCCTGTTAAAATTTGCCACTGCTACTGGAGTGAGATGGTATCACATTGTGGTTTTGATTTGCATCTCTCTATTGCCAGTGATTTGGAGGATTTCTTTGTATGTCTGTTGGCATTTGACTATCTTCCTCCATGAAAATGCTTCCTATGTCTTTTGCCCATTTTGTAGATGGGTTATCAGTTTTTTCCTTGTGGAGGCCCAGGAATATTCTTTAAACTTTTGTAATGGGACTCTTGTCTGAAATGGTATTGCCAAATATTTGTTCCCAGTAGATAAGTATTCTTTTCACCTGAGCAGGTGTTCTTGTTGAGGTTTTTGTTGTTAAGGGTTGCCACACCAACTGTGACTCAAAGCAACCATGTAAACAATAGATCTGAACATTTTCCTATCCAGTGCCATCCTCATAATTTCTGACATACATGAACCCACTGTTATAGTAAGTGTATTAATCCATCACTTTGAGGGTCTTCCCCTCATGCCCTGATCCTCCACCTTTCCAAGTAGGATGTTCTTTTCCAAAGACTGGCTCTTCATAGCAATGTGCTCTAAATACGCCAAGCAAAGTCTCACTATCCCTGCCTCCAAGGAGAACTCTGACTGCACCTTTTCCAAGATATACATATTGGTCCTTTGGTCCATGGGATATTCAGTGCTCTTCTCCAGCACCACAACTCAAAGACATTGATTCTTCTGTCATCTTTATTCAATGTTTTGTAACTTTCAGATGCATAATACATGGTTGGAAAAGTTATGCTGATCTTTTGTGAAAATCTTAATTACTGGCACCAGAGTGAGGATATACCTCTCTTTTTAGAAGATTAATAATGTTTTGAGTTACAGTTATGGCTACAACAAAGCCATTGTGAGAGCATTATTTTCCTGAGTACTTTCTGAGAATGATAGATATATGTTATAAAACATTTACCATTTTGGTATTTGTCACATGCACAATTTGACACCATTGGCTCTGTAATAACCACATTATTTTATATTCTTTTTCCATTACTCATAACAGAAATTCTGAAGAAGCATTTTTTTTATGATAAAGCAGGTCATATTATTTGGGAATTTCACAAATAAACCTTACATTTCCAGAAAAGAAAGACCTTGTAAGCGGGGACATCTTTTTTGGTTGGTAGAAATTTTCTCCCATTTTACAGTGAATGCCTGAAAGCCCTCTTGACTTGAATGACTTGAATAAATAAATAAATGACTTGAATGTCCTCTTTGTGAAAATATTCAGAGAGCGCATGTTTCTGGAAATGGCCATCCAGCACAGACTATCTAATAGCTTATTTTCAATCTTTAGAGGTGTCGTTTTAAGTGGCCATTTTATTCTACCTGATGAAGAGTTATTTTTGCTGCTCAAGCTGCAATGAAGGCCCAGAAGAAAGGCAGTAGCAGAAGACCAAGTGCCGTCTCTTTGTGTCCAGCTTTCTCTGTCGAGTGTGGACCCTGACCAATCGCTTTGCTGCTGGGCCAGTCCTCAACTTTGCTCTGGGTGGGTCACAATGGGATTCCTATGACCTCATCACCAGTGACCCCCTCCAACACACTTTCAATTCCATTCTCTGAGATGCCCATTTGCTACAGTCACGGCCTCCTTCCCACTCTTGTTTTCTTCCAGGCATTACTCCTCCTTCCTTTCAGCCAGATGTCTCAAATTTTCAGGAGAACATAAATGAGGCTCAGAGAAGGTAGCATGTCTAGGTGTCAATGGTGAGCTGGCTTCTGAAAAGCCAAAATAGAGGGGATTGTTTAGAAGCAGTGAGTGGGAATCTGAGCCTAGAAACTTTATCAAAGCTTCTGCATGCCACTTTCATCATGGACACACCACTGTGAAGCTGGCGCCTGTGCACAATGACTCGGGTGGACAGGATGAAAGTCAATAAACCTCAAATGCCTTGGCCATTCCTGTGATGTCCTTCCAAATCTCAGTCAGATTGGAAGCTCAGGAATTAACAATCCCAACGTGCAGTGGTGATGAGCAGAATAAGGGAAACCTAAAGATCCCCAAGGTGGGAGGCCAGGTGATAGTGAGGTGAGGCTATGGTTTTAAACAAATAAAAGTGAGGTTCTTGAGTTCTGAGGATCTGGACCTGGGGTTCAGCAATTGGGAGAACAGCAGCTTGAAATCTGAACACCTTACACTGGGAACAGGGACAAAGAAGTCACTGAGGATGTCTTGATGTCCCTGTATCCTTCTGTGATGCAAAAGTTAACACATTGTGCTACTAAATTGAAGAATTCAAGTCCATCCAGAGGTGCCTAAGAAGAAAGGCCTGGTTATCTGCTTCCAAAATATCACCCCCTGGAAACTCTGTGGAGCGCAATTCTACCCTGACACACACGGGGGCGCCATCAACTGGGATCAAATTGAAGGCAACTTTTATTTGGTTTTTGTGATACAATTTCCTCTAGCTGATTTGTCCTGCTCACGCTTGTATCCTGTGTCTACAACAGCCCCTGACTCCTCATTGATGCACAGTAACTACCTACAGCGTGACATTTTCTTCCATTTGACTGCCTCAGTATCAGCCAATTTTCAGAATTTTTCTTTTTTTTGTCTCCCTTGATTGTGATTTCATTTATTCATTGTTGCACAATCTTCTTCCTCCCTCTTCATTTCCCCTCTCCCAGTCCACTTTGTGATACACCTCTTAGTCTGGACTGTTTTCATACATATAACACCTCATCATATGTTCTTTTTATTTTTTTAATTATTAAATTTTATTAATTTTCATGAACATTTACAGAGATTTGGGGTTTTCATTCATTCATTGTTGCACTATTTTCTCTACCCTCGTTTTTATACCCTCTACCCTGTTTGTTCTTCCATATGTTCTTTTTAAACAACTCTTATCTTCATCTGTGTTCCAATGCAGTGTTCACTGTCTGCCCACTCTTTTCCTAGTTTCCTTCAACCCCTCCATGTCAATCAATTTATAGGATTTTAAAAATTTTGTCTTTATTCCATATCCAAATAAATCACTAGCCAAAATTAATTTAATCTCACTGTTTATAGTTGAATCCATCATAGCATCCATCAAGTGGACTTTTAAGGCTGTAAATCTTTATGAATAAAGATTGTCTAGCTTCTTAAGATGTGATTGCAGGATTCAAACTGACAAGCTTTTGGTTAGTAGCCTGACACATATGTCTTCCACCACCTGGGTTCTTTAGGCGGAAACGAATCTGTACTAACACATTTTTCTTCTCTGGTGGTTGAGTGGTAAGGAATTGTGTTGTCAATGCAAAGATATGTGGTTTGAATTCCCCAGCTGCTCCATGGGAGAAAGATAGGGAATCTCCTCCAGTACAATTTACTGCTTCTGAAAAACTCCTGGCAGGTTAGCTATGAGTCAGTTCTGACTCAACTCTACAAAACAACAAGTCAGTGCCATTAATCTCAAGTGATTTTCCCCCCACATTCTGTCTAGTATAATACACCTGTATGTTATTCGTTGTTCACCATTTTTGTTTTATTTATCTGGTTTTTAATACTTTCTTCACAGTAAAAGTGTATGTGTATACCCTGGTGCATTCCAGAGCCTCGTTCCATGCCCAGCACAGTAGATAAGTTATGATTATATGCTGAGAGAGTAAGTAAAAAAACAAAACAAAACCAAAAAACAAACAAATAAAATGATAGTAAAGAAATGAGAGTCTCCTAACAGACTGTGACTCAACACTCACAACTTGGCCTTGCTGCTGTAGAGTTTACATCACACAAGGCAAGATAATTATGTAACCACATCTGGAAAGAAGAATAAGAATCACAGAAATTTGACACATAGCCCTATGTTGGTTGTTCCTCCTTTACCAACCAAACCTTTCGCCTTGCTTCCTCCTTACTCGGTCCATAAGAATTACTAAGACACTATTCTAAGAATATGGGAACAGCCCAGATGTCCAACCACAAATGAATGGATTGAGAAGCTGTGGTACATTCATACAATTCATACAACTACTCAGGACGCAGGAGCAACGATTTTGTAAATTACTACCTAACTTGAGAGGGACTGGAGAATATTATGCTGAGTGAACCAACTGAGTCCCACAAGGACGAATACTGCATAAAACCATTATTGTAGAATGAGTATGAGGATCCAAGGCAGAGGGGGGAGGGTGGGATAAAGGGGTTGGGAGAGTAAGGTGTTAGTCATAGGGTTGTGCAATTCAGTGGGGGGAGGGAAGGAAATTGGAAGGATCTTTTGTGAAAACAATATATTCAAACTTAGTAAATATATCAGAGTAATATAAAAAAATAAGATTTACCAAGACAATCAATTATAAGTGTTCCTACTTCACACCCTCCTGCAGTCATTCAACACAAGCCCAAATCCACTGTGTCCTTTGTTATGGATTCGAAATATATTTTTACTGCATGTATTCTCCTATTCAGTTAAACAGCTTTCTCCCGTGATATGTGTGTTCTTAGAAGTCTTAACTGGAAGAAGTATTTGACAAAAACAGAAGTTGTACTGAGATTGAGTTAAAGCATGGCCAGTTGTGTGGAAACTCTAGGCCTCTCATGTGTCTATTTTGAAAGCACCAACACACCCATGGCTGAGAAGCAAGTTCATGCTAACGGGCCTCCACTATATCCTTAAGCACCTTTAGCATTGGATTTGTACCCACTTCTCACTTATCAACCTGGTTATGTTCCAAAGAGTACGTCGTCGTCTGAAAATCACATTATGTGAATATTCAGGGCCCAAATGTTCCTCCAGATCCAGAAATCACTTTGGTGGTGGCCTCATCAGGGTTCTCCCCGTCTCTGAAGCCACTATCAGCAGGGTGTGACTGATACTTAGGGGAAACAGAAACCCAGACAGAGGTTTAACTGTCCATCTAATGCCCATTCTCTCGGGACTGTTGTACACTGAACCCTGTGCCCTGGGAGAGAAAATGACATATCTTCAAATCTGTGGTTAAATGACCACCACACATATTTTTCTATACCCCTCTGTTGCCTTCTCACAGTCTCACAGTGCGAAGTCACATCTCCTCTGGGATGCTGCAATGAACACTGGTGTCAAGTATCTGCTTGAATCCCTGCTGTCTAGTCCTTTGAGTATCTATCCAGGAATGGAATTTTCTGTCCCATAGGATCATTATGTGTTTAATATTTTGAAAAGCCATTAAACAGTTTCCACATATAAGGATCTCATAAAATACGTAGACTCTTGCAGAGTCACAAGACAATCTATTGAGGAGATGAGGAAATCAGGCCTAGGTATTACAACACGCTAACAACTAGCACAGAACATCAGATCAAGAGCTGACCTTTTGTCCCAACACATCCTAAGGATTAGTAGTGTTTTCTTAGTACCAGAGACAAACTTAGTAGGGAGTACGACCTGCAAAACCTTCCTTACTGAGAGAATGTCCAAGTTCATCTGTATTTCTCTCAAGTCCTGCACTGATTGTGTCAAAGAGGCATTTCTACCCAAAAGCTGAGGAGACAGTGCAGCATTCCGCAGAAGAGGAAGAAAGAGGACCTAGGGCAAATATATGACCCAGTCAAGTGTTCTGCTCTACCAGGAGCTCCTATAAGCTGTTCACAGGTGGAGAATAGTATGCAGGACCCTACTGGAGTTCTGATGACACAGTGATAAGAGCCTATGTTGAAATCTCAAAGGCATTCAGTTCAAATCTACCATCTCCTCCATATGCCAAGGATAGACAATTTGCTCCCATGTGATTTACTGTTTCTGAAAATTACTGGAGGGTCAGCTATGATTTGGTTCTGACTGGATGGCACACAATAACAACTGGATCTGTCACAGTGATGACCCAAAGTAACAGAAGTTCAGTTGTAGTTTGTTTCCCTGAAATACAGCAATTTCATCTAGACCTAATAGATATACTTTACTAATAAGGCACTTCCAACTACGCACTATGCATTATTTTCTAATGTATGCAGAATGTGGTAAAGCTACTGGTGTATTGAACCACTAGAAAGGCTTGGATTTTTTTACAAAATTAAAATACATTGTTTTTCACACCAGCTCCTTCTCAATTCCCTCATCCTCCACCCATCAAATTGTGCAACCCCATGATTAATCCCCCCACCTCACACATCCTCATCCCTCTGCTTCTACCTCCCCCCGTTGGATCCTCATACTCATTCTACAATAATGGTTTTATACAGCATTTGTCCTTATGGGACTGAGTTAGTTCACTCAGCATAATGCTCTCCAGTCCCTCCAAAGTTAGGTAATAATTTACAAAATCATTGTTCCTCCACTCTGCTGCATAATATTCCATTGTGTGAATGTACCATAATCTCTCAATCGAATCTATTGTGTTTGGACATCTGGGATGTTTCCCGGTTCTTGCGGTGGTGAATAATACTCCTATGAATATTGGTGTACTACTCTCTGTTTGTGCCTCAGTTCTCGTTTTCTTGGAGTATATTCCAAGCAGTGGAATAACTGGGTCACATGGAATTTCTATGTTTAGTTTTTTAAGGATGTACCAAAGTGCCTTCCAGAGTGGTTGTACCATTTTGTAATCCCACCAACAATGTATAAGAATTCTTATCTTGCCACATCCTCTCCAACATTTATTACTTGTTGTCCTGTTAAAATTTACCACTGCTACTGGAGTGAGATTGTATCTCATTGTGATTTTGATTTGCATCTCTCTTATTGCCAGTTATTTGGAACATTTCTTCATATGGCTGTTGGCTATTTGAATATCTTCCTCTGTGAAAATTCTTTTCATGTCTTTTGCCCATTTTATAGATGGGTTATCGGTCTTTTCCTTGTGGAGGCCCAGGAGTATTCTATAAACTTTCGTTATGAGACTCTTGTCTGAGCTGGTATTGCCAAATGTTTGTTCCCAGTTGGTAGGTTTTCTTTTCACCCTGTTGAAAAATGTTTTGATGCACACAAGGATTTAATCTTCAGAAGCTCCCATTCATCAATTTTATCCTCTTCTGATTGTGCATTTCTGGTTGTATTTGATAGTCTCTTTACACCATAGAACAGGTCCCATTTTGCTTCTTATGAACTTTATGGTGTTGGGCTTTACTCCTGGGTCTGATACACCTTGAATTATTTTTTGTGTATGGTGTGAGATGTGGATCCTGTTTCAGTTTTTTACAGGTAGTAGTCCAGTTTTGCCAGCACCATTTGTTGAAGAGGTTGTCATTTCCCAATTTGGGATTTGTTTTCCTGGTCAAATATTAATTGACCATAGCTAGTTGAGTCTATTTCTGGCTTTTAAGTTAGCAGAGTAACTAAATCACTATGGACTGAAAAACTGAATTCTAATGTATAGGAGACTTGTATTGAATAAGAATATATTATATGAAACACAATATGAAGAATAGTGTGAAACACAGGGTATATGAACTTTGTGTGCAAACTAATATAAAACAAAAACAAAGTGAACGAGGTGTGGGGAGGGAGACGGAGTTGGGAGGAAAAAGTGCAACAAGGAATGAATGGAAAACCCAACTTGTCTGTAAACATTCGTTAAAATCACGATAAAACTATTTTTAAAAAATTAATTTCATATTCCATGGTGGAGCAGATATTATATTCCTATAACTCTCAACCCAAAAGCGTACGTACATAATAACATAATACAAAGTATGTTGTTCTTGTTAAATGCTGTCAAGTTGACTATGATCATAGTGATCTTATGAACAACAAGTTAATGACTTGCCCTAACTTATCAATCTCTGCCATGGTCGTGTTTATTGGTGTGGTCAATACCATCTCTTGGATTGAAACTATCAATGATTTCATAGTACTTGGATCTAGTACTTGGATCCAGGGTTACATCCTTGGTACTAGCACACAGGAAGTCAGGAGACACATACTTTGGGCAGATCTGCTGTCAGAGACGTCTACATAATATTGAAGAGCAGTGATGTCACTTTGAAGACAAAAATGTACCATAATCTTTTTAGTCGCTTGCATCAGAGAGCTGGACAATGAATAAGGATGACAGAAGAAGAAGTGTTGATGCTTTTTCAGCTGTGGTGTTGGAGAAGAGTACTGAATATTCATAGGACAGCCATAAGAATGAACATATATTATCTTGGGAAGAGTTCAGACTGTTCCTTGGAAGCAAGGATGATGAAACTTCACCTCTCATACTTTGGAATGCTGCTAGGAAATATTATTCTTTGGAAAGTGATATCATGTTTGGAAATGTGGAGGTCAGAGAGAGAGGAAGATCTGTAATGAGATGGCCTGACTAGTGACTGCAGAAATGGGCACAAGTATCTCAGAGATGATGAGGATGGCACAGGATAGGACAGGATTCAGGTCTTGTGTTCACAGGGTCACTATGTGTCGTTCTCGACTCAGTGGTCCCTAAAAAAAACAACTACTACGAGATGTAAATCAAACAGAATCTACAGTTTTTTAAAAAAACACACATAAATTTGATGGAGAAACATATGTATGTTTCAAAATTATGTAATATCTTGTTTAAGGTCTACTGGCAAGATGACTGACTACACAGTCCTCCACAACAAAAATACAGGAAACCAAATGAAACTAGTGTGGATATGTATAGAACTCTAATTGGTTGCGCTCTTAAATTAAAAGCTTTACGTTTGTCAGCAGTTCAGATCTACTAGCTGCTCCACGGGGAGGGGAGGGAAATGGACAGGCTCTTCCACAAATTGTTTTTAACCTAGGAAATTTGATGAAGGGTCACTATGGATCAGAACCTACATAAAAAGATCTACACGAAACTAAATGAAAATTGGAACAAGAAGAAACAAATGTTAGTCATCAATTGGCTTGGCAAATGGCCATTATGAATTTTCATAATCAGCTTTCTGATGAGGACAGCAACCTGATAATCAAATCTGCTCACCCAAGACTGTACCAGCAACTACACTGGTAGCTGGTGACCTTCCAGTGGGTTTTCTGAGGCAACTAATAACACAGAAGGAGATTTCCCACTGTTCTCCAGTGGAGCAACCAATGAATTCAAATCACATACAATTGGGATTGCAGTGCAGCTTCTTACTACTAGGTCATCAGAAAATACAATATTCACCTTACTAGTCACATTCTCCATGGGAGTGGTTCTCCACCCATTCAGGGCTGGTAATGTAGATAAGGGTGTGGCCTCATAGACTGAGTCCTAGGTGCCCACCACCCCCATATCTGGAGGCACACCTTCTCCAACTAACTCCTTGGACCAATAGAGGACACAGTGTCAGAGCTGGTGCCCTGGCCTAGCCATGAATTTCTTTTAGGAAAACAGTGACTCAGCGTCCATTTAGACCAGCAGAAACTCTTCTAGGATCAGGCATCATGCTTTGAGTTGCCTTTTAAAGAAGCATGAACTACTTCCAGGACCACAAACCTTGCCCTATCATCTCCTCAAGTGAATGAAGTGGAACCTGCAAACCAATCCTCTTGGTTTTCTCTTCTGTTTCTTTTCTTTCGTTCAGTCTTCCTTGGTTTTTTTGTTTGTTTCCCCCCTTTCCCTCCTTCTCTTCTTTGTCTTACATTGTTTTCTCTTTACTGCTCTCTTCCTATTTTCTTTCTTTCTCCTTACCAATTTTCGGGTTTTTTTTCCTTCCTTCTTTCCTTAGTATTAATTTTATCCTTTTGGGTTTTTATTTCTTACAATGCTTTTATACTTTTTATATGTTGTTTCTTGTTTTGTTTGTTTCTTTTTCACTTATTGCTTTTTATGCATCAGATGCTGTGAAGATAGTAAAATAATTTTATGATTAAGATCCTAAAAAATTTTTGCGGCTGTTTCTTGTTTGTTCATATGTGTTATTTAATTTTGTCTTTATCTCTCTTTTTATTTTACTGTCAAGCCAAGCTGGAGGGGGGAAAAAATCATGCCACACTGAACACATCCATGATAGCAACTCCTATAAGCCCTCTCATTGGGTGATGGTAAACACTCTCTTCTGCACTACACAGTCCGTGATAGACTTTGGCCACGAGTAACCCAGTCAAGACTCAGTTCTTTATCTGAACAGTGAATGAAGATCTGTGTACACACTAGGTCCTCTGTTACATCTACCAGAAGATACGTGGTAAGCAATTAACTAGTGAGGAGGGTATGAAATCTGCAGAGTATGCTCAAGTATTTCAAATATCATTAAAAATAAAATGAAACACATTAACATACAATCACCAAATAGATTTAAAACTGACTACATTTTGTTGTCTAAGAGACAAAAGACTTTCACAGTTCACACAAAGAAACTAGACTAGTATCTCAAACAAGTGATCAAAATTCAAATTTAGGAAAATCTTCTTGAGAGGTAGTGACATTAATACTATTTGATAAAGAATATAAACGTTGACATTTCATTACAAACAGTGAATTGAGAAAAAGTTCAAGAGAACCTCTGATACAATCATGGAAAGCTAAAGAAGACTCTTGAAAAAGAAAAAAAATAGGAGGAAAAAATTATAAAATAAATGAAAAATTAGAAAGTACTAAAAACAGCAATTCGAAATTCAGAGATATAATACTAAGATCCCAGAAATTTTAGTATTTCTAGTGTTAAAATGTACTGAAATACTAATAGTGAATAAAAATAAGTAATAGTTGTATTTACTAATATTTTGTATTCACTGAAAAAGTAAATAGGTATAAGTAAATCAAAACAAACAAGGCAAGTATGGAAGACAGAATTAGCAAGACTGAAGACAAACTTCTCAATAATAATTGGTTAGGGTAACAGATAAAAAGAACAAACCAAAAATTAAGAATTATGTGATAATAATCAAGAATAACACCTTATGCATGCTTGAGACTATAGAACAGAAAGAGAAAAAAAATCAAAGAAATTGTTGAAGATTTATTGGACTAAATTTTCCATAATAACATGAAAGATAAAATGATATCCATTCAAGAAACTCAACAAACCTAAAAAAGATAGACCTCAAAAATTCACCAAGACATATCATAATTTTCAAAAACCAAAGACAAATAAAGATTCTTGAAAGCAACTCAAGAAAATACAAAAGAGAATAAGACTAAGCTCTAATTTCTTGGTGAAAACAATGCAATAAAAAGGTAAAGGAAAATTCAGAAAAGGAAAAAAGTCAATAGATAATTATATGCCAAACAAAATTCCAGGCAAAATTGTTTCTCAGACATAATAACAAAATTAGGACAAGTTGCAGACAAACACAAACTAAGGAAATTTTTACACCCACACTCAACTTATAAGAATGTTCTTTTAAACACAGTGCCAACATTAACAGATAACAAATTGATATGAACACATAGGACAATAGCAGCTAGAAACCAATACCGATAGGGAAGTGGTTAAAGTAAAATATGCCTGTTGTTGTGTGCCAACAAGTTGGAACTGACCTATAGCTGACACATCAGTGAGTTTTTGGAAGCAGTCAATCACACTGGAAGAGACTGCCTATCCTTCTCCCATAGAGCAGGTGGTGAATTTGAACTGTATGCCACTGGGATTGCAATAAAATAAAACAGAAAAAAGGGAACCTGAGACATCACTTTGAAATGAGAACAACTGTTGTTGTTGTTATGTGCCGTCGAGTCATTTCCAACTCATAGCGACCCTATGCACAACAGCCCTAAACCCTGCTCTATCCTGCGCCAACTGCAGCGTCTCTGACACACCCATCCCGATTACCCCAGTCACCGAATCAATCCATCTCATAGAGGGTCTTCCCCTCCTGCGCTGTCCCT